>NC_083581.1:16368312-16680812 GCF_027579695.1 Neoarius graeffei | reverse complement strand
CACACCCACACACACACAAGGACACCCACAAACACACAGACACACCCACACACATGGACACATCCCCATTCACACAGACACACCCACACACACAGACACACATGGACACATACACACGGACACACATACGAACACACCCACACCCACACACGGACACACCCACACACACGGACACATCCCCACGCACACAGACACACCCACACACACAACCACACACGCGGACACACATGGACACACACACACGGACACACATGGACACACACACACACGGACACATACACGGACACATGAACACACCCACACACAGACACGGACACACCCACACATACACACGGACACACTGACACAGACAAACACACACAGACACACCCCCACACACATGAACACACCCACACAGACACACCCACACACACGGACACACATGGACACACACACACGGACACACATGGGGACACACACACACACGGACACACCCACACATGGACACACCCACACACACGGACACACGAACACACCCCCCCACACACACATATACCCACACACGGAGACACCCACACATACACATAGACACACTGACATGGACACACACACCCGGACACACCCACACACAGATACACAAGGACACACCCACACAGACACACCCACTCCCACCCACAGACGGATGGACACGGACGGACACGGACAATCCCCCCCACACGGACGTCCCCGCCTAGGATTGGGTACCGAAACTCGGTACAGGTATGGCACCGGGGCGAACATCAACGGTAGTAATCAGTCCGAAATACAACGTGAATTTTGGTGCCTCATTTCGGTGCCACAAAATACACAGCTGCGCCCTCTGGTGTTCACTGTTAACAGCAGCACCGTATTCAGTAGGCCTACACACTCAGCAGGCAGAAAGGTCAAGATGTCTAAAGCAAAACGTTCCAAAGTATGGTTACATTTTACAAGGAAGGATGCTGAAACTTCCACATGCAACAAATGTTTGAGGACATTTTAGTCCGTAGCAAAAAACAGCTTAGCATATGAATAACGATAGTCCTAAATGCGGAGTTTATGAGAACAGCAATACGTGGCATGTTCAAAATAAATTAATGAATTAATTGATATTTTAAATGATTTAAATGAATTTATGTTTTGTGGTCTTTCTAGTTACGCCTTTCACCTTGGCAAAGAAGGCCAAGTTACCAAAAGAGAAGGTGGAGCACATCCACAGGACTGTCACTCAGTTTGTGGTCAAAGACTGTCATCCCTTTAGCTTAGTGGAATCTCCATGGTTCAGGTGAAAAAAATATGTGATGTATGAAAACAATCTACTTAATACGTGTGTAGGCTATTCCTCTGTGTTAAGGCAATTTGTTAAAATCCTAATGAATGTACTAATGTGATTTGTTTTATACAGCGCGATGACCTTGGCCCTCAATGACCGTTATAAACCCCCATCTAAGGATGGGGGTTTATAATGCAACACCCTAATACCAGCAACACCCTAATACCAGCGTGGTACGCTGTGGAAAAGGAAAATGTTTTGAGGGAATTGGCCATGGCGAAAAAGGTTGCCATTACCTGTGATGGCTGGTCCAGTTTAGCACAGGACCATTATATCACTGTGACAGCGCATTACATTCACGAGGGGAACATGAGAGTCAAAGTACTCAGCACCAAAGCCGTGTACGAGGCCCAGACTGGGATGGTAGTTGCAGAGGAAATCAACGAGGTCTTGGAAGAATTCAAAATTAGTGACAAAATTGTTGCTGCCACAGTGGACAATGCCGGCAACATGAGTGTTGCACTGAGGAACCTGAAATTTTTAAAAGTTGGATGTTTTGCACATACCCTAAATCTGGCATCACAGAAAGTGTACAATGTCAGTGCTGTGGCCAAGTGGAGGGCCAAACTCCAAGATGTTGTGGTGTGGTTGAAGAGGTCCACCATGTCTAAAACTATGCTACGAGAGAAGCAGCGAGTTCTCAGTAAGTAGAAAGTAGGTTTAATTTTTAAAGTCTATTTCAAACATTAATAGCAATGTGAAATACAGATTGTTATTCAAGTGTTGTCTGTATTTTAGATTTGCCACAGCATAGCATGATTCTGGAGGACACCCCCACGGACACCCACACACCAACACACCCACACACGGGGACACACATGGACACACCCACACACGGGGACACACATGGACACACCCACACACACGGGGGACACACACACGGGGGACACCCACACACGGGGGACACCCACACATGGACACACACACACACAGACACACACGGGGGGACACCCACACGGGGGGACACCCACCCCCCACACGGACACACCCACACACATACACATGGACACGCATACACACGGACACACCCACACATACACACGGACACACCCTCACATGGATACACCCGGACACAGACACACCCAGACACACCCAGACAAACACGGACACACCCACACATGGACACCCCCCCCCCCACACACACACACAGACATCCCCCCACACATGGACACCCACACAGACACCCCCCCCACACACAGACACAACCACACAGACACACACACACGGACATACACACACGGGGACACGCCCACACTCACTCATACACACGCACACACTCACACACGCACATGGACACTCATACACACCCACACGGACAAGGACACACCCACACACACGGAGACACACACACAGACACACTCATACACGTAGACATGCACACACTCATACATGCGGACACCCCCCCCCCACGGACACCCACATGGACACCCCACGCGCACACACCCCACACAGACACCCCCCACACACACACATGGACACACGGACACCCCCCCACACACACACAGACACCCACACACCCCCACGGACACACGGACACCCACACAGACACTCACATGGACACCCCCCCACACACACGGACACACCCCTACACACACGGACACACGGACACACCCACACACACCCACACACTCATACACATGCACACGGACACACACACTCAAACGCACGGACACACACGGACATACACGCACGCACACATGGACACACACACAGACACTCTCACACACGCACGGGCACACACACTCACACACGGACACACACAGACGGACGCACGCACAGACACAAGGACGCACGCATGCACAGACGCACGCACGCACGGACACATGCACGGACACACGCACTTACAAGCACGGACACACACAAACACACACGGACACGCATGGGCACATACGGACAGGCACGGACACTCACACGCACGGACACTCTCACACACGCACGGACACACACACTCACGCACGGACACACACGGACACACACGCACTGACACACGGACTGACACATGGGCACTCTCACACACGCACGGACACACACACACACACTCATGCACGCACGGACACACGGACACACACATGGAGGGACACACACGGACGGACGGACACACAGAAGGACACACACACAAGGACACACAGAGACGGACAGACAGACACACAGACAGACAGACACACACTCATGGACACGCACGGACGGACACGCACACACACGGACGCGCACACACACGGTCGCGCACGCATGGACAGACACACGGACGGACAGGCACACACGGACGGACACACACGGACGGACACACATGGACAAACGTGCACACAGACACACACATGGACGGACACACTCACAGACACAGACACGGACACACACACACAGACGGGCACACACGGATTGACGGACAGATGGACACACACAAGGACACGGACACACAGACAGACAGACACACTCACAGACACACAGACGGACACGCACGGACGCGCACAAACACGGATGTGCGCACGCACAGATGGACACGCACGGACACGCGCGCACACACGCACACACTCATGCACGGACACACGGACAGACACACACGAACAGACGCACACTCACACATGCACGGACACACACTCACACACGGACACACGCACGCACGGACACACACACAAGCATGGACACACACTCACAAGCACGGACACACACTCACAAGCACGGACACGCATGGACACTCACACGCACGGACACACACACTCACGCACAGACACACGCACGAACACACATACACACACGGACACACACATGCGCAGACACGCACAGACACACGGACACTCTCTCACACGCACGGACACACACACTCGCGCTCGGGCATACGCATGGACACGCTCGCACGGACACGCTCGCATGGACACTCACAGGGGGAGGTACGGCTTCTCGTGAGGGTTGGCTTCTGGGACTGCCAACCTTAATATTCGGACCTTTGGACTTTGCAAAAATTACTATTTTATCATTTTTATTTTGTTAGCACTTGTAAATAATAAATCCTTCACTTTTTCACTTTAAATCACCTTGTGTATTTTCGGGGTTGTTCACCACCATTGTTGCTGGCTGACCTAGACCAGCTTGTAACAATTGGGGGCTCGTCCTAAACCCAATTTACCAATTGGGGATTCGTCCTATACACCCAATTTACCAATTGGGCTTTTGTCTGTTCTTTTTTTTGTGTGGAGGAACCAACTGCTCTTATTTTGGGAACTCTGGTAAGGTAGTGTGCTCCAGCTGGGTTCTGAAATCTTTCCTTCGGAGTACTATTTTTATTTTCTTTGTTTTCTGTTTTGGAGGTTACTCCGGGGGGAGGTACGCTGCAAGGAATTGGATCAAGTTGATTCAGCTTCTATGCGTTAAGCGTTTAAAGTCTCCTTCAATTGGTATGCCTCTGAAGACTAGATGAGGTTAGTTAGTATTTTTTTGGGGTAGGTAAGTAGGACTAGAGTTTCCGCAATCATGCCTTGACTGTTTAAGAGTAGTTGGTTAACTTCTCCCTAGTGTTTGGATTTCGTTCATTTGCTTTTTTTCGCTTGTTTATTTATTTATATTTTTTGGTCTGCAATTTTGCGTGCCTATGAGCTGGTCCCAGAGGCATTTAGGCAAAAATTTCGAGGTTTAAAAAAGTCAGATAATTTGACATTCGTGGAGTTTGCAAGAGAAAAGGAGAACTCTTTCAATCGTTGGTGTGCCTCCTTGCAAATTCAGACTAAAGATCAGCTTCGTGAAATGATTCTGTTGGAGGAGTTTAAGAATTGTGTGTCGTATTTAATTGCTACATATATCAATGACCGGAAGGTTACAACTTTGGCGCAGGCAGCTGTCTGTGCTGATGAATATACGTTGACTCACAAGTCTGTTTTTAGCTCCTCCCGTCGCTCTCAGCTTTCTAGTCCAAAGCGAGTCTTTAGAGGGTCTGACAATAATGGCACTAATGGCAATAGTAATACTGCCAGCAAGACACCATCTCAATCTGAAACACGTGAAAGTTTCTATTGCCATGAGTCTCGTCATCTTATTGCAGTGTGTCCAGTTTTGCAGAAAAGAAAACGTTCTCCAAAGAGACAACCAAAAGGCCGCGGCTTTGTACATGTTAAGAGTGCAGATGACAATCTGTACGATTCCTTTATTTCGAAGGGAATGGTTTCACTCTCTGCCCGGGAGGGGGATCATATCCCAATTAGAATACTTCGAGATACTGGTGCCACCCAGTCATTTATTTGTGAATCTGTGCTCCCTTTTTCTGACCTCACTTATTGTGGCTCTGATGTTTTGGTTCAGGGAATTGAGCTGGGGATTGCTCGTGTTCCATTGCACAATGTGCATATTGTTAATGACTTAGTGTCAGGTCCTGTTAAAGTTGGCATTTGTTCTAAACTTCCCGTGAAGGATGTTGATTTTATTTTGGGGAACGATTTGGCTGGTGGGAAAGTACTGCTTCCTAAAGTGACTGCTAGCCCATCCTTTCAGTCTGACTGTGATAACGATCAAAGCCTTGCTCAGGTGTTTCCAGCGTGTGTGGTTACCCAAGCTCAAGCACGGAAATACGGTGAGGCTGTTGATTTATCTGATACCTTCATGTCAGATGGCTTGCTTGAGTCATCTTCCAGCAGCCAATTAGCGACTGTTGCATCTGAGCCGCTCCCAACTCACTGTGGTAAGCCTGTGGAGGGTGATTTGTCACTCTCTGTTGATAATGAGTTGATTAAGCAGGACCAGGTGAAAGACCCTAATTTGGCCAAGTGCTGTGATGCTGCTGTTAGTAAGGATGAGGTGGATAGCATGTCTGTTGGCTTCTATTGGGAAGATGGTCTGCTAAAACGAAAATGGAGTCCACCACATCGTGCAGACGGAGAATTCAATGCTGTCCATCAGTTAGTTGTTCCTACAAAATATTGTTTACATGTGTTGACACTGGGACATGATCATGATTTTGCAGGTCATTTAGAAGTAACGAAGACCTACCATCGTGTTTTGCGTTATTTCTTTTGGCCTGATATGAAAGCTGATGTTGTAAAACATTGTTGTTCTTGTCACAAGTGTCAGGTGGTTGGAAAGCCCAATCAGTGTATTCCCCCAGCACCACTTTGTCCAATTCCAATTATTGGTGAGCCGTTTGAAAGGGTGATTTTAGATTGTGTCGGGCCCTTGCCCAAGACAAAGTCTGGGAACCATTTTTTGTTAACCGTAATGTGTGCTGCCACTCGGTATCCCGAGGCTTTCCCCTTGCACTCGTTGAAGGCAAAACCCATTGTGAAGGCACTTTTGCGCTTTTTCTCTACGTTTGGTCTCCCAAAAGTATTTCAAACTGACCAAGGTTCTAACTTTCTATCTCATTTATTCAAACAGGTGCTGACCGAGCTGTCCATCCAGCATGCAGTATCTAGTGCGTATCACCCAGAGTCCCAGGGCGTGCTAGAAAGATTCCACCAAACTTTGAAGTCAATGTTGCGCACCTATTGTTTTGGTTCTGAGAAAGAATGGGATGAGGGAGTGCCCTTGCTTTTGTTTGCTGTTTGTGAAACAACGCAAGAGTCTCTTGGTTTTAGTCCAGCAGACCTTGTGTTCGGTCATACAGTTCACAGTCTTCTGAAGCTGCTTAAAGAAAACTGGGAGTCAGATGTATCTACAAAGAAGAGTAACATCCTTGATTATGTGAGTTTGTTTCGATTGCACAGAGCTTGTAAGTGCGCTCGGGAGGCTCTGTCCTCTGCGCAGAGTAAGATGAAGAAACGCTTTGACTGCAAGGCTGTGCAGCGCTCTTTTGTTAAAGGGGATAAAGTGTTAGTTTTATTGCCCATGCTTGGTTCGTCACTGTCCTCAAAACTCATTATGCGAAAACTGATTATGTTGTGAAAACGCCTGACAGGGGACGTAAAACCCGTGTATGTCATGTCAATATATTGAAACCTTATGTGACACAAGAAGGTGAAAGCAGTGATTCTCCTGTAACCGTCGCAACAGTGTCAGCAGTGGCCTCTCTTCCTCCGCTTGAAGAGGATGGCCTCAACCTGGGTGATGTGCCAGTGTTTTGTGCTCGGTTTAAAAATTTAGAGATATTGACTGATTTGCCTTCCTTTTTGTCTTATTTGCCTGTGTCTTATGCAACTGACATGCAACACCTTATTTTGCAGTTTCCTGAGTTGTTTTCTGATGTGCCCTCCTTAACAAATGTACTGTGTCATGACATCGATACACAAGGCTATCCGCCAATTAAGCAACATCCTTATCATGTAAATCCCACTAAACGTGCTGTCATGAAATCCGAGGTTGCCTATTTAGTTGAGCATGGTCTAGCTTGGCCAAGTTTTAGTGCCTGGAGTTCACCCTGTCTTTTAGTCCCAAAGTCGGATGGCACATTTCGTTTTTGCACTGACTATAGGAAGGTCAATGCCGTTACTAAGTCAGATTCCTTTCCATTACCACGCATGGAAGATTGTGTCGATAGTGTGGGTTCGGCCTGGGTTTTGTGGGTTTTGTGACGAAGTTAGACTTTTTGAAGGGATATTGGCAAGTTCCGCTGATACCTAGAGCTGCCGAAATTTCCGCCTTCGTTACATCAGACAGTTTATGCAATATTCTGTAATGGTGTTTGGTTTAAAGAATGCTCCCTCTACTTTCCAGCGTCTGATGAATAAAGTGCTTGCTGGTGTTTATAACTGTGAAGCGTATTTAGATGACATCATAATTCACTCATCTTCGTGGGCTGAACATTTAGAAGATCTTCGTACCATCTTTGGGCGGTTGAGGGATGCATCTTTAACCTTGAATCTCGCAAAGTGCGAGTTCGGCAAAGCTACCATCACATACTTGGGGAAACAGGTTGGCCAGGGTCAAGTTTGCCCTCTAGAGGCGAAAATGTTAGCTATTTTGCAGTTTCCCACACCAACTACGAGACGGGAGCTGTGCAGGTTTTTGGGTATGGCAGGCTACTATCGTGGCTTCTGTCGGAATTTTTCTAATGTCGTTCTGCCTTTAACCAATCTGTTGAAACATGGTTGTGTATGTCATGTACAGTGGTGCTTGAAAGTTTGTGAACCCTTTAGAATTTTCTATATTTCTGCATAAATATGACCGAAAACATCATCAGATTTTCACACAAGTCCTAAAAGCAGATAAAGAGAACCCAGTTAAACAAATGATACAAAAATATTATACTTGGTCATTTATTTACTGAGGAAAATTATCCAATATTACATATCTGTGAGTGGCAAAAGTATGTGAACCTCTAGGATTAGCAGTTCATTTGAAGGTGAAATTAGAGTCAGGTGTTTTCAATCAATGGGATGACAATCAGGTGTGAGTGGGCACCCTGTTTTATTTAAAGAACAGGGATCTATCAAAGTCTGATCTTCACAACACATGTTTGTGGAAGTGTTTCATGGCATGAACAAAGGAGATTTCTGAGGACTTCAGAAAAAGCGTTGTTGATGCTCATCAGGCTCAAAAAGGTTACAAAACCATCTCTAAAGAGTTTGGACTCAACCAATCCATAGTCAGACAGATTGTGTACAAATGGAGGGAATTCAAGACCATTGTTACCCTCCCCAGGAGTGGTCGACCAACAAAGATCACTCCAAGAGCAAGGCATGTAATAGTCAGCGAGGTTACAAAGGACCCCAGGGTAACTTCTAAGCAACTGAAGGCCTCTCTCACATTGGCTAATGTTAATGTTTATGAGTTCACCATCAGGAGAACACTGAACAACAATGGTGTGCATGGCAGGGTTGCAAGGAGAAAGCCACTGCTCTCTAAAAATAACATTGCTGTTCATCTGCAGTTTGCTAAAGATCACGTGGACAAGCCAGAAGGCTATTGGAAAAATGTGTTGTGGATGGATGAGACCAAAATAGAACTTTTTGGTTTAAATGAGAAGCATTATGTTTGGAGAAAGCAAAACACTGCATTCCAGCATAAGAACCTTATCCCATCTGTGAAACAGGATAGTGGTAGTATCGTGGTTTGGGCCTGTTTTGCTGCATCTGGGCCAGGACGGCTTGCCATCATTGATGGAACAATGAATTCTGAATTATACCAGTGAATTCTAAAGGAAAATGTCAGGACATCTGTCCATGAACTGAATCTCAAGAGAAGGTGGGTCATGCAGCAAGACAATGACCCTAAGCACACAAGTCATTCTACCAAAGAATGGTTAAAGAAGAATCAAGTTAATGTTTTGGACTGGCCAAGTCAAAGTCCTGACCTTAATCCAATTGAAATGTTGTGGAAGGACCTGAAGCAAGCAGTTAATGTGAGGAAACCCACCAACATCCCAGAGTTGAAGCTGTTCTGTACGGAAGAATGGGCTAAAATTCCTCCAAGCTGGTGTGCAAGACTTTTATCAACAGCTACCGGAAACGTTTATGCCATTATTGCTGCACAAGGGGGTCACACCAGATGCTGAAAGCAAAGGTTCACATACTTTTGCCAATCACAGTTATGTAATATTGGATCATTTTCCTCAATAAATAAATGACCAAGTATAATATTTTTGTCTCATTTGTTTAACTGGGTCATGTCAATATGTTGAAACCTTATGTGACGCGAGAAGGTGAAAGCAGTGATTCTCCTGTAACCGTCACAACAGTGTCAGCAGTGGCCTCTCTTCCTCCTCTTGAAGAGGATGGCCTCAACCTGGGCGATGTGCCGGTGTTTTGTGCTCGGTTTAAAAATTTAGAGATATTGACTGATTTGCCTTCCTTTTTGTCTTATTTGCCTGTGTCTTATGTGACTGACATGCAACACCTTATTTTGCAGTTTCCTGAGTTGTTTTCTGATGTGCCCTCCTTAACAAATGCACTGTGTCATGACATCGATACACAAGGCTATCCGCCAATTAAGCAACATCCTTATCGTGTAAATCCCACTAAACATGCTGTCATGAAACATGGTTTATTGGTCTGAGGGTTGTGAGATGGCATTTAAAAATGCAAATCTGTAGTGCTCCAGATTTGGCTGCTCCAAATTTCCAGCTGCCTTTTAAACTGGAGGTTGATGCCAGTGCCACTGGTGCTGGAGCTGTACTTCTACAGGAAGATGCGAATGGAATTGATCACCCCATTTCTTATTTTTCTAAGAAGTTTTCTAAACACCAACCATCGTACCATCGAAAAAGAAGCTCTAGCACTGTTACTTTCATTACAGCATTTTGAGGTTTATGTTGGCTCAACCACAGTTCCTTTGATTATTTATACTGACCACAATCCTCTTGTTTTTCTGTCCAGGATGCGGAATGCAAACCAGCGTCTGATGCATTGGTCCCTGTACCTGCAAGGTTTTAACCTGGACATCCAATATAAGAAAGGAAAAGAAAATGTTATGGCCGATGCTCTGTCCCGTGTCTAGTGTGTTGTTTGCTTAACATGGAGTGAAGTTTTTTTTTTCTAGTACCATATAATGGTAGTATTTTTGTTCAACCTAGGTTGAACTTTTGGTGGTGGGGGTGTTACGTCTATGTTTGTACGTGTGTGTGTTTTTCTCCTCCTGTCGTGTGTCTCTCCCTTTCCCAGGTGTATTGCAGCCTGGGCTAATTGGCTCCTCCTCCCCCACCTGCTGCTAATCGAGGAGTGCCTATATAAAACCTGGAGTTTTACCTGCCAGAGAGAGGAGAGGGCTTGGGGTTTTATACGCTTGTACACCGTTGCTGCCTTGCCACTTGCGGCCATCAGGCCGTTGGTGCTTCTCATGAGGGTTGGCTTCTGGGACTGCCAACCTTAATATTCGGACCTTTGGACTTTGCAAAAATTACTATTTTATCATTTTTATTTTGTTAGCACTTGTAAATAATGAATCCTTCACTTTTTCACTTTAAATTGCCTTGTGTATTTTCGGGGTTGTTCACCACCATTGTTGCTGGCTGACTTAGACCAGCTTGTAACAGACGCACGCACGCGCACTCTCATACACGCACGGACACACACACTCACGCACGGACATGCATGGACACGCACACGCACGGACGGGCACGGACACACTCACACACGCATGCGCACACACTCGCACGGACACACACGCACGCACACATGGACACACGCATGGACACTCTCACACACACGGACACACACACTCACGCACAGACACACACGGACACGCTCTCACACGCACGGACAGACACACTCACGGATGGACACGCACGGACACACGGACACGTGCACACGGACACGCACACGGACGGACACTCACGCACACGGACGGACACACACACTGACAGACATGCACAGACACACGGATGGACACACGCATGGACGGACACACATGGATGCACGCACAGACACTCTCATACACGCACGGACACACACACTCACACGCACGGACACTCTCACACATGCACAGACACACGCACGCACACATGGACACGCACGGACACACACTCACACACAGACACGGACGGACGGACACGCACGGATGGGTACACGGACACTCTCGCACACATGGACGGACACACGCACACGGACGGACATGCGCACGCAGACAGACACGTGCACGCATGTGCAGACGGACACGCACACGGACGGACACTCACGCACACGGACGGACACGCACACTGACAGACATGCACAGACACACGGATGGACACACGCATGGACGGACACACACGGATGCACGCACAGACACTCTCATACACGCACGGACGCACACACTCACACGCACGGACACTCTCACACATGCACAGACACACACGCACGCACACATGGACACGCACGGACACACACTCACACACAGACACACACGGACGGACGGACGGACACACACGGATGGGTACACGGACACTCTCGCACACATGGACGGACACACGCACACGGACGGACGGACACGCACACGCATGCGCGGACGGATGGACACGCACACGCAGACGGACACGCGCACGCATGTGCAGACGGACACGCACGCATGCACGGACGGACACATGCACACATGCACGGACGGACATGCACAGACGGACACACGGATGGACGGACACACATGGACAGACACGCATACGGGGACACGCACATGGACGGACACGCACACACACACGGATGGACACACACACACACAGACAGACACAGACGGACACACACATGGACGGATGGACGCACACGGACGCGCATACACACACAGACGGATGGACACACGGACAGATGGACGAACACACACACGGACACACACAGGGACAGACATGCACACACGGACACAGACACACACATACACACACGGACACACCGACATACACAGACGGACACACCCACACGGGGATGCATTCACGGACACACTCACGGACACGCACACACCCACATATATACGGACACGCACATGCATGGACATGCACGGACGGACGGACAAAGACACACACGGATGGACGGACGGACACAGATGGACACACATCCAAGGACACACGCATGGACGGACACATGGACACACACACGCACGGACACGCGCACGCATGGATGCACGGACACACGCACGCACACGCGGACGGACACACGCACGGACACGCACACGGACGGACGGACGGACACGCGCACGCACACGGACAGACGCGCACGCACACACGGACGGACACATGCACACACACACGGACGGACACACGCACACACGCACGGACACGCACATATATACACACACGGACACACCCACATGGACACACACCCACGGACGGACACACCCACATATATATGGACACACTCACGGATGCACACTCTCACACATAATACACACACTATATATATATATATATATATATATATATATATAAAATAGACATCTGAAGCAGTGAACACGCGCACACACTCAGAGCAGTGGACAGCCACACCAGAGCGCCCGGGGAGCAGTCAGGGGTTAGGTACCTTGCTCAAGGGCACCTCAGCCCAAGGCCGCTCCACGTCAACCTAACTACATGTCTTTGGATTGTGGGGGAAATCGGAGCACCTGGAGGAAACCCACGCAGACACGGGGAGAACATGCAAACTCCACACAGAAAGGCCCTTGCCGGCCACTGGGTTCGAACCCGGAACCTTCTTGCTGTGAGGCGACCGTGCTAACCACTACACCACCGTGCTGTACTTCAGCTACTTCAACAATGTTACACAAAGATGGATACATAACAGTTGTAACTATCACTTAAATCCACAGGGTGTCGATAATGGTGGACACTGGTGAAAGTGATCACTATTATTGGCATGTCACATTACTTCTCAAACGCGTGTTTAAATACAGAATGACAACTGTCAAATGAAAGAATAAGAAACAAAGTAGGTTTCAACAAGATCATGAAATATCTGAATTTGATAAGTAAAAACATGTCCACGATCTTATCACAAAAATTCCACACTGTTACTCCTCTGAAAACAGGGAGAAGTAATCACAAGTGATGCAGTGATGTTCTCAATGCAAACACTTTTACTCAAATGAATTTCAAATTATTTACACAGTTTACAAACAAATAATTACACAAACGTGTGTATTGGAGAGTAGAGTACATATTCAGCTTACAAAAACAAAGAATATGCTTCTGCAGGGTGACCAAACGTCCTCTTTTGCCCGGACATGTCCACTTTTTATGTCCTGTCCTGTTTTTTTTTTTTAAATTCATGAAAATGTCTGGTTTTCAATGTTTTTCATGGGACCATTAAGTGTGTACTTAAATTGACTGGCGCTTTGCACAGAATATTACGGTACTTTGTTGCGTGACGTAATTCTCGAGAGGCTGCCTTGTGGGCGGCTCTGCAACACGTGCGCGCGCACTCACAGAGGGAGCAGAGCAGACAGCGGAGCAGCACAGCACACAAAATGCTGAAGTGAAAGTGCAGCTTCACAGATGAACTGCAAAAAAGATTTCCCACGTACCATCCCGGTCGGGACAAGTGGGAGGCTGAGTGCACCGTGTGCAAAGCTGGCACACATGTTTCAGTGTCTAATAAAGGTGCTGGAGATCTCAAAGCTCACATGGACACCAAAAAACAAAGCTGTGCGGGGTGAGAGTTCTTCTGCAAAGTTAACGGAGTTCTACTTTGTTAGACCTGGGAAAACAGAGAATGCTGTAAATGCAGCGGAAGGTGCGATGGCATTTCATACTGAGAAACACCACAACAGCTACAGGTCCATGGATTGCACCAGTACCTTGCTAAAAAAGGCATTTCCAGACTCTGACATCGCTAAAAGGTTTAGTAGTACTCTCACTAAGACCGAAGCCATTGTTAATGGTGTTATAGTGCCCCACTCTGTTGAAGTCGCTCCTGAAGCACTCAAAGAAATCCAGTACTGTGGTGTTTCTACAGACGGAAGTAACCATGGAGCAGTGAAAATATTCCCAATCATAATCCAGTATTTTGACTGGAAGAAGGGTGGCGTGCAAACAAAATTGATTGAGGTTAAAGACGCACCTAAAGAGACAGCAGAAGCCATTGCACAATATCTCACTGAAACGCTGGCAAAAAACAATTTGTCTGAAAAATGTACTGCATTTACTGGTGACAATTGCAACACAAATTTTGGAGGAATCCGACGTGATGAAGCGATGTGTTTGCAAATTTGAAGAGGTTGCTGCAGAACAAGACTCTGATCGGTGTGGGTTGCCCAGCACATATTGAATAATTGTGCTCATCATGGGGCAGACACAATAGATGTTGACCTTGAGAATATCTCATCTCATCTCATCTCATCTCATTATCTGTAGCCGCTTTATCCTGTTCTACAGGGTCGCAGGCAAGC
Source organism: Neoarius graeffei (assembly GCF_027579695.1). Classification (NCBI taxonomy): domain Eukaryota; kingdom Metazoa; phylum Chordata; class Actinopteri; order Siluriformes; family Ariidae; genus Neoarius; species Neoarius graeffei. The sequence goes on along the minus strand of NC_083581.1, from coordinate 16,665,787 downwards.
TGGAGCCTATCCCAGCTGACTACAGGCGAAAGGTGGGGTACACCCTGGACAAGTCGCCAGGTCATCACAGGGCTGACACATAGACACAGACAACCATTCACACTCACATTCACACCTACGGTCAATTTAGAGTCACCAGTTAACCTAACCTGCATGTCTTTGGACTGTGGGGGAAACCGAAGCACCCGGAGGAAACCCACGCAGACACAGGGAGAACATGCAAACTCTGCACAGAAAGGCCCTCGCCGGCCATGGGGCTCGAACCCGGACCTTCTTGCTGTGAGGCGACAGCGCTAACCACTACACCACCGTGCCGCCCCTTGAGAATATCATGTTCAAAATCTACCAGTACTTCCACATCTACACTGTGCACACTGAGAGCCTGATGGAGTACTGTGATTTTGTTGAGATTGATTACAGAAGGATGCTCTCTCACAGCAAGACAAGATGGCTGTCATTGTTCCCAAGTATTGAGAGGATGATACAGATGTTTCCAGCTTTAAAGGCATATTTTCTGTCTCAGCAAAAGCCACCCACAGTACTCAAGAGGTTTTTTTGAAAACGACTTTGTTGAGATCTACCTCTGGCACATGCACTCACTCATGTCTGTGTTCCACACGCACATTCAAGAAATGGAACAGGAGAACATGTCCATTATGGAGGTGAAGAAAATACTGAACAATATCCACACCATTCTTCTTCAACACAAGAGCAACAACTTCATGTCCCTTAAAGTTAAAGGACTACTGGCACAAAAGCGCAAAGATGGACTTGGTTAGGGCTGTGATCAGTTCTGTGCTGATGTGCAAGGCCTGTACAGTGCATGTCTGGAGTCTCTGGAGAAGTGGATGACTCCCATGGAAGAGTTCTCAACATTCATGTGGATGGATCTGAGTGAGCCACCAAACCAAAATGATGTGGAGGCCTGCATCAAGTACCTAGGAGAGAAGGGGGTGCCAGTTGATGGTGTCAAGTGTTTTGACCAGGTCACCAATCTGAAGAAACTCACAGAAAAGGTGCAACAGTGATGAGGAGTTCAGTGGCCTGCAGGTGCACCAGAAGTGGACCAAATATTTTGAGAAGGCAAAAAGCATTGCATGTTACTCAGAGCTACTGAAGACTGCATAGTTTGTCTTTGCATTTCCCTCTCACAATGCAAATGTTGAGAGGGTTTTCTCACTGATGCAGAGCCAGAGGAACAAAGAGAGGAACCAACTGTCTGTTGAATCACTGAAGGGATTCTATTAGTGCAATACAATTTCAAAGACACTTCTTGCAAAGACTTTTATGCTTATTTGTTGAGCAACCGAAAACTGCTGGGAAAGATCAGCTCTACAGCAAAATATGGATGGGCAGACAAGGAGGATGAAGAAGAAAAGCAAGATGATGAAGAAAAGCAGGATGAAGAAGGCAACTAAAGATTAAAAGTATAGATCCTTTTTGTTTGTTGAGTTAGTATCTTTGTGAGACTGTTTTATTATTTATCTTATTACATTGAAAAGGTATTAAGAGATTTTGTTGAAGCTGGATTTTCTAACACAGAAGAGGTCATATTTAGATTTGATATTTATTTATTTATTTATTTGAAAAGAGAGCTATCATTTTGTTACAGGTTGTTACAGATTTTATTTTATTACAGAAGTTATTTTTGTACCATTGAGGCATAATAAAGCATGTTCATTAACCTCTGAGAAGCCTGTCTGAATTTGTGTCTCGAGGCCGGGCCGAGTGTCCTCTGTTTTGGGAATCAAAATATGGTCACCCTATGCTTCTGAAACGTGTTTTCCATATTTTCTAATGCTGCAAATAAATAGCATGTCGCATCAGTTCTGCAAACTCAAACTCTCAAATTACTAAATAAACAATACACCGAATAAATTAAATAACAGTAAAATACACTTACATGTGTGTTCAGAAAACAACAGAAGCAGTCTGCATGGATACGGGTTCAACTCGGGTACCAAGTGGGGGCTCTGCTCACACATACACTTGACTCTACTCAGTGAAACTTTTCTAATTCACTCAAAATGTCACAAACACATTCTCTTAACACTTTAACTCATATCATAAAATTGTTACAACCGTTGTATTAGTCCAAAACATCAACAGCACACCTGAAAACAAGGAGAAATAACCACAAAAATGATGTAATAATTCTTCTTCTTCGAGGTTTTACAGTAGTTGGCATCCAAAAAGTTGCATTGCCGCCATCTACAGAGGTACCACCTTAGTGCACTATATCCTGCTATATATACACCAGTGTCTGTTAAGAACTTGAAAAAACATTGTCCTCCCCTCCCGCTTGACCCTATTTCTAAAATACCTTTCAGAGATACTTCTTCCAAGCCAATCTCCTGCAGCTGTCTAATTAAATCTTGCCTTTGGCGGTCATAATTTCTACAAGAAATCAAAACATGATGCACTGTCTCACGCTCTTGGCCACACACAGGCCATTTTGATGCTTTCCCAAAATAAATAAAGTGCTGTTCAGAAATGTGTGACCAATCCTCAATCTAGAAATAATTACCTCTTCCTTGCGTCTAGCCCATCCCCCTCTTTTACAGACATTAATTGAATCAGTTACCCTACCGACTATTGAGAATAGATGCCTCCCTTTGTTTTCTTGCTCCCACAGCTGTTGCCATTTTAAAATTGTTTCCTGCCACACAATACTTTTACCCTCTGCCTTGGACAGATTTATGTTGACATCTATGGTTACCTTTTGAGCAGCTTCCTTAGCCAACTTATCAACCTTTTCATTTGATGCTATACCTACATGTGCTGGGACCCATACAAATGATATTTCTACCCCACTCCTTTTCACATCTCTAATTGCCAGAAGAATATCATATACATATAAGGTCTTGTCGGCTCTTTGATTACCCTTTCCCAATACTATTGATTGCTGACACAGTCACTACATATCAATACTTTATGGTTCTGAATCTGTTCACCCCATTGTACTGCCATCAGGATTGCATAATTCCACTGTAAATACACTTAGAAAGTTTGAGGATCTCTTAACAGCTTGTATATTCCACCTCTGAACAACAAAAGCTGCTCCTGTAGCACCCGTTTCTTGATCCTTTGAACCGTCAGTAAAGATTAATATGTATTCCTGATACCTTTCTCTTACATGACATTGAAATTCATGCACCAAATCTGCCTCAGGATTATCTGACTTAGGCCCTGTCCACACGGCAATGGATTCAGGTGACTCCGATACAATTGCTTATCGTTTAGGCCTGGCGTCCACACGGCACCGGCGTTTTGGGTGCCCAAAACGCAATCTTTTTGAGAACGGGTTCCAGAGTGGAAAGATCTGGCAACGTTGCCATTGTGAAGTCGTCTGGATGAGTAGAACGGATTTGTTTACGATGACATCACAACCACATGACTGTGAGTGCTTCACGCCGGGTAGAAGTGTAACGAACTCGATGCGAGTTGTCAACAAATCCTATAACTTGGTTCATGAAACGCGCTTACAAAATATTTTCACTGTGAATATTTATTGTGTAATGGTGCAAAGTGAGAGAGAGAGAGAGAGAGAGAGAGAGACTCTGCCCTTAGGGCAGAGTCAATCCCGCCAGCAAAAATAGGGAAAAAAAGGAGTGATCTCACCTCTTCAGATGTTGGTTTAAGTCCGACAATACATTCATCAAAAAGGGCGTAGAAGAGCAAATTAATCCATCAACGTGTAGCATTCAATTTATTCCGGACCATTAAAGACGCCGCCTTCCGTGTAGAATCATACGTCATCCTCGCCGCCATATTGGATAGGTCAAAGCGGAGAATAAAGATTCATGTGCTGCATTTAACTGTACCAACAGGTTTACCATCCAAATGAGATCACATGGGATTACCTTTCACAGGTGAGAAACAACAAATTAATCCATGTAGCATTCAATAGAATCATACGTCATCCTCGCCGCCATATTGGATAGGTCAAAGCGGAGAATAAAGATTAGCTGTGTTTAACTGTACCAACAGGTTTGCCATCCAAACGAGATCACATGGGATTACCTTTCACAGGTGAGACTGGAAAAATACTTTTCATTGTATTTGGTCATTATAATGTAATTTTACAAACAGATTTTCCTGACTTTGTGGCTAATATGAAGTCTCACGCATAATAGTTTATGCACATGCGTCCTTACTTCTTCTATTGTTCTGGTGTCTCCGAAGGGACCGTCTTACAGCGCCCCTAGAGGTGTGGCATGTGTATTGCATCGTTTTCAGCAAGTGTTGCGTTGCCATATGGACCTGATATTTTACTGATCGTTGCCCATTTGGACGTGATATATTTTTAAATAACATCTCGTTGCCGTTGTCGTGTGGATGTAGCCTTAATCTCAAGCAATTCTAAATCAGTCTTTGGGAACTCCAATTGCCATAGAGGAACTGATAGCCACATTACTCCTGGACAAAAGTTCTCGCCAAGAATAGCCATTTCCTGTGTCACTGTCTCTCCTACCCATCCAAAACTTGGACGTCTCGCCACCTCTCTCTCCCAGCTTGCCTGAATTATACTTTTAACTGGGTGATCACACCTTTGACCCATCAGATTAACCCAATAGTTAGCCTGAAGCTGCTTTCTCCACAAACAGAGTGGTTTTCCTGTTTCTACCTGTAAGGAACATACTGGGGAAGATCGCACAGCTCCTGTACATATTCTCAGTGCTTTAGCTTGAACTATATCTAACCCAGCTAAAACTGATTTGGCTGCAGATCCATAAACCAAACATCCATATTCAATTCTTGCCCTAATTATATATATAAATTTGCTTCAAAGAAGCTACATCTGCTCCCCATTCTGTGCCAGCAAGGCATCTCATTAAATTCATAACCCTTTTACATTTGTCTATTACTTTTGATACATGATCTCTCCATGCAAGTCTTATGTCAAAAAATACACCAAGAAATTTAAAACTTTTAACCCTTTCCAAAGTCCTACCATACAGTTCCAGTTTTAAAGTTTCATCTATTTTCTTCCTAGTAAAGAACATCACCTTAGTCTTTTCAATAGAAAGTCTAAAACCCCATTTCCTTCCCCAATCCTCCACCAGGGTTAGAGCTTCCTGCACCTTCTTCAGGGTGTACTTCACATTCTTCCCCCTTTTCCATATGCTACTATCGTCTGCAAATAGTGACTTTTCAATCCCTGGCTGAACATTAGAAAAAATGTCATTAATCATTATACTGAAAAGTAATGGACTAATAACACTGCCTTGTGGAATTCCATTTTCAACCACACACCTTCTAGATATTTCTTTCCCTATTTTCACCTGAATACTTCTATTACTTAAAAAGTCCATTACCCAGTTAAACAAATTTCCCCCAATCCCTAGCATATGCATTTTGATTAAAAGACCCTCTACCCATAGCATATCATATGCTTTTTCCACATCTAAAAATACTGCCACAACAGTCTCTTTCTTTACTTGTGCTTTTATTATTTCATCCTCAAGACATACTGTATGATTGAATCAATAGTACTTATCCCCTTTCTAAAACCACTCTGATAGCTAGCCATCAACCCCCTTTCTTCAATAAAGTGCATTAACCTTCCATTAACCAACCTTTCCATTAATTTACCTAAATGAGAAATTAAAGCTACTGGCCTATAATTTGCTGGGTTACTAGCATCTTTTCCCGGTTTTCTTATTGGAACAATGACTGCCTCCGTCCACCCTGTAGGAATCTTTCCTTCCTCCCAAACTTTATTAAATACATTTAAGACCTTCTGAATTCCCTTATCACTTAAATGTCTTAACATGCTATAAACAAATTTCATCTTTACCAGGGGCTGAATTATTACACCTATCCAATGCATTTCTTAATTCTCTCAGTGTGAATGGAACATTATATTTATCCTCTAATTTTCCCTTCTTTTGAATAACCTCTGCATATATGCTCCTTGTTTCTTCCCTACCTCTTCTTTCTTCTTCTAATAGATTACTAGAACTATGCACCTTACTCAGTGTGTTTACCATCATTTCTGCTTTCTCTAGGTTTGATATAGCCAACTGATTTCCATCTGAAAGGATTGGGTAATTCCACTCTTTTCTATTACCTTCCATCTTTTTAATCATTCCCCATACGTCATTTATATTAGTAGTATTTCCAATTGAACTACAATAATCCCTCCAGCATGATATTTTCCTTTGTCTTATCGTCCTTCTCACTACTGCCTATGCTTGCTTATAATCAATCATATGTTGAAAGTTATGAGTTCTTTTTAACCTTCTAAAGGCTCTATTCCTTTCTCTAACAACCTCTTCACATTTAACATTCCACCATGGGACTGCTTTTCTTACTAGTTTTCCTTAACTTTTTGGTATTGTAGCTATTGCAGCCATATTAATACTCTGTCACAACTCAATTTCATCAACATCATCTGTTTCTTGGACTGAACTAATACACAAATCACTTATTTCCATAAATCTCTCCCAGTCTGCCTTTTTGAAAATCCACCTTTCATGACTATCTTCTGTGCTCAGCCTTACATCAACATCCAGTTTACATAATTGGGTAATGGTCACTTCCAATAGTGCTTTCTCCATACACTTCCCACTCACACTTTGGTGCCAATTTACTAGACAAAAACGTGAGGTCTAGTACTGATTCTTTACCAGTTCTTATATCAATCCTAGTCCCTCTACCATCACTCACACAAACTAAATTCCTATCATTCATTATCTCCTCTTTCCCCTCCCCACATTGTATTATGAGCATTAAAATCTCCACACCATATAACATTCTCTATCCTGTCCTTCTATTTCCTCTAGTTCATTTAATTCTAACAGTTTACAAGGGTTATAATAATTTATTACTACTATTTTCTTTTTATCAGCCCATACTTCCACTACCACATATTCTTGTTCCTTACCTGTACCCAACACCCTATGAGGCACACCCTGCTTTATAAAGGTAGCACAGCCCCCACCACTTCCTTGCTCTCTGTCTCGTCTAATGACAATATAATTACCTAAAACAAAATAAAATCTAGGTTTTAACCAAGATATTGGATACACATTACATCTGGTTTTGCACTCCTATTATCTATAATCTGTTTAAAATCTTGACCATTTGCTAACAAACTCCTTGCATTCCATTGTAAAAGTAACAATCAATATGATCATCCTACATTACTTCCTTCCTGGCTTGCTGATGTCACACTAATGCCGCTTTTCCACTACAAACGCGGCTGAGTCGGGCTGAGCCGTGCTGTGCTGAGTCGAGCTGAGCGGGGCTGTTGGAGTTGCATTTCAACTACAACCGCGCTGAACCGTGCTGGCTGGAAGTGGGTGGACACATTGGGTGGAGTTAGCGAAAGTGGGTGGACGTCACATGATGTCGTTAAGCAGCGCAAACAGTGACATCAGTGAGCTTTTAAGCGGTAGTCTCACAACCCGAATAGTAAACAATAAACATGGAGGACATGGAGTCGTTAGTGTTGCTGGTCTTGGTTCTGTGGCTTGTTGTCACCGACAACGCCAACAGATACTGGCAAGAGCATATAGATGAGGTGAAGCGCATAAGGCTTCAGAAATTCTCGTAATTCGTAATTCTTCTTCTTCCGGGTTTACGGTGTTTACAGATCCCAGCGTGCTCGCGGGGCGTGTGTGGGCATGTGAGGACACTACTCCTCACCAATCAGTGCACAGGGGAGTGTCTGCTCACGCCCCCAGCCTCACTCGGCACGGTTTGGCTCGCTTCAGCCCTACTCCAAAACGGTGCGAGTTTTAGGGGCTAAGCAGGGCTGAAGCAAGCTGAGTCGTGCTGTTTTTTTGGTAGTCGAAACGCGAGCCGTGTCGGGCTGAAGTGAGCTGAAGCGAGCTGAAGTGAGCTGAAAAAGGGTAGTGGAAAAGGGCCATAAGACCATCTTGCACCTCTTCCCATTTTAAACCTGCCATACCCAAATGTTGAATTGCTGCCTTTGTAATAATTTGAATCCTTTCAGTTTTTGATTTAACCTCAGCTGTTGCATTAAACTACCCCTGCAATGAAGATAACTAGGTCCCTCTTTTCCCCCCACTCCTTTTTCTCCTTCTCTTTAACAGATTCTTGTCTTTGCATCCATACTTTCCCTGTGGCTACTTCCTCTCTGACATTTCTTCTATTAACCCTTGTTTGCTCCACCCTTTTAACTGCTTCTGCATAGGTAACTTTGTTCTTCATTTTCACATTATAAATCTCCATCTCCCTTCTCATTACTTTACACCCCCAGTAAGCTGCACTGTGTGCCCCTCCACAATTACAACATTTAGGTCTTGTTTTCTCTCCACACTCCCCATAATCATGAGCTCCACTACATTTTGCACACCTTTTCTCCCATTTACACATTTTAGCTACATGCCCAAACTTTTGACACTTGAAACATCTCATTGGTTTATGAATTAACTCTCACACTATATCTCATATACCCAAAATATAGCTCTGTAGGCATCTCTTTAGTACTGAACTGAATTAAAACTGATTCAGTTTCCTTTTTCTCAATTCCCCTAGTCAATCGTTTTGCACTCTGAACAGCATCACACTTTTCCTTTAAATACTTAACTAGATCCTTCATCTCCATTGATAAAGGAATCCCATAAATCACCCCTTTACTTCCTTGATCACCAACTCTCACAATCTTCACTACCTTTGCTTTCCCAACTGCTTGCAAATTTTCAGCTCTTCCAACCTGTTCTTCAGAGATGCATCCAATTAATAAATTGCCATCATTCAAAATTATTGCATATTTAACTTCCCCAACCTGATTCTTAATTATTTTTGTCAGCTTTATTGGATCCATATTTTTCACTCCTCCCTCTTCAAACCTCACAACAACATTCCATTTCTCCTCACTCTCGTTACTTTTCCTCAACCGCTTACGGTAGCTTTATTCCTTAGCTGCCAACTACCGTCATCTTCATCTAAGTCATCCATACTCCAACAATCTTCCCCCTGACTCCCCGCCATGGTAAAGAATATGTGCAAGTGTATCGTCTACCGGACCCATACAGGCTGTCGGCTGATACTCTCGCAGAATATTCCCTCCACTCAAACTACTCTAACCCTGACAATCAAGACAAAGAAAACAAAATGTTGTTGCTTTGGAAAACCACTCTCTCCTCTGACCAACGACAACACTTTCCTCGCACACCAAGAATCAACTTCTTCTTCTTCTTCTTCTTCTATGGCGTTTTATGGCAGCTGGCATCCAGTTTGTTGCATTGCTGCCACCTACAGTGTCACTCCATTATTACACTAGATTCTCTGAAGGAGTCCTGTGTCCTTTAGATATTTTAAAAGCCAACACTTTCCCTTCCCAGTTGATCCCATTTCTAAAATTGTTTCCACTGACACTTCTTTCATGCCCACTTTCCTGAGTTCTGTAAAAAATTCTTGTCTTTCTCTATTGTATTTCTCACAGGCAATAAGAACATGATGCACTGTCTCAGGCTGTTGACACTCTAGGCACAGACCATCCTGATGTTTTCCTAGCAGGAAGAGAGTACTGTTGAGGTAAGTATGTACAATTCTCAGCCTAGAAATAGTCTTCATCCTTCCTTTTCCACCCTCCTCTTTTATAGGTTACTGAATCAGTCACTCTACTAATTAATGAGAATAAATGTCTCCCCTTACTCTCTTGTTCCCAGCACTGCTGCCACTTTAGGTTTACTTGTTTCCAGACAATACACTTGCCTTCCGCTTTGGATAGACTAACATTGATGTCAATATTTTATTTTTTTACTGCTTTTTTTGCTAGCCTATCCACTTTCTCATTTGTTGGAATACCAATATGTGCGGGAACCCACATCAATGACACCTCAATCCCTTTCCTCGCCACTTCTCTAATAGCCAGAAGGATGTCATAAATGAGGTCTTGCCAACTCCTGGATGAGCCTGTCCCAATACTACACGCAGCTGATACAGAGTCACTACACACCAGTACTTTCTGATTATTTATCCGAATTGTCCACTGTACTGCCATTAGAATAACATACAATTCTACTGTGAACACACCAGGGGCGATTCTAGCATCTGATCTTTGGGGGTGCTTAGCCCCCAGAGCTGACAGAGGCACCTGGCTTGAACGTTAGTGTTTCCACGTTTATTCCGCATTTAGACTAGACTTAACTAGACAAGAAGACTAGACTAGACAAGACTAGACTTATGCAATGTTTTAACAGAAGCTGACCCAATAAACTATGATATCTACACATTTACAACCACTGACACAAATATTTACGTTATATTTTTAACTAAACAAGACCTACTACTGCATTTGTAATGTTGGAGCTATTCATTTTGAACAGTGGTAATTGTTAATTAATGTGTTATTGTGTATTGTGTAATAATAGTGTGTATTATGATTTTACATTAGTTTACATTAGTTTATATTTTTTGTTATATGTATTGTGTAATAATAGTGTGTATTATTATGATTTTACATTAGCTTACATTAGTTTATATTTTTTGTTATATTTGTTATATTTTGGTAGTGTTCTTTTGATAGACATTTGTTTAATTGTTTGCTTCGTGCATGTACGTTTCAGTGTCTGTTTTGATTAATTTGCTAATTAAGTATCTCGATATGGATGATAAATGTCGTTTTTATCATTCTGTTCATAGACCAGGGAACATCAATATTGCATTATGCATATTATTGTGTTGTGTTTAACAATTGTAACTCCAGTCCATACCTTCACATCTTGCTATGCCAGTAATACTCAGGTGCTACTTCGAGTTCCTCATCGGCGTGGAATCCAGTTAAAAAAAACACCATGTCGTAGCAAGCACTCGCGCGGACAGGCAACCCAATCAGAGGGGATGCAAGGAGGAGAGGTATTTTACTGGTCATAGAACTATCACGTAACAGGTGAATTCAAGAACACACACACGCCCGCGCAAACATTCATTGCGCAGTGCGCAAGGGCACTTATTTCTGAAAATTATGTCCAAAAGCAGTGTTTTTGAGGGTGCTGAGCTAGGGGGTGCTGAGCTCGTTTTTGGGGGTGCTTGAGTACCCCCAAAAATAGGCTAAACATGCCCCTGGAACACACTCAGGAAATCGGATATTCTCTTGAATTAGCTAATGTTCCATCCTTGGACAATAAAAGCTGCACCAGTAGCATCTGTCTCTGGGTTCTTTGACCCATCGGTAAAGATTAAAATGTGGTCTTGATATCTTTCTGCTACCTGGATGTGAAATGCGCTAACTAGATCCCCAGTGTTATTCTCTGCTTTAATCTCAAGTAGATCTAAATCAACTTTGGGTACCTCCAGCTGCCACAAAGGAACAGTAGGCCACAACACAACAGGACAGAAAACTTTGTCATGTACTACCAGTTCCTCAGTTATAATGTCACTTGACCACCCATAGCTTGACAATTCTGCCACCTCTCTCTCCCAGCTTGGCTGACTCACTGCTTTAACTGGATGATTATCTGTTTGACCCTTCATACTTACCCAGTAATTAGCCTGCAGTTGCTTCCGGCGGAGACTAAGTGGCATTTCTCCTGCTTCAACCAGGAGCGCATGCACAGGAGCTGACCTCACAGCTCCTGTGCATATCCTAAGAGCTTTAGATTGAACTTCATCTAGCCAGGACAGAACTGATTTGGAAGCAGACCCATATGCCAAGTTATCATACTCCATTCTTGACCTTATCAGGTATGCATAAATTTGTTTTAAAGAGGCCATACTTGCTCCCCATTTGGTTCCAGCAAGACATCTCATTAAGTTCATGACCTTTTTACACAGTGCCGTATTAAGCCAATGCGGTGCCCCTGGGCACTATACCTCAAGTGCCCCCCCCACACACACACCCTGCGCGCACGCATTCAGTAACCTCCTGCACACACTCAGAAACCTTGCCCTTTGCTGTCAAAAATAGTAGCATATACATAAACAATAGTACACATAAACAAGGTCATTCGTCCTCATTGAAAATTTATTAAGTAGGCTACATCACCCCATCAAATTCACTGAAAACAACCAACGATATGCATGTAGGCATATTGAAATGTCTTATTCAAAAATGAGCAGCATATATTTGTATGTCTCAAGGGGATCCTCGACGCCGCCGACCCCTCGGCTAACACTGGCTGTGGTTGTAGCATCTCCCCAGCTAGTGCTAGCAGGGCCATCTCCCTCACTAGCATCGCTGATTTCATTAGCTTCGGCTTCAGTGCTGGTAGTGACAGCAGTTGTCGATGTTTTTATAAAAAAAAACGATCTAACACTGGAACATTTTTAATTGCAGCTACATGCCTGGAGTCTTTCTCTTTTTTAATTTTCTCTTCGCACAACCACTCAATTGATGTCTGTCCATTTTTCATTTCAACCGCGGTTTTAAAAAAATTGATACATTTCACCGTAGGTGGACTGGCTCAACTGACAGGTTGAGGAAAGGGGGGTTAATGGTCACATAGGCCACTCTTGCTCAGAATTATGATTATTGTTGTTGTTCTTATGAAATTAGTGTTCATAATGAATTATATATGACTATTTAACAATGTCAAGTGTATAACCATTTTAAGTGTACAAACATTCACAAAAAATATTTTTAAAGTTTCTGTCATGTGGTGCCCCCCCACTGGCTGTGAGTGGTTGGTGCCCCTGGGCACTGTGCCACAGGCCCATATAGTTAATCCGGCCTTGTTTTTACACCTGTCAGTCACTCTCCCTATATGGTGCCTCCATGTAAGTCTTGAATCAAAAAATATTCCCAAGAACTTAAAGTTTTCCACCCTTTCCAGATCCTTGCCATAAAGGGATACTTTTATATTCTCTCCAGTCTTCTTCCTTGTAAAGAACATGATTTTGAACTTTCCAACAGAGAATCTAAAGCCCCACTTCCTTCCCCTTACTTGAGTTACACCTTCTTGTATTTTTCTCACAATCAAATTAACATTTTCCCCCTTTTCCATAGACTTCCATAATCTGCAAACAGTGATTTTCCAATCCCTGGGTGGATTTCTGAAAAAATATCATTAATCGTGATATTGAACAGTAAAGGGCTTATTACACTACCTTGAGGGGTACCATTTTCCACCATACACTTCCTTGATATTTCTGATCCTATTTTTACCTGAATACTTCTTCCACTTAGGAAGTCCATTACCCAGTTAAACATACTTCCACTTATTCCCATCATATGCATTTTAATTAAAAGGCCTTCTACCCACAACATGTCATATGCTTTCTCAACATCTAAGAATATCGCCACAACAGTCTCTTTGTTTATCTGAGCTTTCCTTATCTCATTGTCTAAGCACAGTATTGAGTCAGTAGTGCATCTCCCTTTCCTAAACCCACTTTGGTAGTTGGCCATCAGCCCTCTTTCTTCAACATAATGCATCATTCTTCTATTAATCAGTCTCTCCATTAATTTGCCAACATGGGATGTTAAAGCTATTGGCCTGTAGTTTACTGGGTTACTGGCATCCTTCCCTGGTTTCTTGATGGGGATAACTGCCTCCTTCCACCCTAAAGGAATTTTGCCCTCCTCCCATACTTTGTTATATAAATTTAGAAGCATCTGAAGTCCCTCATCACTTAAGTGTCTTAGCATGGTATAGCAGACTTCATCCTTTCCTGGCGCTGACGTCTTACATTTAGATAGTTCCACTTTTAGCTCTTCTAGAGTGAATGGAACATTATACTTATCTTGGGCTTTTTCCTTTCTTATTATAACTTCAGCATATGTCTCCCTTGTTTCTGCCCTGCCCTTCTTCTCCTCTTCAGACAGATTATAGGAGCTATGTACTTTACTCAATGATTTCACCATCATTTCTACTTTCTCTGCATTTTCTCTGCATCTGCATTTCACCTGTTCTCCATCAGAAAGGATAGGATAGCACCAGTCTCTTCTATTGCCTTCCATTCTCTTGATCATCCCCCATACTTGCTCAATGGAAGTTGTACTCCCAATACAGCTACAGTACTCCCTCCAGTATGTCCTTTTTGTCTGCCTTATAGTTCTTCTCACCACTGCCTGAAGCAGTTTATAATCAATTAGATGTTGAAAATTATGAGGTTTTTTCAGCACTCTAAAAGCTCGATTTCTGTTCTTTATGGCTTCAGCACATGTCTCATTCCACCATGGTACAGCTTTCCTCACACTTTTACCTGTGCTTTTAGGAATAGAAGCCATTGCAGCCAGATAAATACTCTGCCGAATTTCAATCTCATAATTCTCAACATCATCTTCATCTTGTACTGCCTTGAGCTAGGAGTCACTTAACTCCATAAATATTTCCCAATTAGCTTTTTGGAAAACCCATCTACTACTACCATTTCCTGTGTGCCTTGGAATATCAATGCTCAGCTTACACATAACTGGATAATGGTCACTTCCTATGGTTCCTTTCTTGTATACTTCCCACTCACATTTAGGGACCAATCTGCTGGACATTATAGTGAGATTTAACACTGATTCTTTACCACTTCTTAAATCTATTCTCATCTTTCTACCATCATTTAGGGTGTTTTCACACTTGGTCCCTTTCAGCCATCTAACCGAACTCAGATTGATTACTCAGCATTTTTTGCGCATATGTGAACACTCTAACCGTACCCAGACCCCTTTAAAGCGAACCGAACTGATGCCGTACGGTTCGCCTAATCTGCGCATTGTGAACAAAAAGCGCACCGGGTTCACTTCGCCTTTTTCACTGTTGTTTAACCTTCTTCATTTGCTGTAGTTGGTCACGTAGCAGGGAAACTCAACTTCCTTTTGCAACTTACCACAGCCGCTTTACAGTTCTCTGAACTTACTGACTGATGAGTCGGCCACAATAATATAACTATATCATTTATTTATATAAATGTATTAATATATATATGTGACTGGTTTGGTTTGTGTCCCACTAGGGCTCATATGGACATCACAGGAGGCAGGTTTGGTCACAGCAGTATTCCCCTTTTTATTGCTGAAATACATAAAGTAGTGGTACAACGCGGGCATGAATTACGGCAGCAGGTCTCTGACAGGATTCTAATCAGTCTTCCAGAATGTTCTGAAGCAAGCCGCGTGCCATACCACCATATGAACTTACAGGAGCTACTCATAGAGGGCGCCCTTGTACCATTTAAAATAATTTTATACAGTATCAAGACGTACCCTGTTACATCCCCCTAAAATTATGCAAAAATGGTACACCTGACATGAACAATGTAGATAAGTGCAAAGTGAAGAGAGAGACAGGGAGAAAGAAGATAGGAGAGAAAAAAAAGTACTGTGGATCTTAAGCACTGATCTACTAAAGTCAATATCAGAAATTCTTCCATAAGAAGTGCGTAAGAATGGGGTGGTACCAGACCCAATACTTATCACAGAATAAAAGAGATGCCATCTACACCTCACGAGCGTACATATCTTGGCTCTATCAAGTGAAACTTCAAGTCTAATCTTAGACAACAGACAGGACAGAAAAAGAAAAAGAAAAAATAAATAAATAAAATTGATCAAAACAAGTAAATCAGACTGTCTGTACAGCACTCCTGTGAGTGCCAGAGTGGTTGAAACCAAAAACAGATCCTATGAGAGGCCCAGCAAGTCCCAACAGCTTTTGGCTTGACATCTCACAAATAAGCCTACGTGGGTGCCTGATGCTTCTCCCACACCTTGTCGTAACTAGAGGGGCTTGCACACTCTGAGGACATGTGAGACTGACGTGCTCTGACCTAACCTCACTAGAATCAGAAGGGTCAGGAGGAGTAAGGCATGTATCAGTAGGTATGTGTGTGATGTGTACTGGATCAATGTAAGAATGTGATGTATGTGATGAAGTCTGGAGTGAAAGTGGCTCTGCCACTGAGTCCATGGAGGCATTGTCCGGCAGCTCATCGGACCGGGCATCACCCACACTCATTGGCAAGGCCTGCTCGACAGCTTCTTCATCAGGGAAAGTCCCACTCTCCATGTCCGCTTGACTTGGCGACTGCATAAGCCAGTCCATGGTGCGCTTCTGTGTAGCCTCTGGGCTTGCTACTGCAGCAGAGCTCTGAGCACCCTCGCAGGACACAGCAGACTGTGCGTCTCCAAGTGACGCTGAATCCTCCTGATCGGCATGCACCAGGAAATCGACTGGGAGTAGCAGGTTTCTGTGTACAACCTTCTCCTTTCCCGTGACAGCATCTCTGATTCTGTACACGTTGATTGAAGGTCTGACTGACACCACATCAAAAGGTGTTGAGTCCCACCAGTCAGCAATCTTCTTCTTCCCCCTTTCACCACGATTCGCCAACAGCACTCTGTCACCTACTGCTAAGGGCAGTCCTCGGACCTTCCGATTGTAGATCTTGGCATGGCGGTCTTGCTGCTTACTGGCGTTTCGTTGAGCAACCAGAGCTGCGTCTGAGAGGTCTTTTTTAAGACGATGCACGAACTCGTGATGGCTGACAACACTAGTGTCTTTCAGGACATGGTGGAACATGATATCGACAGGCAAACGCGGGGTCCGTCCGAACATCAGATAAAATGGCCCAAAGCCTGTCGTCTCATATACTGTGGAGTTGTAACAAAAAGTCAATGTCTGCAGCATTTGCGGCCATCTGGACTTGGATATTGGAGGCAGGGCCCTGATCATGCCACCCAGTGTTCTGTTGAACCTTTCTGTGATGCCATTGCCCATGGGGTGGTACGGAGTCGTATGGGATTTGTGTACACCTGCCATCTCTAGTAGATCCTTCAGAAGCTGACTTTCAAAGTTAGCTCCCTGATCTGAGTGTATTCTTTGGGGGAACCTGTAGATGCAAAAAAAATTGTCCCATAGACAACGGGCAACCTGTTTGGCAGACTGGTTATGACAAGGGAAGGCAAGGGCCAGCTTTGAAAAATGGTCTGTCATGACAAGGACGTCAACTGTTTTCCTGTCATTCAGTTCAGCCGTCCAAAAATCAATGCACACTAACTCCATAGGTGCTGAGGTGCGTATGCTCTCAAGAGGGGCTCTGGCATCAGGCTCAGGGGTTTTGCCCAAGACGCATCTCTGACAGTGCTGCACATGATTCATGATGTATCTCTGCATGCCCGTCCAGAAGAATCGTTCAGAGGCAAGAGAGAGGGTTCTAGCTCGGCCCTGGTGACCAGCAGCATCGTGGACACCGTGAAGGACTTGCTGTTTCAAAGCGTCAGGGATGACAAACTGAAAAATCTTCCTGTTCGTGTGTCGGTCTCTCTTCACTCAATAGAGAAGTCCATCTTGAACTTTCAGCTTCTTCCAGTGTTTCAGCAGCCGGAGGACACAGCTTGACTCGGCAGCTCTCTCACGTGCATCTGGACGCTTATGCCGCTGAACATAGAAGAGGGCCCTGCTGATGACGCTGTCTTGTTGCTGCAGATTGTGTAGTTGACTCTGTGGGATGACGATGGATGGGTCTTCATCCAGCAGTTGCAGTGACTCTGCGTTCAGGCACAGCAGCTGTGAGACACCACCAGCCTGGTGAGCATCCATCACTGCAGACACCTCCTCTGAACTGAAGGCTCCACTCGTGGGCAGACAGAGGTCCTGGCCAGGACCCTGGACAGCATCGGCACGACCATCGGGGACTTCAACGCTTTGGCAGTTCGTGGTGAGCCGGAAAGCATCCTGCACTCCAGTCTTAATGACTCCACTTGTGTCATCCAGCAGTGACAGGTAGGGCTCCCTCACCAGACAGTGACTTATGCATGACTTGACGAATGGCTCCCGACTCAAGGCATCAGCGACAGTGTTCTTGAGCCCAGGCACATACTTCAGGTCACAGTTGTACGCTGCGAGCTTGGCCACCCACCTCTGTTCACAGGCATCTAACTTGGGGTTGGTCAGGACATATGTGAGGGGGTTGTTATCTGTCCATGCAGTGAAATGGACCCCTTTCAGCCAGTGGGAAAACTTATCGCATATGGCCCACTTCAGAGCTAGGAACTCAAGCCTATTAGCAGGGTAGTTCAACTGGGCAAGACAGAGCAAGACAGAGTCTTGCTGGCAAAGGCAACAGGCCTAGCGATGTCTTCACCTGGCAGCAGCTGGGAGAGAACTGCACCGATCCCATCAAATGAAGCGTCGACTGCCAAAATGAAAGGCCTCCCAAAATCAGGGTGAGACAGTGTCACAGCGTGTGACAGATCGTGCTTCAAGGCCTCAAAGGCAGTTTGGCACTCAGGAGTCCAGTCATCAGGTGTGAGCGTCACATAGCTATGGCGCTTCTTTTTCAGCCTCCTACCCCTATGGACTTTACTGTCAGACTTCTGTTCTGAGAGGAGCTTAAAAAGTGGCCTGGCTTTGGCTGAACAGTCTTCGATAAAGTGCTGATAGTAGAGTGCCATGCCCACAAAGGAGCGGATCTTCTTCTGTGAGGGTGTGATGCCATCACTGTCCATCAGATCTGACACTTGTACTTGGCTGATGGCCTCAACCTTCGCAGGATCTGTCTGCACTCCAACTTCAGAGATTACATGTCCGAGGAACTGCACAGTCTTTCTCATCAGGTAGCACTTCTTAGGGGCCAACTTGAGGTTGTGATTCTTCAGGCAGGAGAAGACCATCTCTAGATGCTCCAGCGCCAACTGTTCTGTAGGGGCAAAGACCATGAGGTCATCCAGATAGCACAACAAACTGGTGAAGTTTTCATCGCCAAAGATCGACACCATCATGCGCATGAAAGTAGCGGGGCTATTGGACAGACCTTGAGGTATCTGGTTGTACTCATGCAGACCGAAGGGGGAAGAGAAGGCAGTGTATTTCTTATGGTCTTCACACAGAGGCACATTGTAAAAGCCAGACGTCAGGTCCATGGTGGGAAAATAGGCGTTGCCACCAAGTGCAGCCAGTGCGTCGGCCTGGTGAGGCAGCGGGTGTGCATCCTTCAGAGTTCTGGCATTGAGACACCTGAAGTCAGTGCAGATGCGGACATCGCCATTCTTCTTCCACACAAGGACAAGTGGAGACGCATATTCACTGATGGACTTCCGAATTATGCCTTTCTCCTCCATATCACTGATGGCAGTTCTCAGCTTCTCATAGTGATTAGGTGGCACTCTATGGTAAGGCAGGCATAACGGCCTCTCATCCACCAGGTGTATCTTGTGTACAAACTCAGATGCTTCGCCACAGTCCAGCTTATGGTGAGAAAAGATGGTTTCGTACCTCTGAATGATGTGAAAGAGCTTCTCTCTCTACAGGTCTGAAACTTCACATGCGTCCAGGTCCAGATCCTGAAGGCCGAGCTCTGCCAGTGCACTTGTGATGTTGTCCTTTGACATTGTCGTCTGGGCAGCAGACAGGGACTGGGGGAGAGACTGAATGGTGTTGGGCTGTGATAGATCTTCAGCGGCGATACAGGGAAACACATCCGCCAGTTTAGTGTTCTTTCTCAGCACGACCTGCTCAGAGGTGGGATTGATGAGTTTCATTGGCAGCCACCTGTCACCCCACATTGGCATCACTACTCTGCCTACGAGGACTTTACTGGGCTTGCACCTTGCTGTGGTTGGCTCAACTATCACTGTACTGCCCACTGATATAGGTGTTGATGCAGGCAGTCTGCCCCATGTAAGATGTTCGCTCTGCGGCTGTAGGACGACACACTTTTGTAGCTTCAGTGTGCCGACCTTGTCTGGGACTGTCTCACCCCTCCATCTTTCTGTGTTGGAAAGGAGAGAAAGAAAGCAATGACAGTCCTCATCGTTGCCATCAGCAGGTGTGGACAGGAGCCACCAGTAGCTGTCAGTCTTTCTCATCAGCTGCAGGATCTTTTTGATGGCGTTGCTGCCGAGTATCATGTCATCAGTCTGCCCAGGAACGACAAGCATTGGAATGACCATTTTGCAGTCATAGGCAACCACGTCCACATCATAAATTGTTTTAGGTGTAACTTGATGACCCCCACATCCGACAATGACGACATCGTCAGCAGGGCACTTTCTCAGGTCACTGTTGTGTTGGAGGAGGCGTGCTTCTGCAGTTTCACTCAGTGTGCATGCCATGGAACCACTGTCTATCATTGCTCTCAGTGTAACATTTGCTGCCAACACATCAGTGTAGAATAGACTATCAGACTTTTGAACTTTATGTTGACCTTGAAAAATGACTGTTTTGTTAGTGAAGTGTGTGGACTGAAACGACATGTATGTGGACTCGTAGTCATTTTTGTTGGGAGGTGACTGAACAGGATCTGCATCTTCCTCCCCTGGACGCAGACCCATCAGTTTCCCGACTCAGCAGGCTTCAGCAGGGGGCATTTGTGTCTGGGGTGGTCAGGAGAGTGACACTGGAAGCAGAGCTTGTTGTTAAGGCAGTGAGTCAGGGCAGTGTGAGTGGCATTTCCACATACAGTGCATGGCAGGCTATTCAGACCATCGATCTAAGGAAACTTAGGCTTGGAGTGCCTATTTGGCATGGACTGGGCACGGGTTGACTTCTCAAGCAAAACTTTCTCCAGCACAGAGATGACATGGTCAAGGGCAGATGAGTCACTGGGCTTGGCTGCTGTGGAGGGCTGCTGGAAGGACGAAGGCATCTCAGCGTCCATCAGGCCAGCTGTGTTGACGCGCACATCATCGCCTGGCTTCCTACACACAGCAGAGGCAGCACCTTTCAAACTGACTTCGAGGTGGTACTCATCTAGCACGGCCTGAACTTCCTCAGCAGACCACTTATCGATTGTCTTTGACCTGAAGGTCATGGCCAGTTCTTTGGATGGGCAGTTTCTGATAAACATACGTGTCACTTCCAAGCCAGGGTTGTCTAGTCAATGGCAACGTCAGTGGCCCTGTTGAGTTTCAGCCAGTAGTCATAGGCATCTTCACAAACATGTGGCAGAGTGGTGTAGAAATCTGCTAGTGGGAGAGGAGAACAGGGGACAGTGGCAAAGTGTTTACGTAGCAGACTGTAGATGGCCTCTGGATTCTGAGTGACATCGACGCCACTATTCCTTGTTCCAAACTTCACAACATCTCTTGCTCTGCCTCGCAGATGTGTAAGTATTTTCTCCACTTGCTGCTCGACTCTCAAGTTTGTCTTTTTCATGTAACTTCTCATAAGATCTTCCCACTCACGAACATTCACCGTGTCTGAGCTGTCATCTCTGAATGCAGGAGGCTCCTTCACCTGTCTGTGAGGCACAAACTGAACTTGTGACACATCCAGACTCTGTGTGGATGCATTTGTGGGTGTGAACTGTGCATGTGAAGTAGTGGATGATGCAGGAGCAAGCGTGGTGGATGTGTTTGCAGGTATGAAATGAGCATGTGAAGGAGCAGGTGTGGTGAATGTGTCTGTGGATGTGTACTGAGCATGTGAAGCAGTGGATGTTGAAGGTGCAGATGTAGGTGTGTGTAGTGTACTGAGGCGTGCAAGTATGCTATCTGCCAGTTGCTGACCAATATCTCGAATTACATCACTCAACTGACTAGCTACCATAGGTGACTGTGTAGGGGGAAGCGAGCTAATGGTTTCAGCAACCTGTGGGACCTGTGGTATATGCTCAATACCGGGACTACTACTACCCTGAACAGGACTATCCAACCCCAGTGCTGGAAACCCTCTACCCCTACCTATGGAAGGACAACATGGAATACCATGAGGCTGCGGTGTAAAACTCATTGTGAAATTACTATCTCACAATACCATCAATAGTCACGCTCAGTAAAAAAAAAAAATGAGAACACTCTGTAATGCCGGTGCAATGCAATATACTGTAAAATACCACAAAAACCACAATGCAGATGATGTCCAGAACGATCCCGGGTCGGGCGAAGGTCCAACTCCACGGTCACAGCACCAATGTGACTGGTTTGGTTTGTGTCCCACTAGGGCTCATATGGACATCACAGGAGGCAGGTTTGGTCACAGCAGTATTCCCCTTTTTATTGCTGAAATACATAAAGTAGTGGTACAACGCGGGCATGAATTATGGCAGCAGGTCTCTGACAGGATTCTAATCAGTCTTCCAGAATGTTCTGAAGCAAGCCGTGCGCCGTACCACCATATGAACTTACAGGAGCTACTCATAGAGGGCGCCCTTGTACCATTTAAAATAATTTTATACAGTATCAAGACGTACCCTGTTACATATTATATATATATATAAACATATATATATATATATATATATATATATATATATATATATATATATATATATATATATATAAATATAACAAATTTATTTTCCTTAATCCGCACTATTTTGATCAAAGAATACAGCAGGGCAAGCATGGCAGCAGACATTTTGATTCAAGAGAAAATTACCCAGAATTCTGTTCACTGGGGGTCTGAGGGCTCTAGAGGACCTGGTGTGAATAGAAAGAGGACTGAGGCCCCATCAAAGCTTAACTGGACCAGAAAGAGAACCCAGTCCTCTTTGTAATAAATTCACAGTGTGAACACAAAAATAACTGAGTTATTTTTCTTTTGGTCCACTTTTTGGTCCACAGAGGACTGAGTCTGGTTCCTTTAAAGGGGACCAGGTGTGAAAACACCCTTAAACACACTAAATTTCTGTCATTTAACATAGCATCTATTACTAAACCATTATTATTTGTTTTATCTCCTCCCCATAATGTGCTATAGGCATTGAAGTCCCCACACCAGAGATGGGAAGTAACGAATTACAAATACTTCTTTACTGTACTTAAGTAGAATTTTTGGGTATCTATACTTTACTTCACTATTTATTATTGTGCCAACTTTCTACTTTTACTATGTACATTTTAGCATGAGTATCTGTACTTTCTACTCCTTACATTTTCAAAACAGGGTCGTTACTCTTGTATTTAAATTATGCAATTTTGCAAAGCACTTTTTGCGATTTATGCATGCCATGCAGACAACGTGACTGATTGGTTTACGATTAGAAATGTATGTAAACACGCACAAAAATGTCAATCCCATTGGTGCATTTGTCTACACTCACAAGATGAAAGAGAAAAAACAAAACAAAACCAGGTGGCTAAGCGGCGGTGGGAAAAATCATATCATTCGTGATAGTGGTACCTAGAAGCGTAATGTTAGTGTAGTGAAATGAATGATAAAACTGGTGAGTGTTAGTGAAGATCCCTTGGACAATGGAGAGATGAGTGGAGACCAGCACATCCCACACCCCTGGCCTTACCTCAAAGAAATGTTTGAAATAGCTGGCAGCAAGAAGGACTCCTGGAGAATGCGTTTTAAATAGTGTCTACCAAAACGTCACAAACTTTTGGCATTCAAGAATACCTTCGAATTTGAAAAAACATGTGGAGGTAAGAAACAATTATTGTCATGGATAGCTAATTCGTTTTCAGTAATAATGGCTTGGCTAATTTACGTTTGCAATGCTGTAGTTAGCTACTCGGCTAGCAGATATGCTAGCAATATGGTAGGCTGTCTTGGTTTGCTAGCATGTAGCTACTATGGATTTAGGTTAGCTAGCTAACTATCAGTGCAGTTTGCAAATAAGCTCATATTCACTTCACTACCATGATCTATTATTAATTTGCATACTGTTGCATGTATAGCTATGTATTATTCAAAGGAAATTATGTTATGTCATGTAGTCTAATGTTTTCTAATGTGTGTGTGTGGTTCTTTTCACCTCCAGAGGAGACACATAAATCAATTGCAGAGGTACACAAACCTCACTTCCAAAAGGCTTACAGTGACAGATGAAGGCCCAGGCTCCAAACAACCAAAACTATGGGAGACCAGAAGAGTGTTGCAGGCCAGTGTTGATAAAATAGTCATGGATTTTGTCATTCAAGGCCTGCACACTGAGTGTTGTTGAGCAGCCAGGTTTCAAAGCTCTAGTTCTTCACCTTCAACCTGATGTGTCAGTGAGGTCACATGGCACTGCTAAAAACAGAGTAGACAAGGCTGCACTAGTTATGAAAAATAATCTGAAAACAGCT
Source organism: Neoarius graeffei (assembly GCF_027579695.1). Lineage (NCBI taxonomy): Eukaryota > Metazoa > Chordata > Actinopteri > Siluriformes > Ariidae > Neoarius > Neoarius graeffei. The sequence goes on along the minus strand of NC_083581.1, from coordinate 16,641,921 downwards.
CTTAGCAAACTTGAGTTTATTGCGACAACAACTGATTGCTGGACCTCACACCAATGTAGTTTTATGGGAGTCACAGCACACTGGATTGAACCCCAAACTCTGCAGAGACAATGTGCTGCCCTAGCCTGCAAGCAGCTTAAAGGGTCCCACACATTTTCAGTCCTTGCCAGTGCACTGAATGAAATTCACAGCGAGTTTAACATCCGTGAAAAGATTACCCGCACCACAACTGACAACGGCTCTAATTTTGTGAAGGCATTTAGAGTCTATGGTCATGTTGATGAAAATAACAATCTGGCACCTGCAGCAGAGAGCTGTGAAGTAGACAACAATGAAGAGGAGGAAGAAGAAGTTGATGATGAAGAGATGGAGAATGCTGATGTTGAGTTTGTTGAAGCTGGAGCCATTTTAGATGAAGACGATGCCTTGGAATGTCTCATCTCATCTCATTATCTCTAGCCGCTTTATCCTTCTACAGGGTCGCAGGCAAGCTGGAGCCTATCCCAGCTGACTATGGGCGAAAGGCGGGGTACACCCTGGACAAGTTGCCAGGTCATCACAGGGCTGATACATAGACACAGACAACCATTCACACTCACATTCACACCTATGGTCAATTTAGAGTCACCAGTTAACCTAACCTGCATGTCTTTGGACTGTGGGGGAAACCGGAGCACCCGGAGGAAACCCACGCGGACACAGGGAGAACATGCAAACTCCACACAGAAAGGCCCTCGCCGGCCCCAGGGCTCGAACCCAGGACCTTCTTGCTGTGAGGCGACAGCGCTAACCACTACACCACCGTGCCGCCTGGCTTGGAATATCAGCTTCCAAAACACCACCGTTGCACCTGCCACCTCCTCAACTTGGTGTCAACTGTTGATGTGGCTGAAGCAAATATCAGCAGCACAGTCTACAAACGGCTCTCTCGTTCATCATTTGCAAAGTGCACAAATCTGTGGAACAAAAGTGCAAGATCCACCATAGCTGCTGAGGTCATTGAAGATAAGTGCAAGCTCCAGCTCCTGAGGCCAAATGACACAAGGTGGAACTCGCTCTTTCTTGCTGTTGAAAGGATCATTTGGATCTCCAGAGAACAAGAAGGTGCCATTGCTGCTGTCTGCAGTGCACTGAAGATACCCATGTATGTACCGGCGTAATTGCTTTTTAAAGCTTAATGATTGCAATATGTGGTAGCCTAATAAGGATTGCTCAATGCTACTAACACACATTCACTACTATGTATGAATTTCAATTAATTCTCTTGAAAAGTTGATTAGCAGTGTGCAATATTGGCACTGGGTTTCACTTATTTATTTAGAAGATTCTTAAAAGTAGCCTCATGCACAGTCATGTATATAAATAAACTTGACATGTTGTAGCCAATGTTTTTCATTTTTTATTTTAACAGGTTCAGTCCTGTTGAGCTGGCTTTTCTAGCAGAGTATGTCAAGACCATGAGCCCGGTGGCAAAAGCGCTGGATGTTCTGCAGGGAGAGAGTAACGTGCAGATAGGATAGTTGGTACCTACAATAACACTACTCAAGGCTAAGCTCCAGCACCTTCGCATTTCTGTCAAGTTTTGTGGGCCTTTGGTTGACGCATTCCTCACAGGCTTTGAAAAGTGATTTGGACAGATGCTTACAGATCCGGAGCTGATTGCAGCTGCAATTCTTGTCCCCAAATTCAAGACCTGCTGGACAAGCAATGAATGCATCCTAAAACTTGGTAAGTATTGCACTGTTGTCTTTATCCTGGTAATAGAAAATCTGGTATTTAAAGTCCTAAAGCCCTATCTCTAACATATTTAACTAGTTGCATGCAATTGCATTAAAGTTGCTATAAGGGAGTGAAATCCCTTTTTTTTAAGCAAACTATATTAATCATGTTGTAATCTAATTCCCTCATTCCAGTAATTCAATTCCATGATTCCAATTTGGTCCTAATTTTGCTTTTATTCCATAGGCCTTGACTATATCAAAAGTAATTTGCAAGAACAAGCTGTGGAGAATCAAGGTGAGACCTCCCATTCTTCAGAGGACGACGACTTCTTTTCTGCAATCAAACAGAACCCTAGTTCCCAGGAAAATGCCAAACAGCTGGAGACTTACTTGGGATGCCCAGGTGATGCAGTGGGGGTACTCAAGTCTTTCCCGACAGTATTCAACCTGTCAGTAAGACTTAACACTCCACTACCAGCCTTAGCTGTGTGAGAGAGACTGTTCAGCACAGCCAGACTGATATTCACACCAAAAAGGGCACGTATTAATTCCAAGAACTTTGAAAATCAACTGCTTTTGAAGCTAAACAGAGGATTCTTGTAGTCCTACAGTTTGTGTCTGAGTTGCACTTCTGGCTCACACAAACACCTAAATACTGATATACAGTACATTCTTACACACACAAACATGGTTCAAGGCATAATTATAATCACTTCTGCTCTCTCTCTCTCTGTCTGTCTTTCTTCTTCCCTACACCGACATGCACACTGTTAATACACTCCCACAAAGTTCTTTGTCCTGTCACTTTACACGGTTGTGGTAGTTAATGTTGTGTATATTTGTGCTACTCTCCAGTTTCCCAGACCTATTGTACAACGCACATACAGACATCTCCATGGTTAAAAAGATTCTGGTACTGGTGGTGATGTGAATACCTTAAATGTTACTCCCCATGTTTAGAAGGGGCTTCAGTTTTTTTTGGAAACACACACACAGCCTGTTTGGTATGGTTGTTTGTTGTCTCTGTCCTCACACGTGCACACGTTTTACGGACAGTCACATAAAGTTATATACTGTATGAGGTTTTGGCAGTGTAGTTACTTCCCTGCTTTTTGAAGGGACTCGGAATTTTGAATGATGACATGCACAAATTCAGACTTAAAGATTTACATCACCGGCTGTCTTTCTCTTGCCTCTCCCCCCAAACACACACACACACACACACACACACACACACTGATGTGTGTAGTTCTCAAATAGATGCACTTAAAGTCCTACTCATGATCTCTTGCTGTTAAATAAACATTAGTCACAGGGTATGCATTTAATGTTACTGTCTAGGCTGTGTAAGTCTGTTGTGATGGATAATATTTATGTGTAATATCTATTTGCATACCAATAAAGTTTTAACACCATGTACATTGAATTTGCAATCCCTCAATCTTTTACAACAGTTTCATTTTTTGGATGTGTTTAGAAAAGATTGGCTGACAGAGCTGTTTGTATTCATGTCACTTCATTTTTCTCTGCTTGCTCTTGGTCATGGAGTTCAGTAACCTTTTCCCTAAAATTGTGGTCTTATTCTTTGCAAGGTTACTTTATACTTTTGTACTTTAAGTATGTTTTGGAGCCTATACTTTCACTTTAACTTGAGTAAAAAGTTGAGTCAATACTTCAACTTTTCAAAATACTTTAGTAAACACAGGTATCTATACTTATACTTGAGTAAAGAATGTGTGTACTTTTGACACCTCTGCCCCACACCAAATTACATTATCATTATCCTGACCTTCAATCTTCTCTAGCTCATTGTATTCTAATTGTTTGCATGGATTATAAAAGTTGTTATTATTATTATTATTATTATTATTATTATTATTATTATTATTATTATTTTCTTCTTTTCTGCCCATACCTCCATTACAACATATTCCTTTTCCTTCCCTATCCCCATTATTCTGTAGGGTACCCCCCCCCCCCCCCCTTTTTATAAAAGTTGCACATCCTCCACCATTTCCTTGCTCTCTGTCTCACCTCACACTAATGTAGTCATATACTGTAAAACAAAATCCAACCTAGGCTTCAGCCAGGTTTCTTGAATACAAATGACGACTGGTTTCTCATTTCTGCTCTCAATGAATTCCTTAAAATCCTGTCCATTAGCTAACAAACTTCTGGCATTCCACTGTAAGAGTAGCATAACCAATAGGACTATCCTAAACTGTTTCCTTCCTGACTTGGCTGCACACTGAGCCCATCTCATATTTCTTCCCATTTTAGACCCACCATACCCAAGTGCTGTACTGCCGCTTTTGTTATAATTTGAATTCTCTCTGCTTTTGATTTAACTTCAGCTGTTACATTTATTACCCCTGCAATAAAGACAACCAGGTCCCTTTTTTCCTCCCATGTATTTTTCTCTTTTTTCTTTGAGCATTTCCTGCCTCTGTTTCCATACAATTGCTGAAATAACTTCCCTTCTAACATTTTCTCCATTAGCTTTCTTTAAAGTATCTACCCTTTTAGGGGTCATCCATAATTTTCATCATTTTCATGAGTCTACAAAGAGTAGACTTTTGAGCAAACCCCCCCCCAAAAGTGTACATTAGCAGACAAAAAAATGATGATGGATCTACTATACGTGGAATAGGAATTCAAAATAAAACCATGTCTTGTATTACTTTTTATTAAAATCGGATGACAGGACAATACAGAGATTCACAAGAGAAGAAAAGAAGACACAAGACGGGTCCAGAAGTTTTCATAGAAAGCAGGCGATTCATTTTTCAGTCCCCCCAGGATTTCGCGGGCCTTTTTTGTGATTGTTGCGGGCTAAAATGTCTGATGTTGCGGGGGGTTTTCCAAAAAATTGCGATGAAAGTTTCGGTGTTTTTTAGGTTTTTGTTGCAATTACATTGCGGGAGGAAGTGAAAGTTGCAAGAAATTGTTGTGATTTTCTCTTTTTGTGATTAAAATTGAGTGATATGTTAAATATTAAGTTATTACTGAAAAACTATTGAGTAAAAAAACAAAGACACTGAGAAATGGTCCTATAAACAACTTTACCAATATAAAAGATTACCAGGACTACAAAAATGCAGAAAAATAGGCTTTACTTATCCAAATGCACCTGTTGGTTCAAAAGTTAAAGTGCATAGAACCTCACAGCACAACATGAAGTTACCTTAAAATATAATATAAATGCCTCAGCTTTCATGTAAGAAAAAAAAACCTATTAATACTAGTACTGTGTGCAGGCAGTCTCTCCTGAAGACTAAATTAAACAATAATTATAAACTAGCAATGGCTCAGGCTTCATAGAAGGGAAAAAAAAACAATTTGAACAGAATCTCACAGTATGATGCTGAAGCTGCCTAAACAATGGAAAATAAAATACAATTTTGGTAAAAATGTTGGCATCCATTAATTTCTTGTATTAACCTCCTAGGGCTTAGCGGTCACATGTGTGGACAGCACTTTATGGAAATTTGGAACAAGAATCCACATATGTTGACATACTTTTTCTCTAAAAATACATCTTATCAAAAGATGATGCTTAGTTTTTATTCTAATCAGGTTCTAATAAGCCCAAATAACAAAGAGAAATAAAAAAATGCATGTAAAAAAAAACAGCTTGGGCCTTAGGAGGTTAAGTAAAAAAAAAAAATGTAAACTGCACACAGTCCTTCACTGTAAACATAACACACTCTCAGTAACAGAATTTAAGCCTATATAAACACTGACTCGCACATGCTGATTCTCTTGAACGTATACACGGAAGTAAGCAGTGTTGCCAGATACTGCTGAAGTTTTCCAGCCCAAAATATGTTCAAAACCCACCAAAATGCACTTGAAACCCCCCCTGTTTTGCAGCCTTGCCAGATGGTAGTAGGTACCATTTTGGTAATGGTCTTTGGTATGACCCAACCACAAGTAGAACTCATGATCTCCCAGTCAAGAGGCGGACATGCTAACCACTAGGCCAGCCTGCAGGCTTAAATATCAATTAGTTATAAATTCATATCCTTTGATAAAAAAGCCAAGCATGACAGTACCTTGTGAGTCACCATCATGACCTGAATCAAAGCCTGGATGCCTGACATTTATAAACAAATCTGAACTGAGGCTCATGGGAAAGGGATTCCCATTCACTGCTGTGCAAGCAGTGGCCTTGAAAAACTGGTGGGGTGGATTTAAGGGGCAGCTGAGTGACTCAAAGAGATAATTTGCCTACAGAGGACTGACATTACTGATATCATTACATGATAGTGGTATTTTAGTAACACTAGGGATAATTATTAAATAATCATTTAAATATTAACTGCATGTGAAAAGTGAAATCTGATGTATTAACAGGGCCTACACAGGACTGCATTCTTTATTTGTACATGCCAGTTTCTCAGTTATATCTTGAAATTTTTGCTTTGCTTCATAATGCTCTACTTCATAAAGCTCAGCCATGGAATGGAGGGGAATGTTTTAGCAGGTGAAGAGCACAAGCCATTCATGAATGACTGTCTGTTGTGTCTCAGGGGAAGGGCATTTGGATTTTGATGTCCTGGGAGTAAAAGTTTGGCTTTAAGAAAACCAGCAGTGCTCAACTAATCAGGTACTGTAATTTAATTGCTAATTGCTGTCATTTTCCAGATGTTGAACACAGCTGTGGAGTGACATTACTGATATAATTACATGATAGTGGTCTTTTAGTAACACTAGGGATAATTATTAAATATTCATTTAAATATGAACTGCATGTGAAAAGTGAAATCTGATGTATTAACAGGGCCTACAGAGGACTGCATTATTTATTTGTGCATGCCAGTTTCTCAGTTATATCTTGACATCCCAGTCTTTTTTTCTTCCTTTATTTTTTCTGAAGAAAAAAAATAAAAACAAAACTGCAAATGAGTCATGAGTCAATTGACATATGAATTTGGAATGATTGAGATTTGCACCGGTGTCTTGAACTCTCCAATATTAACTGACCCAACATTAGGTTATGTTAAATTAGGTTATCTTGTTACATTAGGTTAGTTGAGTACAGAAGCTTCCAAACACTTTTATGCCTCAAAACTTGGAGGTGTTCCATCTTTCTTGTTTGGTGTTTTTGACAGGACAATTAAACAGAAAAACAAGACAGAAAGACAGTGAATGTACTACAGAGTTACAATATCTCTGAATGAGCAATTTGCCCAATGCAAAAATTGTGCAGAGTTTCAGTTAATGTTCACATCCAACATCAGAATGAAGAAAAAGTATGATGTCTGTGACTATAATCATGGCATGGGTTTGAGTATTCCATAAACTGCTGATCTCCTGGCATTTTCACACATAACAGCCTCTAGAGTTTACACCCTTTGTGCAGAGGGTCTGTTAGGACAGTTGAAAAGAGGAAAAAGATCAGATGATTTTTGTCTGTGAAGGTTATCGGTCATCCAGGTCATTGTAAACCGTAAATGCTAAAAAAGGCAACTGGATTTGCTTGAAATCCTTGAAATCAAGTCAAGTTTATTTGTATAGCACTTTTAACAATAAACATTGTCGCAAAGCAGCTTTACAGAATTTGAACAACTTAAAATATGAGCTAATTTTATCCCTAACCTATCCCCAATGAGCACGCCTGTGGCGATGGTGGCAAGGAAAAACTCCCTCAGACGACATGAGGAAGAAACCTCGAGAGGAACCAGACTCAAAAGGGAACCCATCCTCATTTGGGCAACAACAGACAACATATAACATTAACAGTCCAAACATAAAGTCAGCTTTGCTGATGCTATAAACCCCCCATCGATGGAAACCCGAGCGCAAAACCGTTCAAGACAACCGCAGTCCTAAAGTCAGCAAGTCAACTGCAGTCCTAGTCCCCAGCCACAAAAGCACTACTTCAAGAGTCCAGAGCGTCCTCCAGGCACAACCTCCAACTGTCCACATGGGGCCGCCCTCTACAGGAGCGATGCGATGAGACTCCAACCAGACACAGGGCACCAGGATGGATCAGGCAGGTCCGAGGAGCAGAAGAGGTCAGCATCTTGATCCCAGGACCAACATGTAACTCAGACAGATTTGGGGGAGGGGGAGAGAAGAGAGAAAAAAAACACAGGTTGTTCGGTATGCCCAATGTCACCTGAATAAGTAGGAACAGTATACATATTGCACTGAGTACAAGCAGGGACTCTGGCAACTATGACAGCATAACTAAAAGGGGAGAGCCAGAAGGTAACACAGGCATGAGGGAGCCCCGGGACATAAAGCAGCCAGCCACTACACCGTCAACAAACTCGAGTTAGCAAGCGAGTGGGGGACTGACAGCATCCATACATCCCACTTCAGGCCGAGAAATTCATATATTTTTTCACCAGACAGCCAGACTAGTTACCTTACAAAGTAACTAGCCAAACAGAAAATCAACTAGCCAAAATTTGTTCATGTATGAATTTAACTTCTGTCAAAAATAACACAAAAGAGAGTAGTTACCATTGTTCATGACTAATGTGCATTTATTTCAAGACCCGAGTATTTTGATACTGTTGTTAAATACATAAATGAGAACAACACAGAGCACCATAATATAATACCAACAAATAATAATATATTGGAAAACTTAGCAACTTGGTGTGCAACCCCGATTCCCAAAAAGTTGGGACAAAGTACAAATTGTAAATAAAAACGGAATGCAATGATGTGGAAGCTTCAAAATTCCATAGTTTATTCAGAATAGAACACAGATGACATATCAAATGTTTAAACTGAGAAAATGTATAATTTAAAGAGAAAAAATAGGTGATTTTAAATTTCATGACAACAACACATCTCAAAAAAGTTGGGACAAGGCCATGTTTACCACTGTGAAACATCCCCTTTTCTCTTTACAACAGTCTGTAAACGTCTGGGGACTGAGGAGACAAGTTGCTCAAGTTTAGGGATAGGAATGTTAACCCATTCTTGTCTAATGTAGGATTCTAGTTGCTCAACTGTCTTAGGTCTTTTTTGTCGTATCTTCTGTTTTATGATGCGCCAAATGTTTTCTATGGGTGAAAGATCTGGACTGCAGGCTGGCCAGTTCCCTTCTTCTACGCAGCCATGATGCTGTAATTGATGCAGTATGTGGTTTGGCATTGTCATGTTGGAAAATGCAAGGTCTTCGCTGAAAGAGACATCGTTGGGATGGGAGCATATGTTGCTCTAGAACCTGGATATACCTTTCACCATTGATGGTGTCTTTCCAGATGTGTAAGCTGCCCATGCCACACGTACTAATGCAACCCCATACCATCAGAGATGCAGGCTTCTGAACTGAGCGCTGATAACAACTTGGGTCGTCCTTCTCCTTTTTAGTCCAAATGACACAGCATCCCTGATTTCCATAAAGAACTTCAACTTTTGATTCATCTGACCACAGAACAGTTTGCCACTTTGCCACAGTCCATTTTAAATGAGCCTTGGCCCAGAGAAGACGTCTGCGCTTCTGGATCATGTTTAGATACAGCTTCTTCTTTGAACTATAGAGTTTTAGCTGGCAACGGTGGATGGCATGGTGAATTGTGTTCACAGATAATGTTCTCTGGAAATATTCCTGAGCCCATTTTGTGATTTCCAATACAGAAGCATGCCTGTATGTGATGCAGTGCCGTCTAAGGGCCCGAAGATCACGGGCACCCAGTATGGTTTTCCGGCCTTGACCCTTACGCACAGAGATTCTTCCAGATTCTTTGAATCTTTTGATGATATTATGCACTGTAGATGATGATATGTTCAAACTCTTTGCAATTTTACACTGTCGAACTCCTTTCTGATATTGCTCCACTATTTGTCGGCGCAGAATTAGGGGGATTGGTGATCCTCTTCCCATCTTTACTTCTGAGAGCCGCTGCCACTCCAAGATGCTCTTTTTATACCCAGTCATGTTAATGACCTATTGCCAATTGACCTAATGAGTTGCAATTTGGTCCTCCAGCTGTTCCTTTTTTGTACCTTTAACTTTTCCAGCCTCTTATTGCCCCTGTCCCAACTTTTTTGAGATGTGTTGCTGTCATGAAATTTCAAATGAGCCAATATTTGGCATGAAATTTCAAAATGTCTCACTTTCGACATTTGATATATTGTCTATGTTCTACTGTGAATACAATATCAGTTTTTGAGATTTGTAAATTATTGCATTCCGTTTTTATTTACAATTTGTACTTTGTCCCAGCTTTTTTGGAATCAGGGTTGTATGAGTATTGAAAACAAATATACTTACTATCATGACTATAGCACCCAAAATATGTCCAACATGCTTTCTGTATTTAACCATTTATGAGAGAGAAAGCATTAGGAGCTTCATTTTGACTAGGAATCAACTTGAAAAAAATTAATTATTCCATAAAAATCATATCGCAGCCAAGTCCTACCATGCTCCCACATTTGCATATAAGTCCTTTGTCATTTCTCCTTCTCATACACTTTATCGGCGGCCTTTTTCCCCTATTTAGATCGAGGTCGCTTTGTCCCTGTCTCTGGCGGTTTCTGTACACCTTTCAGAAAATTCCACATCGCAACGTAGCTTTGGCAGATGTAGATGTACACAACAACAAAAACAGGTGTTTAAATGGGCGATAATGTGGCCACATCTATTGAATTTGATAATGTGATTACCGCGATATTCAACGAGATACGTTATATGCATGCGCAGTAGTGAAAAAACTGACAGCCTGACTCGTACACGATATGATTCGGAATTCTTCGGTATTTTCCGTCCTGCCGATAAACACATCAATTAACACAGACACGGCACACGCTTAATATGTGGCGGCTTTAGTTGACGGTGTGTCTGAATCTTCACTTCATATATATTTTTTTATTTTCAACTAGCCAGCCGGGCTGGCTAGTGACAGGAATTACCCGCCAAATGACAAATTAAGTCACCTCGGGTGACCGGACCACCGTGAATTTCGAGCCGTGCACTTTACCAAAACACTCTGTCTGAGGACCCTCCAGATCTACACCTTTACCTCATAAACGCCATTTACAAAAGGTTTGACGAAACAGATATGTTTTTAGCCTAGACTTTAACACTGAGACTGTATCTGATTCCCGAACACTACTTGGAAGGCTGTTCCATAACTGTGGGGTTTTGTAAGAAAAGGCTCTGCCCCCTGATGTAGCCTTCACTATACGAGGTACCAGCAGATAGCCTGCACCTTTTGATCTAAGTAGGCGTGGCGGGTCATAGAGGACCAGACGTTCACTCAGGTACTGTGGTGCGAGACCATTCAGTGCTTTAAAGGTCAATAGTAGTATTTTATAATCAATACGAAATTTGATTGGGAGCCAGTGCAGTGTGGATAAGATGGGGTGATGTGGTCATATTTTCTAGTTCTAGTAAGGACTTTTGCTGCTGCACTTTGAACTAAATGGAGCTTGTTTATGCATTTATTGGAACATCCAGACAGTAAGGCATTACAATAATCCAACCTGGAGGTAACGAAAGCATGAACTAGTTTTTCCGCGTCATGTAGTAACATTAAATTTCTTATCTTAGCAATATTTCTGAGATGAAAGAAAGCTATCCAGGTAATGTTATCAATGTGAGTTTCAAATGAAAGACTGGGGTCAATAATCACCCTGAGGTCTTTTACTGCTGCACGTGAAGAAACAGAAAGGCCATCCAGAGTTACTGTGTAATCAGAAAACTTACTTCTAGGTGCATGTGGTCCTACTACAAGTACTTCAGTCTTGTCAGAGTTAAGCAGAAGGAAGTTAATAAACATCCAGTGTCTAATGTCCTTTACACATTCCTCAATTCTACTAAGCTGGTGTCTCTCATCAGGTTTTGCAGAAACATGCAACTGTGTGTCATCAGCATAACAGTGGAAACTAATACAATGTTTATGAATAATATCACCCAGAGGTAGCATATATCAAGAAAAAAGCAGTGGACCCAAGACAGAACCTTACGGAACACCAAACTTTACCTCAGTACGTCTAGAAATATCACCATTTACATCAACATACTGATAGCGATCAGTTTAATAAGACCTGAGCCAGGAGAGGGCCGTTCTCTTAACTCCCACAACATTTTCTAGTCTATCCAGAAGAATGGAATGATCGATGGTATCAAATGCTGCACTAAGGTCAAGCAACACAAGCAGCGAGACACAGCCCTGATCAGATGCCAACAGTAGGTCATTTACTACTTTAACCAGAGCTGTCTCTGTGCTATGATGAGGTCTAAATCCTGACTGATACATTTCATGGATGTTATTCCTATGTAAATATATGGTAAGCATAACTGCTGTGCCACAGCTGTTTCAAGGATCTTGGAGATAAAGGGGAGGTTTGATATTGGCCGATAACTGGACAGCTGACAGGGATCAAGGTCAGGTTTTTTAATCAGGGGTTTGATAACTGCTAGTTTAAAGGATTTGGGTACATAGCCAAACCTAAGAGAAGAATTTATTATTTTTAGAAGCGGTTCAATTACTTCAGGTATTATCTGTTTGAATAGATGTGTAGGTAAGGGATCTAGTACAGAAGTTGAGGCTTTTGATGCCGAGATTAATCAAAGTAATTCAGTTTCTTTTCAGGGAGTAAAACATTCTAATTGATGATCTGATACAGTTATATTGTTAACTACAAGGTCACTTTCATTGTCTAACCTTAAATTAGTAGTTTGAATTTTTTGTCGGATATTCTCAATTTTGTCATTAAAAAAATTCATGAAATCGTTGCTACTACATACTACAGGTGTGCATGTGTCTATAGTGGACTTATTCCTGGTTAATTTTGCTACAGTATTAAATAGGAATCTAGGATTATTTTTGTGATCTTCTATTAGGGAGGAGAGATATGTTGATCTCGCAGCACTAAGAGCTTTTCTATACTTCAGGAAGCTCTCCTTCCACACTAATTTGAACACTACCAATTTTGTTTGATGCCATTTATGTTCCAATTTTCGAGTGGTCTGTTTTAATGTGCGAGTGTCATCATTATACCAGGGCGCTAATTTTTTGTCTCTGACCATTTTCCTTTTAAGAGGAGCTACATAATCTAAGGTATGGCGGAATGTTGACTCTAAGCATTCAGTTGCCTGATCAAGTTCAGAGTTATCAAAGTTGATAACTCTGGGAGATCATTTATAAAGCTCTGTGCAGTAGTTGACGTGAATGTATGTTTAATACAGTAGCGTGGTGAGTTGCATATATTATTACTCAGCCATATTTTGAATGAGATGAGATAATGATCTGAGATAATTTCAGACTGTGGAGGTATGACTCTATTTTCTATGTTTAACCCGAATGTTAGTATTAAGGGTGTGACCACCATTATGGGTCGATCCTATGACATTCTGATTAATCCCTCATCTCATCTCATTATCTCTAGCCGCTTTATCCTGTTCTACAGGCAAGCTGGAGCCTATCCCAGCTGACTACGGGTGAAAGGCGAGGTACACCCTGCTAAGTCGCCAGGTCATCACGGGGCTGACACATAGACACAGACAACCATTCACACTCACATTCACACCTATGGTCAATTTAGAGTCACCAGTTAACCTAACCTGCATGTCTTTGGACTGTGGGGGAAACCGGAGCACCCGGAGGAAACCCATGCGGACACGGGGAGAACATGCAAACTCCACACAGAAAGGCCCTCGCCGGCCACAGGGCTCGAACCCGGACCTTCTTGTTGTGAGGCGACAGCGCTAACCACCGTGCCGCCCCTGATTAATCCCTACTGAATCTAAAATGGACACAAATGCTGTTTTGAAAGGGTCTTCTGGGTTATCAAAGTGAATATTAGAATCCATGACAACTAAAGCTTTGTCTAAGGAAATAACCAGATGTTAGATAAAATCTGCAAATTCAGAAAGAAACTCAGAATATGGCCCTGGGGGCCTGTAAATAATAACAGAATTAACTGGGTAGACCTATTTTTCAAGGCTACATACATTATATTAGTATGAAGAACTTCAAATGTATTAAATTTATAACCAGGTTTTTGTCTTACACCTAGATAATCATTATAAATAACCACAAAGCTTCCTCCTCTGCCAGTTAGATGAGGCTGGTGTATATAACTGTATCTAGGAGGACTCTCTTCATTTAATGCTATTTTTTCATTTGGCTTAATCCATGTTTCAGTTAAACAAAGTACATTAAACTCCTGATCAGTAATGAGTTCATTAACCATTAGCGCTTTAGATGGAAGAGATCTAATATTTAATAGCCCCACCTTTAGATCAAAGGTGCTGGCAGCAGCTGTACAGTCAGTATGATCTAATTTTATATTGATTAGGCTACTGGAACAAACTCTCTGAATATTTCTACCTTTTTGTTGAGCTTGGGGAACAGACACAGTCTTGATGTAGTGGACCCTGAGTGATGACTCTGTGCAGCTAGCAGACAATTGGTTTAGCCTGTTCGTCTGCTCTCTGGCCTTGCCTCTCACCTCATCTCATTATCTCTAGCCACTTTATCCTGTTCTATAGGGTCGCAGGCAAGCTGGATCCTATCCCAGCTGACTACGGGCGAAAGGCGGGGTACACCCTGGACAAGTCGCCAGGTCATCACAGGGCTGATACATAGACACAGACAACCATTCACACTCACATTCACACCTACGGTCAATTTATAGTCACCAGTTAATCTAAACTGCATGTCTTTGGACTGTGGGGGAAACCGGAGCACCCGGAGGAAACCCACGCGGACACGGGGAGAACATGCAAACTCCGCACAGAAAGGCCCTCGCTGGCCACGGGGCTCGAACCCAGACCTTCTTGCTGTGAGGTGACAGCGCTAACCACTACACCGCCGTGCCGCAGGCCTTGGCTCTGGATTGTCAGAAATTAACTAGGCCTGTTCTGAGACTATGACCTATGCTGCAGGAAATGAGAGCAGCACCTTCCCGAGTGGGATGGATACCGTCCCGCCCTAACAGGCCAGCAGTGCCCTCAAAATTAGCCCAATTATCTATAAAGCTTTTCAGAGCACCACCTGGACAACCAGCAGTTCAGCGACCATAACCTGCTGTAAGCTACATCGCCACACCGCATTGGGATGGGGCCAGAGCATCTGGGGGGGGGATCAGGTGATTTCCCCCCCAATCTTCAGCTGTCCAGTTGAGTTTGGGTGAGTCTGTGCCCATGATAGCCTCAGATTCCTCTTCTTGGCTGACAGGAGTAGATCTTGGTCTGGTCCTCAACTGTTGTAACTCATCCACCTGAAGGTTTGAAGTTTCATGGTTTCTGAGATGCTTTTCTGCTCACCATGATTGTAAAGAGTGATTGTTTATGAGTTACTTTCTGGCAGCTCAAAACAATCTTGCCATTTTCCTCTGACCTCTTATCAACATCCACAGAACTGTCTTTTTTTCATCATTCTATATAAATCTTAGAGACTGTTGTGCATGAAAACCCCAGAAGGTCAGCAATTTCTGAAATACTCAAACCAGTCTATTCGGTACCACCACCCATGCCATGATCAAAGTCACTGAGATCAGACTTTTTTTCATTCTGATGTTTGATGTGAACATTAACCAAAGCTCTTGACCTGATTATTATTTTTTTTTGACATGATTGAATGTATTGTACTGCTGTTAAATAATTGGCTGATTACAGGGCTCGAAATTCGCGGTGGTCCGGTCGCCAGAGGCGACTTAATTTGTCATTTGCCGAGTAATTCCTGTCACTAGCCAGCCCAGCTGGCTAGTTGAAAAAAAAAAATTATATATATATATATATATATATATATATATATATATATATATATATATATGAAGCGAAGATTCAGACACACCATCAACTAAAGCCGCCACATATTAAGTGCGTGCCGTGTCTGTGTTAATCGATGTGTTTATCGGCAGGACGGTCAGGCTGTCGGTTTTTTTCACTACTGTGCATGCATATAACAGACATCCCAAGTCTCCCAGAAGTTCCGGGAGTCTCCCGCATATTGATAGTGGCTCCCTGATGCCCGCAAATTGGAGAATATCTCCCGGAATCTAGAGCAAGCGAGCAAGAGCGTGCACACGAAACATAAATATCTGCATCACGCATATGACGGAATGCGCGAGAGAGACTGCGTGTGTGCCAGTTCATGAAGCGCATGCTAGACAAAGAGCATCCTGATTGGTTTACAGACATCCCAACCTGCAGCCCCCCCGCTGATGGGGAAAAAAGTCCAATATATTACTGGACAATTGGACATGTAAACAAATTGGACATGTAAACAAAGGCGGGGAAGACGCAGAGGGGTGAGAGCTAAGCTAAAGCTAACACCACATCGACTCTCCTTACCCAGCATTTTCCTTGCAAACGTGCGGTCCCTGGCAAACAAAATGGACGAACAACGACTTCGGATTACAAGCAATAGACGAATTATGGACTGTAAGGTCATGATATTCACAGAAACGTGGCTACACAGCGAGATACCCGACAATGCTATCCAACTAGTCGGGCGGCACACTCTCCAAGCAGATAGATCAGCTGACGGCTCCAGTAAGACAAGAGGTGGTGGATTGTGTATTTATGTCAACAAGGCTTGGTGCACAGACTCTGTCATTGTTGAAAGCCACTGCTCAGCGAACCTAGAGTTTCTCTTGGTTAAATGTAGACCTTTTTATTTGCCGAGAGAGTTTACATCTACTATCATTACAACTGCATATATACCCCCGGATGCCGATGGCAAACAAGCAATGTCTGAACTCCACACAGCCATCAGTAAACAACAAACTGCACACCCGGAGGCTGCATTCATCATAGCTGGCGATTTCAACCACACCAATCTAAAGACTGTACTTCCCAAATTTAATCAACATGTCTCATGCCACACCAGGGACAACAAAACCTTGGATCATGTGTATACCAACATACCTGGAGCCTACAAGGTTACCCCCCTTCCCCACCTCGGACAGTCTGACCATCTCGCTTTGTTCCTCACCTCCACCTATTCACCACTCATCAAACGTGTGAAACCAACTGTGAAGACCATCAAGGTATGGCCAGCGGGGGTAGATTCGGTACTCCAGGACAGGTTTAACGACACAGATTGGAGTATGTTTGCCTCCCAGGCTACCTGTGGCTCCCAGATAGACATTGACTCTTACACTTACGCAGTAGTGGATCATATCAACACCAATATTGACAGTGTTACCACAGAAAAACAGATCACCACATACCCCAATCAGAAGCCTTGGATGAACAGGGAAGTGCGGCTCCTGCTGAAAGCACGTAACAACGCATTTAGATCAGGAGATGCACTCGCCTACAGTACATCCAGAGCAGAACTGAAGAGGGGCATAAAGAAGGCCAAGCACGAACACAAGCGCAAGGTGGAGGAACACTTTGCGAACAATGACCCCCGGCGCATGTGGGAGGGCATACAGGCCATCACAGATTACAAGAACAGCAACACCTCATCAGCCACCATAGATGTGTCCTTCCTAAACGAGCTCAATGACTTCTATGCCTGTTTCGATAAGGACAACAAAGAAAAGGCCATAAAGATCACACCCTTTGTTAACCCTCAGCTACTCATTCTCTCACACACAGACGTCCAAAACGCACTGAGTTGCATCAATGCACGCAAGGCCCTGATGGTATTCCAGGACGTGTGCTCAGAGCTTGTGCTGAGCAGCTTTCAGGAGTATTCACGGACATCTTCAACCTGTCCCTGGCCCAAGCAGTAGTACCGGCGTGCTTTAAATCAACATCCATTGTGCCAATGCCGAAACACTCCTCCCCAAAGTGCCTAAATGACTACCGCCCAGTGGCACTTACTCCTATAGTGATGAAGTGATTCGAACGACTGGTCCTGGCACACCTCAAAGACTGTCTGCCCCCCACACTCGACCCACACCAATACGCCTACAGCAGTAACAGGAGTACAGAGGATGCAGTCTCCACAGCGCTGCACTGTGTACTCTCACACCTGGACAATAAAAACACTTATGCAAGAATGCTGTTTGTGGACTTCAGCTCAGCGTTTAACACTGTCATCCCCGCCAAGCTAATCACAAAACTCACAGACCTTGGAATCAGCACCTCCCTCTGCAACTGGATCATGGACTTTCTGACCAACAGACCACAGCATGTTAGGTCAGACCACATCACATCCTCCACCCTCACACTCAGCACAGGAACTCTGCAAGGATGTGTGATGAGCCCCTTCATCTACTCCCTCTTCACCCACGACTGCAGACCTATGTATGGATCCAACTCCATCATAAAGTTTGCAGACGACACCACAGTGATTGGACTAATCAGCAACAACGATGAGTCGGCGTACAGGTCAGAGGTTAAACACCTTGCTGCTTGGTGTGCAGACAACAACCTGCTCCTTAACACCAGCAAAACAAAGGAAATCATCGTGGACTTCAGGAAGGAGAAGGGAGGCACCCACACACCCCTCCACATCAATGGCATGGAGGTGGAACGTGTATCCAGCTTCAAATTCCTGGGGACCCACATCTCAGAGAACCTGACCTGGTCTACCAACACCTCCCACCTCATCAAGAAGGCCCATCAGTGTCTCTTCTTCCTAAGAATACTGAAGAGAAATCACCTGTCTGCTGTCATCCTGGGCAACTTCTACTGCTGCGCAGTAGAGAGTATCCTGACTAACTGTGTTACAGTGTGGTATGGAAACTGCTCTGCTGCTGACCACAAAGCACTCCAGAGGGTGGTGAAAACTGCCCAACGCATTATAGGTGCTCCACTTCCGGACATTGAGGGAGTCTACAAGAAGAGATGCGTGCGCCGGGCACGTAGCATCCTCAGAGACTCTTCCCACCCAGCCAACAGACTCTTTCAGCTCCTCCCGTCCAGGAGGCGATTCAGGAGTCTGCAGACCAAAACAAGCAGATACAGGAACAGCTTCTTCCCCACAGCCGTCACCCTACTGAACTCTGCCAGTAGATGATCCCACACCCTCCTTCTACCTGTATTGACTCTTGTTGCATTTGATAACTGTACATCTGGTTCAATAGCTGTACATATTCATCAATATTCTCTACTGTTGGATCTATTTACACAGCCAGTCTTGCATGTGTGTGTATATATGTGTTAGGACTAGGACTGTTTTGGCCTCTAGAGGCCGCTGTTATTTCCTTTTCATGTCGTGTTCATTTTGGCCTCTAGAGGCCGCCACTGTTCCTGTGTTTTGAGTTTGTGTTAATTGCCTAATTATCTTCACCTGTGTCCTTAATTAGTTTGTCTATTTATACCCCTGAGTTCAGTCCTCTTGTCACGGAGTCTTTGTGCTGTTATGTTTATCTCCAGTTTCCTTTGTACTGTGTTTTTTGATCTTCTTAGCTTTTGTATTTTTGCACTTTGCTTTTCTTTTGGATTATACTCTTTGGTTTTTTTTTGTCTTTTGTTTTGCCCTGTATATAGTGTATATAGTTTAAATAAACCTTTTGATTCTTTTTCTACTTCCGCCTTACGCCTCTGCATTTGAGTCATCCCCCTGGTGGCCTAGTGGGGGTTTGCTGGATTATCACACCAACGAACCAGGTTCGAATCCCAGCAAAACCCTAACAGAAAGACTCCGTCATGACCGACTCAGCAGAGGCTGCTTCAACTGTCTACCCGGCCAACCTTCAGGGAATTATGGCAGCTTTGACACGCTTCGGAGCGACCATGGACGCTCATGGACGTACGCTCACCAGCCAACGTGAGGCCCTCGCTCGCCACGAGGAACTGCTTCAGCAAATTGGGAAAACCCTGGCACAGCTGACATCTCTGCCTGCATCTCCTGCTCCTGATCCAGTTCCTGCTCCTGATCCAGCTCCCACTCCTGCTCCAGTGCCTCCTGCAATGCTGCCTTCTTCACCTCGCGAACCCAGCCTTCCTGCACCACAGAGGTATGACGGCAAGCACAGTGAGTGCCGAGAGTTCCTTACCCAGTGTCAACTCACCTTTGAGCTTCAGCCTACCACCTACACTACGGATCGCCGCAAGATTGCCTTTGTGATCACCTTATTAGCTGGTAAGGCGCGAGCCTGGGCTACTGCTATCTGGCAAAGACAGGGACCTGAGTGCTTTGATTTCCAGCTGTTTTCTGAAGAGATGCTTCGGGTCTTCGATCAGGCAGACATCAGTACCGACGCAGCCCGAAAGCTCATGTCCATCCGGCAAGGAGGAAGCGTCGCAGATTACGCCATCTCGTTCCGAACACTCGCAGCAGTAAGTGGATGGAACGAGACTGCCCTGGTGTCAGCCTTCCACCATGGTCTGTCTGACCCCATCAAGGACGGTCTGGCCTCTATTGGATGCCCAAGTGACCTCGAAACCCTCATCTCACATGCTATTCGTCTGGACAACAGGATGAGAGAACGCCACCAAGCCTTGAGCCCCCCCAGCCTCCCTACCTCTACCTGGAGACCGTCTACCTCCTTCAGTGACTGTCCAGAACCCATGCAAGTGGGTCGTACTCGCCTCTCCGCATCTGAGAGGGAGCGCAGAAGGAGGGACAAGTGCTGCATCTACTGTGGCAAGCCTGGTCACTTCCGAGCATCATGTCCCGAACTCTTGGGAAAAGGACCGCCCCGTCCAGCCGAGGGAGGGTTGTGACGGGGCCTACCCTCTCTCCCGGACTCCCTGGCCAAGGAATCTACATCCCGGTCTCCATCTCCTGGGGTGAGTCTGTCCACTCTTGTCAAGCTTTGATAGACTCAGGGGCGGCTGGGAACTTTATGGATATTCACTTCGCCCAAAGCATCAATATACCTACTGCACCTCTTGAAGTCCCTCTGTCTGTGTCTGCCCTCGATGGCCAAGCGTTAGGTGATGGAAGAGTCACTCAAGTTACTTCTCCAGTCTTCCTCCAGTCTCAAGGTCACAAGGAAGAAATATCCCTGCACCTGATTCCTTCACCTGAGTTCCCAGTTATTCTAGGCCTTCCTTGGCTTACTCGCCACAACCCTCGCATAGACTGGGTAACAAGCCAGGTTGTGGAATGGGGCCCTGCATGCCATGCCTCTTGTTTGCTCTCTAGCTCTCCTGTGTCTCCTGCCGAGCCCCCTGATCTCACCGAGTTATCTCAAGTTCCCACAGAGTACTGGGATCTCAAGGAGGTATTCAGCAAGAGCAGGGCCGCCGTTCTTCCTCCGCACCGGGCCTACGACTGTGCCATCGACTTGCTCCCTGGGACTACCCCTCCTCGTGGCAGACTGTTTTCCCTCTCTCAGCCAGAACGCAAGGCTATGGAGGAATACCTCAAAGACGCCCTGGTCTCTGGGTTCATTCGACCCTCCACCTCACCTGCTGGTGCCGGCTTCTTCTTTGTCGGCAAGAAGGATGGGGGGCTTCGACCATGTATTGACTACAGGGGCCTGAACAAGATCACTGTGCGCAACCGATATCCCCTTCCGCTGATGTCCACTGCTTTCGACCTGCTCCAAGGCGCCACCGTCTTCACCAAGTTGGACCTACGGAACGCATACCACCTCATCCGTATCCGACAGGGAGACGAGTGGAAGACTGCCTTTAACACCCCGTCTGGGCACTACGAATACCAGGTGATGCCCTTCGGACTCACCAACGCACCAGCTGTTTTTCAGGCCCTAATCAACAACGTCTTAAGGGACATGATTAACCTATACGTTTTTGTCTACCTCGACGACATCCTTATCTTTTCCAAGACCGTGCAGGAGCACCGCCACCATGTCCGCCAGGTTCTCCAGAGGCTGCTACAGAACAATCTGTTCGCCAAGGCCCAGAAATGCGAATTTCATGTTCCCGAGGTCTCCTTTCTGGGATTTATTGTACGGACAGGCCAACTCCAAATGGACCCTGCCAAGACCCTGGCCGTCCGGGATTGGCCTACTCCCAAGTCCGTTAAGGAGGTTCAGCAGTTCTTAGGATTCGCTAACTTCTACCGCAAGTTCATCAGGAACTTCAGTTCTGTGGCAGCACCCATGTCAGACCTCACCAAAGGGACAGGTGGATCTTATGGCTGGTCTCCTCAGGCAGAAAAGGCGTTCAAAGACCTCAAGGACCGCTTCTGCACGGCACCCATTCTGGTTCTCCCGGACACCTCCCAACCATTCATCGTGGAGGTGGACGCCTCGGACAGTGGTGTCGGCGCGGTGCTCTCTCAACGTTCGGAAGGAAAGCTGCACCCCTGCGCTTACTTCTCCCACCGCCTGAGTCCTGCTGAGTCCCGGTACGATGTGGGGGATCGAGAACTGCTAGCGGTCAAACTGGCCCTTGAGGAGTGGAGGCACTGGCTGGAGGGAGCACAACATCCATTCCTGGTTTGGACTGACCACAAGAACCTGGAGTACCTCCAGCAAGCCAAGAGACTGAACCCTCGACAGGCTAGGTGGGCCCTGTTTTTCAGTCGGTTTGACTTCACCCTCTCATACCGCCCCGGCTCCAAGAACACCAAACCTGACGCACTGTCCAGACTGTTCTCTGCCACTAACAGGGAGAATGAAGTCGGGCCTATTATCCCTGTGTCCCGGATTGTGGCCCCTGTCCGCTGGGGTATTGAGGAGGCTGTCCGACGAGCCCAACGCCAGGACCCCGGTCCTGGGACGGGGCCACCAGGCCTCTTGTACGTCCCACATCAAGCCCGGGCCAAGGTTCTCCAGTGGGGTCACTCTTCCCCTCTCACCGCCCACCCGGGAGCTCGGAGGACCCTGGACTTCCTGAAAAGACGCTTCTGGTGGCCTAACATGGAGAAGGAAGTAAGGTCATTTGTCCTGTCCTGTGAGGTTTGCACCAGAACCAAGAACCCACGACAGCGTCCCCAGGGTCTCCTGCATCCTCTGACCATTCCCCGGCGTCCCTGGTCCCACGTGGCAGTCGACTTTATCACAGGTCTGCCTGAGTCACAAGGTAACACGGTCATTTTGGTCTTAGTTGACAGATTCTCCAAGGCCTGCCGCTTCATACCACTGTGCAAACTCCCCTCTGCTCTTGAAACTGCGAAACTTTTGTTTAATCATGTCTTCCGAGTCTTTGGTCTTCCACAGGACATCGTCTCAGACCGAGGGCCCCAGTTCTCCTCCCGAGTGTGGCACGGGTTCTGCAAGGTCATCGGAGCCACTGCCAGCCTCTCCTCTGGGTTTCACCCACAGTCCAATGGTCAGACGGAGAGGCTCAACCAGGACCTGGAAACCACCCTGCGAGGCCTGGCTATGGATAACCCGACATCGTGGAGCACCTGGCTGCCATGGGCAGAGTACGCCCACAACACCCTGCAGTCATCGGCCACCAAGCTGTCGCCATTCCAGTGCCAATTCGGGTTCCAGCCACCTCTGTTCCCGGACCAGGAGGAGGACGCGGGGGTGCCCTCGGTCAACCAATATGTGAGACGGTGTCGCAAGACCTGGAGCAAGGTCAGGAAGACCCTCATACAGACCTCCAGAACCAACCAGACTCAGGCCAACCGCCATAGAAGACCTGCACACGCTTTCCGCCCTGGGCAGCGTGTTTGGCTGTCCACTAAGGACCTTCCACTGCGGGTGGAGAACCGAAAGCTTGCTCCTCGCTACATTGGCCCCTTCAAGGTGGTGCGCAGGGTGAACCCTGTCTCCTACCGGCTCCAGTTGCCCCGGACTCTGAGGATCAACCCCACTTTCCATGTTTCCCTGTTACGGCCCGTACTGACGTCTACGTATGCCCCTGCCCCTAGGAACCCCCCACCCCCCCGCATCTTCCAGGGGCAGACTGTGTTCACTGTGAATCGCCTGCTTGACTCCCGCCGGGTCCGCGGCGGGTTGCAATATCTGGTGGACTGGGAGGGCTATGGTCCTGAGGAGCGCTGCTGGGTTCCTGCTCGGGATGTCCTTGATAAAGAACTATGTCGGGACTTCCATTCGGCCCATCCGGATCGCCCTGGGAACGTCAGGAGACGCTCCTAGGGGGGGGGTCCTGTTAGGACTAGGACTGTTTTGGCCTCTAGAGGCCGCTGTTATTTCCTTTTCATGTCGTGTTCATTTTGGCCTCTAGAGGCCGCCACTGTTCCTGTGTTTTGAGTTTGTGTTAATTGCCTAATTATCTTCACCTGTGTCCTTAATTAGTTTGTCTATTTATACCCCTGAGTTCAGTCCTCTTGTCACGGAGTCTTTGTGCTGTTATGTTTATCTCCAGTTTCCTTTGTACTGTGTTTTTTGATCTTCTTAGCTTTTGTATTTTTGCACTTTGCTTTTCTTTTGGATTATACTCTTTGGTTTTTTTTTGTCTTTTGTTTTGCCCTGTATATAGTGTATATAGTTTAAATAAACCTTTTGATTCTTTTTCTACTTCCGCCTTACGCCTCTGCATTTGAGTCATCCCCCTGGTGGCCTAGTGGGGGTTTGCTGGATTATCACACCAACGAACCAGGTTCGAATCCCAGCAAAACCCTAACAATATGTATATGTTTACATCCACACTTGAGTTTAGGTGTGCATGTATAGGTGTATATATGTATGTATGTACAGTGGTGCTTGAAAGTTTGTGAACCCTTTAGAATTTTCTATATTTCGGCATAAATATGACCTAAAACATCATCAGATTTTCACACAAGTCCTAAAAGTCGATAAAGAGAACCCAGTTAAACAAATGAGACAAAAATATTATACTTGGTCATTTATTTATTAAGGAAAATGATCCAATATTACATATCTGTGAATAGCAAAAGTATGTGAACCTTTGCATTCAGTATCTGGTGTGACTCCCTTGTGCAGCAATAACTGCAACTAAACATTTCTGGTAACTGTTGATCAGTCCTGCACACCGGCTTGGAGGAATTTTAGCCCATTCCTCTGTACAGAACAGCTTCAACTCTGGGATGTTGGTGGGTTTCCTCACATGAACTGCTCGCTTCAGGTCCTTCCACAACATTTCAATTGGGTTAAGATCAGGACTTCGACTTGGCCATTCCAAAACATTAACTTTATTCTTCTTTAACCATTCTTTGGTAGAACAACTTGTGTGCTTAGGGTCGTTGTCTTGCTGCATGACCCACCTTCTCTTGAGATTCAGTTCATGGACAGATGTTGTGACATTTTCCTTTAGAATTCGCTGGTATAATTCAGAATTCATTGTTCCATCAATGATGGCAAGCCGTCCTGGCCCAGATGCAGCAAAACAGGCCCAAACCATGATACTACCACCATCATGTTTCACAGATGGGATAGGGTTCTTATGCTGGAATGCAGTGTCTTCCTTTCTCCAAACATAACACTTCTCATTTAAACCAAAAAGTTCTATTTTGGTCTCATCCGTCCACAAAACATTTTTCCAATAGCCTTCTGGCTTGTCCACGTGATCTTTAGCAAACTGCAGATGAGCAGCAATGTTCTTTTGAGGAGCAGTGGCTTTCTCCTTGCAACCCTGCCATGCAAACCATTGTTGTTCAGTGTTCTCCTGATGGTGGACTCATGAACATTAACATTAGCCAATGTGAGAGAGGCCTTCAGTTGCTTAGAAGTTACCCTGGGGTCCTTTGTGACCTTGCCGACTATTACACGCCTTGCTCTTGGAGTGATCTTTGTTGGTCGACCACTCCTGGGGAGGATAACAATGGTCTTGAATTTCCTCCATTTGTACACAATCTGCCTGACTGTGGATTGGTGGAGTCCAAACTCTTTAGAGACGGTTTTGTAACCTTTTCCAGCCTGATGAGCATCAACAACGCTTTTTCTGAGGTCCTCAGAAATCTCCTTTGTTCGTGCCATGATACACTTCCACAAACATGCGTTGTGAAGATCAGACTTTGATAGATCCCTGTTCTTTAAATAAAACAGGGTGCCCACTCACACCTGATTGTCATCCCATTGATTGAAAACACCTGACTCGAATTTCACCTTCAAATGAACTGCTAATCCTAGAGGTTCACATACTTTTGCCGCTCACAGATATGTAATATTGGATCATTTTCCTCAATAAATAAATGACCAAGTATAATATTTTTGTCTCATTTGTTTAACTGGGTTCTCTTTATCTACTGTTAGGATTTGTGTGAAAATGTGATGATGTTTTAGGTGATATTTATGCAGAAATATAGAAAATTCTAAAGGGTTCACAGACTTTCAAGCACCACTGTATATGTGTATATTCTGAATGCCTATTTAACATTTATTGTTTGTATATTCACTAGACATCTGTATTGCAAGTTAGTTCTTCTGTATATAGCCTTAAGGATAATTATAACCACCCCTTTCAGACATCTGCATAGCAAGTTAGCTACTTCTGTATATAGCCTTAAGGATAATTCTAATTATAACCACCCTTTTTTTATAGCCCTACCTGTAGTTACTTCTCCCTTAACTACCGTACATATACTGCACAGAACTATTGAACATCCTATTTATTTATCTGTACATTCTCTACTCACTATAACCATCTCATTTGCACTAGCTGTACATAACTGCATTCATCTGTACATATAGCTTATCTGTACATACTGCATTTATTTGCATTATACTGCACTTCTGCTATTTGCACTTCTGCTATTTGCACTTCTGATTAGATGCTAACTGCATTTCGTTACCCTGTATTTATACTGAGTAATGACAAAGTTGAATCTAATCTAATCTAATCTAATCTAATCTAATCTAATCTAATCTAATCTAATCTATTTGTTGATATTATATTATGGTGATCTGTGTTGTTCTCATTTATGTATTTAACAACAGTATCAAAATACTCCGGTTCTTGAAATAAATGCACATTAGTCATGAACAATGGTAACTACTCTCTTTTGTGTTATTTTTGACAGAAGTAAAATCAGGGGTGAAAGTAAACCGGTCCTGGCCGGTCCGGCGTACCACTAAAAGGTTTGGCCGTACCGGAAAGAAAAATATACTGTCTCTGAAAAAAAAAAAAGAAGAAGCACTTTCAGCATAACAACACACCTGCTAACGTTAATTTACCAAAAGCAACACGTTTTCCTCAATATACATTGCATATAACTCGTTCTGACCTGTCTCTGAATTATGTCTGAAGTGAATTCCTGCCGTGTTTCACTCGACAGACAACGTGCGAGATAGTGCGCGGAGCCCACTGCTTAACCATCTTGCGCCAACGTGCGCAGCTGGTATCCAGAGTGTTTTAGTAGACAGAATGTCCAAAATGAAAAGTTAGTTTTCAACTGTTCAGCTAAAAAAAAAGTTATTAAAACGATTGTGTTGTTGAAATGACGTGTTTGCAATTTATTTATAATCAAAAACTGATACAGGTGGATGAAAGAGTGATAGTGTGATAAAAAAAGTACTGCACTAGTACTACTGAGTGATAAGAAGTCCTAGTGAATGCTTGATAAGTAGACAATAAATAATTAGGTGTATTTTTCAGCGCTCGCTGCGCGCGCGCACTATGACTCAAAATAATAGTAACGGAAGAAATAAAAGTTACTTTCACCCTTGAGTAAAATTCATATATGAACAAATTTTGGCGAGTTGATTTTCTGTTTGGCTAGTTACTTTGGAAGGTAACTAGTCTGGCTGGCTGGCTGGTGAAAAAATATACGAATTTCGAGCCCTGGATTAGATAGCTACATGAATATGCAGGTGTATAAGTGTTTTTAATAAAGTTGACAGTATGTGTATATTTAAACATGCTATATTTGACATGAGTTTCTTCACTATGTCCTGATGAGCATTTAATTTTGACAAGACTACCCAACAACGCAACTAATCTCACATTGATTTGGATATGAAAAGCATCACAGGCAAGCTCATTAGATGCCATAATTATTTCAGCCTCCCAGTAGTATCTTCATGGACAGTTAAACATACACAGATCCATTCGATGCTTGCTTTCTCTATTTCATTAAAATGAGATAAATCAAACTCCAAGCCATTAATCACTACTCCTGTAGATTAATGAAAAGCAAGAATAGACAAAATGATTATACATAGACTGATGAAACTTTTAGCATTGGCTTGTTTTTATTTGTTTGTTTCCATTAATTTCCAAATGTCCCTATACAAATGAGCAAATTGAATTCTTGAAGCTTTTGTGGTTCTGTTGCTGTTAAAAAATATTTATTAAAGTTCCAAGAATTCAATTTGCAATTTCAGGGCGGCATGGTGATGTAGTGGTTAGCGCTGTTGCCTCACAGCAAGAAGGTCCGGATTTGAGCCCCGTGGCTGGCGAGGGCCTTTCTGTGCGGAGTTTGCATGTTCTCCCTGTGTCTGCGTGGGTTTCCTCCAGGTGCTCCGGTTTCCCCCACAGTCCAAAGACATGCATGTTAGGTTAACTGGTGACTATAAATTGACCGTAGGTGTGAATGTGAGTGTGAATGATTGTCTGTGTCTATGTATCAGCCCTGTGATGACCTGGCGACTTGTCCAGGGTGTACCCTGCCTTTTGCCCGTTATTCTGTCCTGGATAATACTTCTAGGGTATTGTAGACAGATAGCGAACAACAATAAAGACCAGTAGGCTTGATTCCAGGTTGACTGATTAATTTACTGATTATTGGAAAGGAGAAGAAAAAAAAAGTCACTAGGGAAGACCAACAGCTCAGCAAGGCTCAAAGCACTCAATAGGCATCGATGGACCACTAGACAAGCGCCTCAAATTAATCAGTCAACCTTCTGGTGCTTTGATTATTTGTAAAACTGAAACACAAATGAAATATACAGGATACAAAATAAAATGCATGCAACACACTGGTTACAATCTACTTTTTCCTTCACAGGTGCTGAATCAGGTAAGTAATTTCTTTACAGGTTCCAAATCAGGTAAGTATTGTCTAGGCAGGTTGTAGATTAGGTAGGTAAATCAGATAAGTATAACGAAATTTAACATCTAACATCTTTTCCTTACAGTCATTTAGCTTATTGTTAAGCCTCATTTATAACATGCTATACATTGTGTTTTGTGTGAAACGTTGCTAGTTAGGATATTTTCATTTTATCTGTTTACTTACCTGTGTAAATAGTCTTATTTACTGTGTACAGTATATAAGAACATGCTCAACCTTTTCTACTTCTCCACAGTGTACACAGGCCCCAGAATGATGTTTCCCTATTGTATACAACCCACTATTTAGACTTATGTGCCCTATCCTCAGCCTCGTCAACCAAACCTCCTCCTGTCGTTTCAGTTCACCACCCCTTCTAAACACCACCTCCTTTTGTAAATTATATAGATGCCTTCCTTTCTCCTCTGTATTCCATCTCTCCTGCCACATTTTGTTGATGTTGTCTTTAATTTCTGCCTTGCTTAATGGGACTTCTAACTCAACCTCATTTGCCTTGATGGCCTCTTTGGCCATTTTATCCACTTTCTCATTACCCTCAACCCCCTTATGAGCTGGAACCCATGTGAACTGAATAAAAGTTTTATGTTGATTTATCTTAAATATGAGATGGTTAATTTCATCTAAGAGATCTTGTCGGCATGTAGATTTTCCACTCTGGATACTATTTAAGGAAGACATAGAATCTGAGCAAATAACTGCTTTACTAGGCTTCACCTCCTCCACCCACTGCAGGGCCAGTATAATAGCCATCATTTCTGCTGAAAAAATTGACAAGTGATCTGACGTCCTTTTCCCAATACTTATATTGTTGCTGGGGATGAATACTGCTGCTCCTGTCTTACCAGTTTCGTCTTTAGAAGCATCTGTATATATCTGTGTCATGTCATCATACAGTACATTACTTCTAAATACTGCTGTACATTCTGGTTTGCAATCTCCTTAGTTTTCAAATTTACAATAGGGAAATAAAATAACCAAGGGGGAATGATTGACCTTGTAATTGTTTTGCAAAGAGGAATGTCACTGATCCCCAATTGATCTGCCTGCTGATTACCATCCCACCCAAAACTGCGTACGGGTCGACCATACTCCCAGCATTCCTTTAGTACCTGTTTGGTTGGGTGATTGTCTTCATGACCCTGTAGGTTTAGCCAATATGATACTGATAATTTCAGTCGCCTGAGGTCCAGTGGCATCTCCCCTACTTCCACCTGAAGTGCTGGGACTGGAGAGGTCCTGAAGGCACCACAGCATATACGGAGGGCTTTGGCTTGTATCTTGTTTAGCTCTAACAAGGAAGTCTTGGCTGCTGAACTATATGCTATACATCCATAATCCAACACTGGTCGGATTACAGCTAAATCTCTGGAGGAGTACATTTATATATGGCTTGTAACAGATATGGTTGAAACAGGAAGTGCCTCGTGCATGTAACAGGAAGTGACTACAAATTAAAGCTGCAGTACCTAAAACTACCACTAGGGGAAACCTAACCCCACCCAGTAACTGACAGAGTCAGCACACCCGTAGTCAGCTGGGATAGGCTCCAGCTTGCTTGCGACCCTGTAGAACAGGATAAAGTGGCTAGAGATGATGAGATGAGATTTGATTCCATACATTGATGTATTTGCTTTTGAAACCAGAAGTCAGAGTTACCGTGTGCTGAGGAACTCAGTTAATACACTGTACATAACATTTGAGAGTCTCCACATCCCTGTCAAATCTAAAAACACTTGAATGCAACTTAGTGAACAAGCTACGGTAAATGTGAAGAACTGCTTAGCAAGAGTCTTGACTTTTTCAACTGTGGAGAATTTCTCACCACTGATTTCACCTAAGCATGTCAACTTTAATGAGGATGATATATTTGACGATGAGATGTTGTGTTTTTAAAGACATGCTATACATGTTTGAGCTGATATTAAACTTTGTCAGTGCCAATAGTGATGGAGAGATGGAGGGTCATCTCCTGGAGGCATCTGACATTGCTGAGCAGTTTATAGCTAAAGAAATGTCATCATTTGTATAATCATTATTTTGTTGAATTTGCTATTGAGCAATAAAACACATTTCAACACTTCCAGGTGTCCATATTGGCATTTGACATCTCTCATTATAAAAAGTCTACATACCCTTGTCTGATTTCCCTGGTGATAGAACTGATCATTTCACATGGGACAATCTGAATTGACATCCAAATTTAGCAAATTTGACAAAATGATAATTATACAAATAATGACATTTATTTAGCTATAAATTTATCACTCAGCGATATCAGATGCCTTCAGTAGATGACCCATCATCTCTCCTTCACCACTGGCACTGACAAAGTTTAACAGCAGCTAAAACATGTACAGCATACCATTAAAAACACAGCATCTTATCGTCCAGGATATCATCCTCATTAAAGTTGACATGCTTGGGTAAAATCAGTGGTGAGAAATTCTCCACAGTTGAAAAAGTCAAAGAAAAGTTCTTGGTAATATCAGTGTGGTGCCCCATTTTCTCATCTTGTTGATTCATGAAAATTCACAGTATGCATCTCATTTTCTAAATTCTTTTGTATCCCTCTCTTGATGGATAATCACCTTTCGACACTGAGATCCCGTCCATGCTTTGCAAGCTCTTTGTGGCTTTGCTTGTCTTATGAAACCAAAAATATATCAGGAAAATCCTAAAGAAACTGTTGATCTTCATTTCTTTTCTTGAGGGTAAATCACAATCACTTCCTTCATGACGGGTTTATGGTAATTGCTTTTGAACATGAGTTTTCATGTGACCAAATACAGAATGAAGGCTGCTGGGTTTTGCTTCAAAAAAAGACATAAGTGCACAGGAAGAGTCTCCTGAAGAAATGTGGTAGATTTTCCAAGATGCTCAGTAAAACCTACCAGCTCCTTTCCTTGTAAAACTGCATAAACTGTACCTGAGACTACTGACTCTTTTTTTTTTTATAGCAAAGGGGTATCATGCCAAATATTGACTTTTTCTACTTAATTTTATGATTTGTTTAGTTTACTGCTCTTTATAGTATTTTTTATTGTATAAACATTTAATTTCATTATGTTTGTATGTTTGAAGGTATTTTGCTGTCCACCATTTCTTTGTATGTGTTGAAGACTTTTGCACAGTACTATATATATTATATGGTTTGATTTATTGAAGTTGGTTTCTCAAAGATTGTTGTGTACACTGTGAAAGATTGCCATTAACATTGCTGTGCAAGGCTAATTTGAGAATTCAGACAGCACACTGTAAGTTAGAATAAAAGCCTATAGCCTTCCACAGACTGAGTTGAGTAGGACTAAGAAGATGAGATAGGAATTTCTGACAAAAAAAGCACTTCAAGCTGATCAGAAATGGTATGGTGTCATAGTGCTTTAACTCCTTCAACTTTTCCACTACATTAAAGAAGCTCCTTAACAAGCATCACATATCTGTGTAATTTTTGTTCTCAAGATCATGTCTGAATGTGAGCACCCCAGAGCCCTCACTCGCATGTTTGTGCAACTTCCTAGACTGGGCTTGTCAACTTGCACCACCCTCACAGATTTCTTTTAATTGCTTTACTGTGGCTCATGTCTGGGGCCAGAAATAGATTTTTCCCGTAAACCAACAGAGGGAATTCTAAATCAGCGAGGAAGGAGGAGGAAAGGGGTGTGGAAAAATTAAATTTTCACCAGTGCTTGTCAGTACTGCTTATGTTGCTGAAGACATTTCTTTCTGGGCCTGAACAAGCAGTCCAAACACCATATTGTAGAAGAAAAATGTTTTCCCCTGAAGTGGATACTGGAATTGAAGATAATTGTCTTGCAACATTGACAAGGCTTAAGACAACTTAAAAATAGAGAATGGAAAAATATAAGTGAAATATACCTTTGCTTTTGTGAAGCTTTGGCATTTTAATGAAACATAAAGCATGTGGGGGTTTGGACATACAATGGTGTGTAATATAAGATAAATTTCCAACATTCTCAGATATAAAAAAAAAAAAAAATCAAGTTCTGCCTTTGTTACTTAAAAACAAAAGAGAAATACATACTTTTCTCACTCACCACTGACATTTCACATTATATTAATGAGAAATTCAATATTATATCAATGAGCCATCCAGTATATAAGATGAAAAAACTTCCAGAATGCAATGCAGCTGTCAGCCATTATTGAAAGAAATCATATAAAAGTACTTTTGGAGAATCAGCTAACATGTGGAAATAGTTCTTTGGTAGAAACCCAACACTGCACATCACTCCAAGAACATCACTCCTACAGTGAAGCATGGAAGTGGTAGCACCATGTTTTGTGGGTGCTTTTCATCTGCTGAGACAAGGAAACTGGTCAGAGGTGAGGGCAATATGGATGCAACAGGATACAGGGCAATCCTATAAGAAAACCTATTCCAGTCTGCAAGAGACTTAAGACAAGGGTGGAGGTTTGCACTCCAACAGGCAAGCTACATTCAAGTGGTTCAAACCCAAAAACTTAAATGTGTTAGTATGACCCAGTTACAGCCCAGACATCATTTGAAAATGTACATTCCCCAACTGTCTCCATTCAGTCTGAGAGAGCTTTAGCAATTTTCCAAGAAGAATGTGCACAAAAATAACAACAACAACACAGATATCAAGATCCTCATATGTAAAGATATGCATCAAGACATAGCTCAGAAAAGTTGCAGCTGTAATTGCAGCCATCGTTGGTTCCACCAAGTATTGATCCAGGAGGTTCAACTAACAAATGTCGGCCTTTTTTTTAAATTAACTTTTGTGTTACAATCAGAAATATTTGGCACCTTCAATTGTTACTCATATGCTCAAATCATGAATATCCTAATGAAGTCCATTTCCATTTCTAGTTGTACAACTAACATTACAAAATGTGGAAAAGTTCAAAGGAGTGAATACTTAAGTAAAGCACTGAACAATTGTAAGGAGTAACCAAATTGAAGATCAAACCAGGGACCCTGGAGCTGTGAGATGCACCACTCTGCCAGTAAAAACAATACTGTGTCCCTGTACATTCAGCACAAACTATTGCTTATTGCATGTCTCATTCTTATAGAGTCTTTCTTGCTCATTGTTCTTGAAGGATACCAGTAATTCTGAAGGGTACTCAAAAGTCAAATAAACCTGAGCTGTATTCTACATTTAGAGCCATATTTACCTCTTGTCTATCAAATTAAAAATAAAATGCAGCAGAGTGTGACTTACACATTTCACTCGGTTCATGAATAATGAACTACTTTATTCTGACATTTACCCTGACAAGACAGTATGCATTTGCTCTCCAGAATTAAAACATGAAGCTGCTCTTATGACTCTGTACTCTATTTAGAGTGGCTAATACAATGAGGCAATGAGACACTGCAGTAAAACCTCTGCAGAAATGCAAAGTCAGCTTTGGTTCTATTGTGTATGGAACTCAGTCACTCAGATAATGTGGTACTGAGGAGATATCCCGAGAACTCCCTCAGATAAAGGCCAGTGTCAAGCCTGGAGGCTCCTCTGTACTCTTGGCCAGGTAAGCTGGCTTATATTAAGGACAGATGGAGAACCCACAGAAGAGCTGGTATCTATGGCACCTTTTAAATGGTGTGGCAGGTGGTGATAACAGGACTGTAAATGCAAACACACAAGGAGGAAATAGCTCCCCCTCCCCTTCCATTTTCACAAATTGATGGCTGAACATGAACTGTCCTTAATGCATTAAGTATTTCATTCTAAGACAGTACATAAATGTGAATTCAATTTGGATTCATCCTGAAGAAGATGCATGTGAAAAAATTGTGCTGTATTGTCAAATTTTATTAAAAAAGAACAAAAAGACATGATAATTTCATTTGTGCTACTTGACAACAGTTTTCTTTTTGTTATGCTTCTGAAAGATGAATGCTGTAGTTACATTTTTAATATTTACAGCAAGACCACTACCACTTCTTTTGTTTATTTGTTTTTACTATAGCATTAGTAATTCAAATGAGACAACATAACTAAAAGGCATGAATATTTACAATACTCACCACATTAGGCTTTGAATGAAGCAAATGTAAACAGACATTACATGCATTAATTAATAAGTACTCAATAGCCTACTGTGGCAGCGGGGGCGTGGTCAAGCACCGGTCTGTGACAGGAGGGCGGAGTCAGGGAAGGTAAGTGGCAGAATCACTTCACCTGAGAGCAATTAACCTGTGTTTGTGTGTCTTCCCAGGGACCGCGCCCTATTTAGGGAGGGAGAGCGAGAGCAGAGAGATCTCTCCCGAACCAGACACCTGATGTGTGTGTGTGCGTGTGTCTGTGTTAAACATATTGTGTTCACTGAAAAGTGTAGCAATAAAACTATTTGTTGAACCTGATCTCTGTCCTGCCGTCCTCCGTGCTCCACCCACACCTAGGGAAAGCTACAGTGGTGCTGAAACCCGGGAAATGGAGCACCAACCCAGCAGCCCCATGGAATCCTCCCCGTTCACCGACCTGGTCCACGCCCTCGCCACGGCTCAGCAAAGCCAGCACCAGGCGCTCGTCACACTCTGAAAGGAACAAGAGCGGCGCTTCGATGCCCTGGTGCTGGCCCAGCAAGAAGATCGCAAGGCGTTCCGGCGTCTCCTCGCGTCGGCGGGGCCCACCAGCGCTCCGGCCGCGGGCCCGTCTCCCCTCACCTTAACTAAGATGGGCCCGCAGGATGACCCCGAGGCTTTCTTCACGTTATTCGAGCAGGTCGCTGAAGCCTCGGGGTGGCCGATGGAGCAGCGCGCGGCGCGCCTCCTCCCCCTCCTGACGGGAGAGGCGCAGCTGGCTGCACTACAGCTCCCCGCCGATCGCCGGCTGGCCTACGCCGACCTTCGCCGGGCTGTCCTTCAGCGCATGGGGCGCACGCCGGAGCAGCAGCGCCAGCGCTTCCGCGCGCTGCAGATGGAGGAAGTCGGCAGCCCGTTCGCGTTCGGCCAGCAGCTCCGGGACGCCTGCTGGCGGTGGCTGAGGGCCGAAGATCGCGACGCCGAGGGAATCGTCGATCAGGTGGTACTGGAACAGTTCATCGCCCGCTTACCAGCAGGAGCCGCGGAGTGGGTCCAGTGCCACCGGCCAGCGTCGCTGGCGAGTCGAGCTGGCGGAGGATCATCTGGCGGCTGTCTCGGCGGCAGGACAGCAGATGTCGACATCTCTTCTCTCCTCTTCTCTTTCTCTCTCTCTCTCCCCTCCTTCTGTGTCCCGTCCTCGCCCCATTCCCCCACCGCGGAGGCAGGGGCCGGCACCACCCCTGCCGGCCTGCCGCACCCGCGGTGCCCTCCCGTTTCTCCCTTCTGTGTCTGTCTCTCCCCCACCTCAGGTGAGTGAGCCCCAGAGCACCGGTGCAGAGGGGAAGCCCGGGCCGGTTTGCTGGCGCTGCGGGGAACCGGACCACCTTCAACAGCAGTGCACAGCAATGGAAGTGGGCGCGGTGGTTCGGATCCCCGACGCGCCAGAGGCCGCCCTCGATCGGGCCGGAGCGTATCGCATACCAGTGAGTATCCAAGGGGCTACATATCAGGCATTGGTGGATTCTGGTTGTAATCAGACCTCAATTCGCCAAAGCCTGGTTCAAAACGAGGCATTGGGGGGAGCACAAGGGGTGAAGGTTTTGTGTGTGCACGGGGATGTTCACAGCTACCCTTTGGTGTCGGTCCATATTATTTTCAGAGGGGAAAAATTTATAGTGAAGGCGGCGGTTAATCCTCGCCTTACCCACTCGTTAATTTTGGGGACTGATTGGCTGGGATTTCGGGGTTTAATGACGCGCCTAGTAGAGAGTGGGTCCTGCCAGTTGACAGGGGGAGGTCCCGGTGTCGTTTTGGCGGGAGCAGCTGTCGCAGAGCCGTCTACGTCATCTCCGCGTCAGGGTGAGGAGCCACCGGCTCCTCCTCTCTCTATTGGGGAATCCCTCGCGGATTTCCCATTGGAGCAGTCGCGAGACGAGACTCTGCGGCATGCGTTTGACCAAGTGAGAGTAATCGATGGTCAAACGCTCCCGCCGAACGCCACCCCGTCCTTCCCCTACTTCGCGATTATGAAGGATAGGTTATACCGAGTGACGCAGGACACTCAAACTAAAGAGTGAATCACGCAGCTTTTGATTCCAAAGAGCCGCCGGGAATTGGTATTCCAGGCGGCTCACTTTAATCCCATTGCTGGACACTTAGGGCAGGATAAAACACTAGCCCGAATAATGGCCCGATTCTATTGGCCGGGGATTCGCGGCGATGTCCGTAGGTGGTGTACGGCATGCTGCGAATGCCAGTTAGTAAATCCAGCGGCCATTCCAAAAGCGCCATTGCACCCTCTACCGTTAATCGAGACCCCGTTTGAAAGAATTGGGATGGATCTCGTCGGGCCATTAGATCGGTCAGCACGAGGGTACCGCTTTATATTAGTTCTAGTGGACTATGCAACGCGATACCCGGAAGCAGTGCCTCTGCGCAATATCTCAGCACGCAGTATTGCAGAGGCACTCTTCCGCGTCATCTCCCGAGTTGGAATCCCGAAAGAGATTCTGACTGATCAAGGCACTACGTTTATGTCACGAACACTACGCGAACTGTATGGGTTATTGGGGATTAAGCCGATCCGCACCAGTGTATATCACCCACAAACGGACGGTTTAGTAGAACGGTTCAACCGCACCCTCAAAAATATCATTAAGAAATTCGTAAGTGAGGACGCACGTAATTGGGATAAGTGGCTCGAACCCTTGCTGTTCTCAGTGCGAGAGTTCCCTCAAGCCTCCACGGGGTTCTCCCCGTTCGAATTATTATATGGGCGTAAGCCGCGCGGCATCCTGGACGTGCTGGGGGAAAATTGGGAGGAGGGACCTTCACAAAGTAAGAATGAAATTCAGTACGTTATGGACCTGCGCGCAAAACTCCACACGCTCACCCACCTAACTCAGGAGAATTTGCGGCAGGCCCAGGAACGGCAAGCCCGCCTGTACAACAAGGGTACGCGCCTTAGAGAGTTCACACCGGGAGATAAAGTACTCGTACTCTTGCCCACGTCGAGCTCCAAATTAATCGCCAAGTGGCAAGGACCCTTTGAGGTCACACGGCGAGTCGGGGACGTCGACTATGAGGTGAGGCGAACAGACAGGGGTGGGGCGCTACAGATTTACCACCTCAATCTGCTCAAACTCTGGAACGAGGAGGTCCCCGTGGCGTTGGTGTCGGTAGTTCCGGAGAAGGCGGAGCTGGGGTCGGAGGTTCAAAAAGGGAATTTGGCATCACGTACCTCTCCGGTCCCCTGTGGAGACCACCTCTCCCCGACCCAACTCACGGAGGTCGCCCAGTTGCAGGCCGAGTTTTCAGATGTGTTCTCGCCCCTGCCCGGTCGCACTAACCTCATAGAACACCACATAGAGACACCCCCGGGGGTGGTAGTGCGTAGCTGCCCTTATAGACTACCCGAACACAAAAAAAAGGTGGTTCGGGAAGAACTTCAGGCCATGCTCGAAATGGGCATCGTCGAGGAGTCCCACAGCGACTGGAGCAGCCCGGTGGTCTTGGTTCCTAAGGCCGACGGCTCGGTCCGGTTCTGTGTGGACTATAGAAAAGTCAACGCGGTGTCTAAATTCGACGCGTACCCAATGCCTCGTATTGATGAGCTGCTCGATCGACTAGGCACGGCTCGCTTTTACTCGACACTGGATTTAACGAAGGGATATTGGCAGATCCCCTTGACTCCATTATCCCGGGAGAAAACGGCCTTTTCCACACCGTTCGGCTTACACCAGTTCGTCACACTTCCGTTTGGGCTGTTTGGGGCACCCGCTACGTTTCAGCGGCTGATGGACCGGGTCCTCCGGCCCCACGCCACCTATGCGGCCGCCTACCTGGACGACATTATCAT
The DNA here is from genome assembly GCF_027579695.1 of Neoarius graeffei. NCBI lineage: Eukaryota > Metazoa > Chordata > Actinopteri > Siluriformes > Ariidae > Neoarius > Neoarius graeffei. The sequence continues at coordinate 16,603,644 of NC_083581.1, read as the reverse complement.
TTATAGTAACGACTGGCAGCGGCACCTGCAACACCTGAGGGCCGTCCTTAGGTCGCTGAGATGGGCGGGACTCACGGCCAACCCAAAGAAGTGTGCGATTGGGCGGGTGGAAGTACGGTATCTGGGCTTCCACTTGGGCAACGGGCAGGTGCGTCCCCAAATTAATAAGACAGCAGCGATTGCGGCCTGCCCGAGGCCCAAGACCAAAAAGGGGGTGAGACAGTTCCTGGGGCTGGCTGGCTACTATCGTAGGTTTATACCTAATTATTCGGACGTCACCAGCCCGCTGACTGACCTCACTAAAAAGGGGGCGCCAGATCCGGTCCAGTGGATGGAGCAGTGCCAGCGGGCTTTCTCGGAGGTAAAGGCTGCACTGTGTGGGGGGCCACTTTTACACTCCCCTGACTTCTCTCTCCCTTTTATGTTACAGACGGATGCGTCGGACAGAGGGCTGGGGGCCGTTTTGTCCCAGCAGGTGGAGGGGGAGGATCGCCCGGTCCTATACATCAGCCGGAAGCTGTCAGTGCGTGAGGGGCACTACAGCACGATTGAAAAGGAGTGCCTGGCGATCAAATGGGCGGTCCTCGCCCTCCGGTACTACCTGCTGGGGCGCTCTTTCACCCTCTGTTCGGACCACGCGCCCCTCCAGTGGCTCCACCGCATGAAAGATGCCAACGCGCGGATCACCCATTGGTATCTGGCGCTCCAACCCTTTAATTTCAAGGTGGTCCACAGGCCGGGGGCGCAGATGGTCGTGGCGGACTTCCTCTCCCGTCAAGGGGGGGGGAGTCGGCTGCGGGCCGGATGGCTGCCCGGCCTGAGTCGGGCGGTGGGGGTATGTGGCAGCGGGGGCGTGGTCAAGCACCGGTCTGTGACAGGAGGGCGGAGTCAGGGAAGGTAAGTGGCAGAATCACTTCACCTGAGAGCAATTAACCTGTGTTTGTGTCTTCCCAGGGACTGCGCCCTATTTAGGGAGGGAGAGCGAGAGCAGAGAGATCTCTCCCGAACCAGACACCTGATGTGTGTGTGTGCGTGTGTCTGTGTTAAACATATTGTGTTCACTGAAAAGTGTAGCAATAAAACTATTTGTTGAACCTGATCTCTGTCCTGCCGTCCTCTGTGCTCCACCCACACCTAGGGAAAGCTACACCTACCTACTCACGTACTAACATGTTCTACTAAACACAGACTGTCAGTGATGGTTAGAGATGGATGTATGTGCAGAAGATGTTTATTATTGAGAAAAGTACAATCAGGAAAACAATCCAAAAATGGTAGGCATATATCAGAAACAGCAAAACAGGCAATAGGTCAAGTAAGGCACAAACATAATATTGTAGACAAAGCAGGATAAAAAATGAGGAACAGGAAATCAGGGATCAAGAAACCAGGAGAAACAATCAGGAAACAAGGCTCGGTAAAGTGTCTAACAATGCAATACTTGGCAAAATGAGTGTGCATTGAAAGTCCTTATATAGGTGCGCTGATTGCGCCTTAATCCCGTGCAGGTATGAGTTCTTCCTGTCTGGGTCAGCTGCATGATTAGCGGGCTCATGGAACGAGCACACTGTCGGGCAGATTACGCGATAAGAGTGGAACATCCATGCCTCCGTAGCTCGCAGTCTTTTTATGTCATGCTCTGGTACCTCTATGAGGTTGGCATATTAGAGAAGGAGGACCCCCATGAAATGGGGGGGGGCTACCACATTGGAGGCCGACACAGCGGAGGAGGCCATTGCTCCTGAGCTCCTCTCAAAGTCTAATGCAGTGGCAGCAGAGGAGGCCGTTGCTACTGAGTCTGTCCCACACCCAGTCCCAGGGCCAACACTCGAGCCAGCATCAGATAGCCATTTTCCACCAAATCAGTTCCAGGGCTGGTTTGGGGCCAGTGCTTAGTTTGGAACTGGGTTTTCTGTTTCCACTCACAAAGAGCTGGCTCTTGGCCAGAAAAAAAATGGTTCCAGGGTAGCATCAGCTTTGCTGGGCTAGAGGAAAGAACTGCTTACGTCAGTGGGGAGGCGGAGTTGTTAAGACCAACAACAATAGCAAGACCATGAGAGGGTGCCATTTTTAAATAAGTGACGAGATATCATGGATGCAGTAAAGCAGCAGTCATCCATTATTGTTGTTGTCGTTGTTGCTTCTTCTTCTCCATATTGTTGTTGCGTCGATGTTCGCGCCAAGGTTTATGCAAACGCAGCGACATAACTGACGTATACAGTGACATAATGACATGGATCCCCTTAGCACCTCGAGCTATGAAAAGCAAACTGGTTCTCAGCTGGTTCGCAAGTTGAACAAGTTGTGAACCAGCACCAGCACTGGCCCCGAACCAGCCCTGGAACTGATTTGGTGGAAAAGAGGTAAGAGACAATCCCAGATCCAGCACCTGAGCCTGTGTCAGAGGCCTCTGCCACCGGTTCTGGAACTGGCTCTGGGTTTGACTTTGGTTCAGGTGGTGGCTCCGGCTCTGGTAATGGCTCAGACTCTGGCGCTGGTTCTGGCACAGGCTCCGGCTCTGGCTCTAGTGCTGGCTCTGGCTCTTGCTCTAGCACAGGCGCTGGCTCTGGTTCCGGCTCTGGTCCAGGCTCTGACTCTTGCTCTGGCACTGGTTCCAGCTCAGGCTCAGGTGCTGGCTCTGCCTCTTGCTCTGGCACTGGCTCAGGCATTGGCTACAGCTCTGGCTCTGGCTTTATTTTGGGCTCTGGCTCTTGGACTGGCTCTGGCACTGGCTCTTGCTCTGATGCTGGCAATGGTTTGGACACTAGCTCTGGCTCTTGCACTGGTTCTGGCTCTGACACAGGCTCAGATACTGGCTGTTGTTCTTGCGCTGGTACTGGTGCTGGCTCTGGTTCTAATGCAAGCTCTGGCTCTGATGCAAGCTTGGGTGTTGGCTCTGGGATTGTCACTGACACTGGCTAGAGTGTTGGCTCTGGGATTGGCTGTGGGACAGCCTCAGGGGCAATGGCCTCCTCTGTTGCCACTGTGTCAGCCTTTGGGAGGAGCTCAGGAGCAATGGCCTCCTTGTGTCGGCCTCCAACGTGGTGGCCCCCCCCCCCCAAAAAAAAAGGTACCGGAGCCTACCAGAGGTAGAGGTACCAGAGCATGACATGAAAAGGACTGCAAGCTGTGGAGGCACAGATGTTCCACTCTTATCAGGTAATCATCCCATTGGCATGCTTGTTCCGTGAGCCCACTAATCATGTCACTGACCCAGACAGGTTCTGAAGGCTTGGGCTCCTCCAGGTCTGTATAGAAAAAGGCATATTGCAGGCTGAATCCTTTTGGATGACATTCCACGCCATCACTGGGTGCTGGGGTGTCTATCTCAACTTGGCATCAGAAAAACACAGCTAGGGGCTGAGGCATGGAAACCCAGAAATGGTGTAGAGGGGTGTGCTGGTTCACTTCTGCTACATCCATGTTTTGGGCATATTCTGTCAGGGATGGTTGGAGACAGATGTATATGTGAAGATGTTTATTATTAAGAAAAGTACAATCAGGAAAACAATCCAAATTGGTAGGCATATATTGGAAATGGCAAAACAGGGAATCAGTCGAGCGAGGTAAAAATGACTATCTTAGACAAAGCAGGATCAAAAACGAGGAACATGAAATCAGGGATCAGGAAACCAGGAGAAACAATTAGGAAACAAGGCTCAGTAAAGTGTCTAACAATGCAATTCTTCACAAAGTGAGTGCGCATTTAGAGTCCTTATATAGGTGTACTGATTGCATCGTAATCCTGTGCAGATTTGAGTCCTGAGCGGCATGTGCGTGTGAGTCAACTCCGAACACGCTCTGTCCGGAGCACGCTTGAGAGTCCATATGTTGTGCGCGCCATTGTGTGCAGGTGTGACACAGACATTCATCAAAAGGCATTTTCAAATGATGAGAGCAAGTAATGTTAACCTGACACCTAAACCAGTGGAAAGGAGCAATAAGGCAAATAGAGATTTTAATCCCAAATCCTAAGGATTGCTTGATATGTGAAAACTCACGTTTATTTCACATTTTATGTTACAACCCAACCCTGATAATGCAAAAAGCTGAAATAAGTAAATACCTATCGTACTTACAGTACCAGTCAAAAGTTTGTACACCCATTCTACTCATTCATAGGTTTTTCTGTATTTTGACTATTTTTGACATTGTAGAACAGTACATCAAAACTATGAAATAACACCTGGAACATAAAGACGTCAAAACTATGAAATAACACCTGGAACATATGGAATTATTTGGTAAGTTTAAAAAAAAGTATAAAAAAAGAAACAAAATGTTTGATATTTTAGATTCTTCAGAGTAGCCAGCATTTACCTTGATGATGCTTTGCACACAATTGGCATTATCTTAAGCTTTATGAGTAGTTATCTGGAATGCTTTTCAATTAACAGGTGTGCCTCATCAGAAGTTAATTAGTGGACATGTTTCTTGCCTTCTTAATGCGTTTGAGATCAAACAGTAAATAGTAAATAATAAAAATACAGTAAATAGCCCTATTCCACAACTGTAGTAATTCATATTATGTCAAGAACCACTCAACTAAGTAAAAAGAAATGACATCCATCATTACTTTAAGAAATGAAGTGACTTAGTTAATAAAAAAAGAAAAAAAGTGTTGAATCAGAAGGTGTGTCCAAACTTTTGACTGGTACTGTGTATCTAAAACATTTGTGTCAGGTGACTGTCAGGCCACTGTCAGTTAGGTGAAGTATACTGTCACTGGGGTGAAGTATACTGGGAGGCAGGTTCATAAGAGCAACAACACAAAGGCATGCAATCCAAAATGGGAGGCTGCAATCGTAACAAGGAACAGACAAAAGGTCAGGCGAGGCACAAACAGGCTAAACAGGGCTTGACAATCTCAGAATCAATAACACAGAATAGGAATCACAGGGTTTTTTCTAGAAAAATTTAGTATGAGGGCGCTCACCATGGCGAGGGAGCGGGGGGGGGGATGGTGGCGGTTATCCCCCCCCCCGCCGTGCAAAGCCTTTGAAAAATGCTCCAATGGGACATTCTGAGGCTATCTGAGAGGGAAATTGTAACAAATTGTCTGTCAACATTGAAAAAGAAAGAAGTAAGGCCAAAAAAAAAAGTGTGTTTCCGGTAACATGAAATACTAAAATAAGGTCGGTAGGTAGGAAAGTTTTTTCTTAATTTTTTTTTAAATTTTGTTCGAAAAAATTAACACAAGTAAACATCTTACAAAATAGTATTTTGGCACAGAATCCTTTATACCACACATCATAATAAAATAAGTGTTTTAAATCTTTAAACGAATAAAAAAAATATCGCGAGAGTTCGAGTTATGATCTACGGAAGCGATATTTCATGATATTTTCATGTAATAACGTGAAAACACCTTATCAAGAAATAACGTGAAAATAACGTCCTGGGCTAGGCTACTTCCATTAAAAGCAGACGGCCTAGCCTAGCCTACTGTAGAACTTGGGTCGAGCAAAAACATGGCTGAATCCTGAATGACTCCTATTTGTATAAATAGGGGACTACATAGGCGGCAAAATGTAGTGTTTTTCCCTGCCATGGAAGTGCACTTGTATACTGAAAAGGAAGCAATTTGCATTACAGCCTTGAATGAGGATTCAAAATGGTGGCTCGGCTCAGTTTATGCAGGAGGGCTGATAGAAGTGGCGAAACATTTTACTTTTTATCGTTTCTTTCACAACTTGAATGCGTTGAAACAAAAAATTATGACAAACTAATGCTGCTTACACTAAAATATCGAGGGAAATATGTAATGAAAACTTTACGGTCGGCAATTTCGACGCGGAAATTCTCGATCGGTCGGGTTACCGGAAACACACAATTTTTTTTATTTGGCCTAATCTTCTTCTGCCCCGGACAGTCTTTGGCTTTCTTCCGCTTCGTGCCGCGGGATGACATCTTTAAATGCCCAAGTGTCAACAAAAACAACTCGCGAACTACTTCTGTCAAAAGCTCCCGCGCCGGTGGGTGAAAGGTCATTCAGTCTCGAGAAATCTCATGCTACAAGTCAGCTGACCTTGTATGTAACCCATGTCAAATCTCGCGAGAGCAGCCGCGACAAGTAAACAACTAAACAACATGGCGCCTCAGTCTGGAAAACGCCAATTTGGATTGTTTTTGCACTGTCTGGCGGTGTATCTACAATGATTGGAATATTTTTGGAGCAATTATAACGTATTTGATGATCAGACACATTGTCACATAGTGTTGCTGGGATGTTTTCACGGAATCGGTAAGGGGGCGCACGCCGAGAGTAAGAGGGCGCAGCGCCCCTGTTCCCCCGTTTAGACGAAAGCCTGGAATCAGGAAACCAGGAGGACAACATGATAACAAGCCTTGGTAATGGTGACTAGCAACACAATACTTCACCAAGTGAATAAGTACTGAGCATCGTTATATGAGCGCGCTGATTGCGCTTTAATCTGAGGCAGGTGTCAGTCATTAGTGGTGCGCACTGTTCAGAGCGTGCGCGAGAGTCAGTTCATTGCACACACTGTTCAGTGCACACATGAGAGAAAGGCTGTTCCGCACACCAATGTGTGTGGATGTGACACCTACCAATATTATTAACTACAGTTGTGGTCAGAAGTTTACATACAGTGACATGAATGTCATCTTGGATATGAATGTCATGGCAATATTTGGGCTTTCAGTAATTTCTTTGAACTGTTCTTTTTTCTGTGGCAGAATGTACAGCATACAGATTTAATAAAAAAAACCTAGAATTTGCTGCACAAGTTTTAATTTTCTTTGGGTTTTCTGAAAACACAGTCAAAATTATACATACGGGGCAAAATTATACATACAGCACACGTAATATTTGGGTAAAATGTCTCTTCGCAAGATTCACCTTACCCAAATGTTTTTGTTTACCATGAACAAGCTTCTGGCAGAATTCTGGTCGGATATTTCATGACTCTTCATGGTAGAATTGGTAGAGTTCAATTAATTTTTTTTTTGTCTTGGCATGGACTCGACTTATAAGCACAGTCCATACATTTTCTATAAGGTTGAAGTCAGGACTTGTTTTAAGCTTAATGTTAGCCTGCTTTATTCTCCACAAACAGCTCTGATGTATGTTTGGGTTCAGTGTTCTGTTGTAACTCCCAAGTCCCAAGTCATCTTCAAGTTTCTAATGGTTTATGCTGAAGAATTCTGAGGTAGTCCTCCTTCTTCATTAGTCCATCCACTTTATGCAATGAACCAGTTCCACTGGCAGCAAAGCAGCCCCAGAGCATGATGATCTTACCACCACCACCAGCTGGTACAGTGTCCCTCTGTACATGGTGGTTATTGTGGCCAAACAACCCGATCTTTGTCTCATCTGACCATACAGCTATCCTTCTATCTGTGTGGTCAGCTTCAAACTTTAGTTAAGCTTGAAGGTGTCAATTTTGGAGCAGGGGGTTATTTTTTGGATAGCAGCCTCTTAGTCCATGGTGATCTGAACTGTAAACAGTGATCCATCAGCTTCCAGTTCATGGCAGGGCTGTGCCATGGTGGTTCCCAGGTTGTTCCTGACCATCCAAACCAATTTCCTTTTAGCTGAGGGTGACAGTTTGGGTTTTCTTGAAGCAAAGTGGCTTGGCAAAGTGACTACATATCACAATAACTTGGATACAATTGTGTGAAAGGATCTTGGAATTTGCAGTTGTTTAGAAATGGCTCCAAGAGACATTCTGGAGTTGTGTATATCTGCAATCCTCTTTCTCAGATCTGCACTGAACTCCTTGGACTTTCCCATTTTACTGTGTGTTGGTCAAGCCAATGAGTGCTGTGAACAAACCCTTGTTATGAAGGTGCAGAGAAGCTACCATCTGCAGTCAATCATCATCACTAACAGGAAGTTAAGAGACCTTGGCCTTGGCAAGATAAGAGACATTTTGGAAGTTTTAGTACCTCTGAATTAATAATATAAGTGAGTGTATGTAAATTTTTGACCCTCGAGTATGTATAATTTTGACCCTGTGATGATTTCAGAAAAAAACCCAAAAATTAAAACTTGTGCACCAAATTCTAGTGGTTTTTTTAATTAAAGATGTATGCTGTACAATAATTCTGCCACAGAAAAAGAACAGTTCAAAGAAATTACTGAAAGCCCAAACACTGCCATGACAACCATATTCAAGATGACATTCATGTGTCAGTAAACCCACTGAGGAGACTACAAACAGGGACTACAATTCCCAAGACACACAGCGCCCTCTATCTCTGGCTTACTGAATCTCAGCTGTCACCCATTTCCTCAATCATCAGTCTCCCTACTTAAACTCCCCAAACACTCACTTCCCTGTGAAGTATCTTCCTGCTTATTCAGACATACCAAGCCTTGTATCTTTCCTGACTGTTTCTCATGTTTCTGACCTTTTGCTTCCTGTTTCCAGTTGTTGCTCTTTGCCTTTCCTAGTCAAAGTTGTTCGCCGATTGCCTGACCTGTGCTTGCCTTCTACTAAACTACTAAACTAACTACTAACTACTAAAGTGCCAACCCTCTCTCCACGACTGCCCCAAGTCGTTGCAGCCCTCTGTGGACAACGCGCCTATGGAAGTATCCCACGCCAGGCTAATCCAGGCCAAGTGGGCTAGGTGGCATTGGGAGGGCTTGTGCTTCTCCTGCAGGAGCGCCGAACACAACATCCAACATTGTCCAATCCACCCTGTCTGTGAATCTCCAGCAGAGACACCAGCAGAATCTACGTTGCTGGTGAGAGTAGTTAAATCTAAGTCCTTTAAGATTCCTGTAATGCTAAGGGTAGCGTCCACCACCAATATTCTCTCTGCTTTCATTGACTCAGGGGCAGAAGGGAACTTCATTAACCAGACTATTGTACAGAAACTCAATCTGCCAACCACTCCTCTGCACAGTGTGCTCAGCATTAAAGCCATCAATGGAGGACCTATAGACCCTTTTCAGTCACGTGACCTTCGTAAAAGCGACCACCATTCTGGACATGTAGCGGACTTTGGCTCAAATTGGTTTGAATGCGAGGAAGGCGACAAACAGAGAACATACAAGAAAAAGGAGCGAGATGCAGAAAACACCTTCGCTATCCAGAGACGTAGGGCATTTACAGGGCGAGCAGAGGGAGAAATAACAACAGTAACGACACATTAGCAACACCGTACAGAAATAACGGTTTATGGCTGTGGCAGCGGGGGCGTGGTCAAGCGCCGGTCTGTGACAGGAGGGCGGAGTTGGGGAAGGTAAGTGGCAGAATCGCTTCACCTGAGTGTCATTAACCTGTGTTTTGTGTGTGTTCTCCCCAGTAAACCGCCCTACTTAAGGAGGGAAAGGGACAGCGGAAGGGAGTTTCTTCCCCGGCAGAGCCGACAGTGTGTGTGTGTGTGTGTGTGTGTGTGTGTGTGTGTCTCTGCCTGCTTAGTTTAAACATTGTTAGACTGAAAAGTTCGGCAATGAAGCCTTCTGAAGAACCTTGATCTCTGTCCTGCTGTCCTCTGTGCTCCACCCACACGCTATTCGCGCTACAGTGGTGCCGAAACCCGGGACAAGGTGGAGCATCAGTCCTGCAGCCCCATGGAATCCTCCCCGTTCGCGGACTTGGTCCACGCCCTCGCCACGGCTCAGCAGAGCCAGCACCAGGCACTCATCACGCTCCGGAAGGAGCAGGAGCGCCGCTTCGAAGGCCTGGTGCTGGCTCAACAGGAAGATCGAGAGGCATTCCGGCGTCTCCTCGCGTCGGCGGGGTCCACCAGCGCCCCGGCCGCGGGCCCGTCTCCCCTCACCTTAACTAAGATGGGCCCGCAGGACGACCCCGAGGCTTTCATCACGTTGTTCGAGCAGGTCGCAGAAGCCTCGGGGTGGCCGATGGAGCAGTGAGCGGCGCGCCTCCTCCCCCTCCTGATGGGAGAGGCGCAGCTGGCCGCACTACAGCTCCCTGCCGATCGCCAGCTGGCCTACGCTGACCTTCGCCGGGCTGTCCTCCAGCGCGTGGGGCGCACGCCGGAGCAGCAGCGCCAGCGCTTCCGCGTGCTGCGAATGGAGGAAGTCAGCAGCCCATTCGCGTTCGGCCAGCAGCTCCGGGACGCCTGCTGGCGGTGGCTGAGGGCCGAAGATCGCGATGCCGAGGGAATCATTGACCAGGTGGCGCTGGAACAGTTCATTGCCCGCTTACCAGCCAGAACCGCGGAGTGGGTCCAGTGCCACCGCCCGGCGTCGCTGGATCAGGCCGTGGGACTGGCGGAGGATCATCTGGCGGCTGTTCCGGTGGCAGGACAACCACCGACATCGTCTTCCCTCTCCTCTCTCTCTTTCTCTCCCCCCTCCTCCCGTGTCTCGTCCTCGCCCCATTCCCCCACCACGGAGGCGGGGGCCGGCTCCACCCCAGCTGGCCCGCCGCACCCGTGGTGCCCTCCCGTTTCTCCCTTCTGTGTCTGTCTCCCCCCCCTCAGGTGAGTGAGCCTCAGAACACAGCTGCAGAGGGAAGGCTGGGCCGGTTTGCTGGCGCTGCGGGGAACCGGGCCATCTGCAGCAACAGTGTGCAGCGATGGAGGTGGGGGCGGTGGTGCAGATCCCCGACGCACCAGAGGCTGCCCTTGATCAGGCTGGAGCGTATCGCATACCGGTAAGTGTACAAGGGGCTACATATCAGGCGTTGGTGGATTCAGGCTGCAATCAGACCTCAATCTGCCAAAGCCTGGTGCAAGACGAGGCATTGGGGGGAGCACAAGGGGTGAAGGTGTTGTGTTTGCACGGGGATATTCACAGCTACCCGTTGGTGTCGGTCCACATATATTTCAGAGGGGAAAAATCAATAGCGAAGGCGGCGGTTAATCCTTGCCTTACCCACTCTTTGATCTTGGGGACTGATTGGCCGGGATTTCGGGGTTTGATGGCACGCCTAGTAAAGAGTGGGTCCTGCCAGTTGATAGGGGAGGGTCCCGGTGTCGCTTTGGCTGGAGTGGTGGTCGCAGAGCCGTCTACGTCATCTCCGCGACAGAGTGAGGAGCCCCCGGCCCCTCCTCTTTCTATTGGGGAATCCCTCGCGGATTTCCCACTGGAACAATCACGAGACGAGACTCTGTGACACGCGTTTGACCAAGTGAGAGTAATCGATGGTCAAACGCTCCCGCCGAACGCCACCCCGCCCTTCCCCTATTTTTCTATTTTGAAGGATAGGTTATACCGAGTGACGCAGGACACTCGGACAAAAGAGTGGGTCACCCAGTTGTTAATTCCAAAGAGCCGCCGGGAATTGGTATTCCAGGCGGCTCACTTTAATCCCATGGCTGGGCATCTCGGGCGGGATAAGACACTCGCCCGGATAATGGCCCGATTCTATTGGCCGGGGATTCACGGCGACGTCCGTAAGTGGTGTACGGCGTGCCGCGAATGCCAGTTAGTAAATCCAGCGGCCATTCCAAGAGCCCCCTTGCGCCCCCTACCATTAATCGAGACCCCGTTCAAAAGAATTGGGATGGATCTCGTCGGGCCATTAGACCGGTCAACACGTGGGTACCGCTTTATATTGGTTCTGGTGGACTATGCAACGCGATACCCGGAAGCGGTGCCTCTTCGCAATATCTCAGCATGCAGTATTGCAGAGGCCCTCTTCCACGTCATCTCCCGGGTTGGAATCCCGAAAGAGATTCTGACTGACCAGGGCACCTCGTTTATGTCATGAACACTGAGCGAACTGTATGGGCTACTGGGTATTAAGCCGATCCGCACCAGCGTTTATCACCCACAAACGGACGGTTTAGTTGAACGGTTCTATCGCACCCTTAAGAATATTATCAAAAAATTCGTAAGTGAGGATGCACGTAACTGGGATAAGTGGCTCGAACCCTTGCTGTTTGCAGTGTGAGAGGTTCCCCAAGCCTCCACGGGGTTCTCCCCATTTGAATTATTATATGGGCGTAAGCCGCGCGGCATCTTAGATGTACTGCGGGAAAATTGGGAGGAGGGACCTTCACAGAGCAAAAACGAAATTCAGTACGTTATGGATCTGCGCGCAAAACTCCACACGCTCACCCACCTAACTCAGTAGAATTTGCGCCAGGCCCAGGAACGGCAAACCCGCCTGTACAACAAGGGCACGCGCCTTAGAGAGTTCACTCCGGGAGATAAGGTACTCGTCCTGTTGCCCACGTCGAGCTCCAAATTTATCGCCAAGTGGCAAGGGCCCTTTGAGGTCACACGGCGAGTCGGGGACGTCGACTATGAGGTTAGGCGAATGGACAGGGAGGGGGCGCTACAGATCTACCACCTCAATCTGTTAAAACTCTGGAAAGAGGAGGTCCCCGTGGCGTTGGTGTCGGTAGTTCCGGAGAAGGCGGAGCTGGGGCCGGAGGTCCAAAAAGGGACATTGGCATCTCGTACCTCTCCGGTCCCCTGTGGAGACCACCTCTCCCCGACCCAACTCACGGAGGTCGCCCAGTTGCAGGCCGAGTTTTCGGATGTATTTTTGCCCCTGCCCGGTCACACTAACCTCATAGAACACCACATAGAGACGCCCCCGGGGGTGGTAGTGCGCAGCCGTCCTTATAGATTACCCGAACACAAAAAAAAGGTAGTTCGGGAAGAACTTCAGGCCATGCTCGAAATGGGCATCGTCGAGGAGTCCCACAGTGACTGGAGCAGCCCGGTGGTCTTAGTTCCTAAGGCCGACGGCTCGGTCCGGTTCTGTGTGGACTATAGAAAAGTCAACGCGGTGTCTAAATTCGACGTGTACCCAATGCCTCTTATTGATGAGCTGCTCGATCGACTAGGCACGGCTCGTTTTTACTCGATACTGGATTTGACGAAGGGATATTGGCAGATCCCCTTGACTCCATTATCCCGGGAGAAAACGGCCTTTTCCACACCGTTCGGCTTACACCAGTTCGTCACACTTCCGTTTGGGCTGTTTGGGGCGCCCGCTACATTTCAGCGGCTGATGGACCGGGTCCTCTGGCCCCACGCCACCTACGCGGCCGCTTACCTAGACGACATTATTATTTTACAGTAATGACTGGCAGTGGCGCCTGCAACACCTGAGGGCCGTCCTTAGGTCGCTGAGGCGGGCGGGGCTCACTGCCAACCCAAAGAAGTGTGCGATTGGGCGGGTGGAAGTACGGTATCTGGGCTTCCACTTGGGTAACGGGCAGGTGCGTCCCCAAATTAATAAGACAGCAGCGATTGCGGCCTGCCTGAGACCCAAGACCAAAAAGTGGGTGAGGCAGTTCCTGGGGCTGGCTGGCTATTATCGTAGGTTTATACCTAATTATTCGGACGTCACCAGCCCGCTGACTGACCTCACTAAAAAGGGGGTGCCAGATCTGGTCCAGTGGACGGAGCAGTGCCAGTGGGCTTTCTCTGAGGTAAAGGCTGCACTGTGTGGGGGGCCACTTTTGCACTCCCCTGCCTTCTCTCTCCCTTTTTTGTTACAGACAGATGCGTCGGACAGAGGGCTGGGGGCCGTTTTGTCCCAGCAGGTGGGGGGAGAGGACCGCCCAGTGTTATACATCAGCCGGAAGCTGTCAGTGCGTGAGGGGCACTACAGCACTATCGAGAAAGAGTGCCTGGCCATCAAGTGGGCGGTCCTCGCCCTCCGTTACTACCTGCTGGGGCGCTCTTTCACCCTCTGTTTGGACCACGCGCCCCTCCAGTGGCTCCACCACATGAAGGATGCCAACGCGCGGATCACCCGTTGGTATCTGGCGCTCCAACCTTTCAACTTCAAGGTGGTCCACAGGCCGGGGGCGCAGATGGTCGTGGCGGACTTCCTCTCCCGTCAAGGGGGGGGGGGGGGAGTTGGCTGCGGTCTGGATTGGCGCCCGGCCTGAGTCGGGCGGTGGGGGTATGTGGCAGCGGGGGCGTGGTCAAGCGCCGGTCTGTGACAGGAGGGTGGAGTTGGGGAAGGTAAGTGGCAGAATCGCTTCACCTGAGTGTCATTAACCTGTGTTTTGTGTGTATTCTCCCCAGTAAACCGCCCTACTTAAGGAGGGAAAGGGAGAGCGGAAGGGAGTTTCTTCCCCGGCAGAGCCGACAGTGTGTGTTTGTGTCTCTGCCTGCTTAGTTTAAACATTGTTAGACTGAAAAGTTCGGCAATGAAGCCTTCTGAAGAACCTTGATCTCTGTCCTGCCGTCCTCTGTGCTCCACCCACACGCTATTCGCGCTACAATGGCACAGACCCTTTCGGTTCTTGCTCATCTAGCTGCTACAATGACTGCTTAGATTGCAACAATAATACCTAACACACATTTAAGTATCCATCGTAAAGACGTGAAACTCGTCGAGTGACGAGTATGTTCATTGATAAGCTAACACAATCTAAAAGTAGACATACCATCACACTGCCCTGGTGCTGTGTACAGTTTACCTTCTATGGTTTGTGCACTCACTATTTGCCATTACTTTCTCCAACCGTTGTTACAGATTACAGGGAACGGCCTGGATTTAAGAGACAAATACATGTTCCTCTTGTTTTGAACACTTATTTGTAGGCAGTGCTTAATTTGTAAAGTGGGAGGTCCCGGAGCACAGAGGATGAGCGGCTCCGGTGCGGAAAAAAAGAGGGGGGGCGCGGCGCTGAGCTTCTGGGCATGTTTTGTAATAACACTGCAAATTAAGTTCATCTGCAGATATTTTGTGGATGTCGTTTCATGAGAGAAATCACCAACAAGACATATCAAAATCAGACATTAACACTAAATAAACTTGCATTTTTTTGTTTAATTATTTGTTTTTTTTTTTTGTTACATAGTCAAAAGAGGTGTCGGATCACCGGATCCAGTGTAAATAGCTGCCGGAGCCAACGCCCGAGGTTCCGGAGCGCGCTCGGGCTTGCTCCCCCTCAAATTAAGCGCTGTTTGTAGGACACTGCCTCTGATCTGTCCTACAGTCTACCAACAGCAAAGGAACACAACGCTAGCTAATGTCATTAGCTAATAGCTACTACAGAAGAACAAAGAGGTTACAATGGGTTATTTTAGCCTATTTGGTTACAGACTCGCCGCCACAGAATGTTAACAGCAATGTAATGCCTTTTCTGGCTAATTTTATTCGTCTTACCTCCAACAAAGTGGTCACTGCACAAGCGCTGGTATGCCGCTATCCATCTTCTCCGTCGGTCAGCATCTACCGGGATCCGATAAAATGATAACCCTTGCCTTGTTTGTTGATGGTTACTACATCCAGGTGCACAACAATATAGTGGCATGATGGAAGTCTTGCTGAAAATAAACACTTTCTTTGCTGCAGTTCCTCAATGCTGGCTGTGGTAAACTACTGGTAGTACATGTCCAAAATGGCGGCCACGTTTGTTGTGACATCACATGAAAAGGGTCCATAGACAATGGATTAATCACAACATGCATCCAACCTGTCCAGCTACAAGTGGGAGTGTCACACAAAGAGGACATCTCCCTGTATGTTACCACCACCATCAACCATGACATAGTCCTTGGATATCCCTGGCTACAGCTGCACTACCCTCTGATCTCTTGGCAGAGTAAGGAGATTCTACAGTGGTCCCCCACATGTTTCAAGAGCTGCATTTCTCGTCCCCAAGTCCTAGTGTCATCCACATCAGTAGAAAGTCCTCAACCAGATTCCACAGAAAATGTTACTGAATGCTATTGGGACCTATCTGAGGTCTTCAGTAAGGGGAAGGCCTGTGGGCTACCCCCATGCCGGCCATATGACTGCGCTATTGACATGCTGCCAGGTATGTCTCGTCCATGCAGATGTATCTACTCCTTGTCTCAGAAGAAACAGAGTGCCATGGAGGAGTAAATTCAGGAGACCCTGAAGCAAGGGTATATCCGCCCTTCCAAGTCTCCTGCGTTGGCTGGTTTCTTTTTCATGGAGAAACAAGGGGGTGGACTCAGGCCTTGTATTGATTACCGAGGTCTTAATCAGGTCTTGGTGAAATATCCTTATCCTCTTCCCTGGTCCCATCGGCATTAGAGCAACTCAGAGCTGCACGAATCTTTTCCAAGCTAGACCTGCACAGTGCCTACAACCTGATCCGGATCCATAAAGGTGATGAATGGGAAACAACCTTCAGCACAACCACAGGATACTTCAAATACCAGATAATGCCGTAAGGCCCTTCGTCGGCTCCCAGCGTGTTCCAGTGCCTGATTAATGATGTGCTATGGGACATGCTGGGGAAATATGCCATTGCCTACATTGATGACATCTTGATTTACTCCAAAGATATCACAAGCCACTTGGTACATGTCAGAACCATTCTCCAGCATCTATTGGAGAACCACCTGTTCCCTAAAAGCAGGGAAATGTGAATTTCATAAGAACCAGATCTTGTTCCTTGGTTACGTCATGAGTGCTGAAGGTGTAAGCATGGATTCGTCCATGGTATCAGCTGTCACGTCCTGGCCTGTCCCCAACTTGATTAAGGAGCTTCAAAGGTTCTTGGGCTTCGCCAACTTCTATCGCCAGTTCATCCGAGGGTTCAGTTCTCTGGTGGCACCTCTAACTGCTTTGCTGAAGAAGGGCCCCAAGTGCCTAGGCTGGAACTTGGCAGCCGAGGAAGCCTTCAGGAAGCTCAAGTCAGCCTTCACCTCAGCCCCAATATTCCAACATCATGATCCCACCAAGCCATTAGTTGTAGAAGTGGATCCATCAGACATTGTCATAGGGCCCATCCTGTCCCAACGCTTGGGGGAGAAACAGAAGTTACATCCCGTGGCTTTCTTTTCAAAGAAATTGTTGTCAGCAGAGAGGAATTATGATGTGGAAAACAGTGAATTGCTCACCATTAAGCTAGCCCTCGAGGAGTGGAGACATTGGCTAGAGGGAGCCAATCACCACTTCATTATCCTCACTGACCATAAGAACTTAGAATATCTCCAGAAAGCCAAACAATTAAACCCACGTCAGGCAAGGTGGGCCCTATTCTTTATACTGTTCAATTTCACTATTTCATTCCGCTCGGGTTCCAAGAACACTAAGGCAGACGCCCTATCCAAAACATTCGGCCCGTCACAGCACGACTCATCTGCTCAGCCTGTCCTTCCTCCACAGTGCTTTATAAGGTCTATTACCTGGGAACTGGACACGGAGATAAAGAACTCACAGCCAAGGGCCTGTCCTATCCATCTCCTGCCAGGCCTCCTCTATGTACCCAAGCATCTTCGTAGCCAACTAATCACCTGGGCACACTCATCTCCAGCCACAGGACACCCAGGTAGTCAATGCACACACCAAATGCTAAGAACCAAGTACTGGTGGGAAAACATGCTCACAGAGATTAACCAGTTCGTTGCTTCATGTTTGGAATGTGCTCAAGCAAAGGTACCTAGGCACCCCCCTCACTGGCAAGTTATGGCCCCTCCCAGTTCCTCAAAGGCCCTGGTCACACTTAGCCATAGACTTCATCACAGACTTACCTCCCTCTCAAGGCAATACAACCATCATGGTGACATTGACCATTTCTCCAAGGCTCTCAAGCTCATCCCCTTGCCAGGCATCCTGACAGAATGTGCTCAAGCAAAGGTCCCTAGGCACCCCCCGCTGGCAAGTTATGCCCCCTCCCAGTTCCTCAAAGGCCCTGGTCACACTTAGCCATAGACTTCATCACAGACTTACCTCCCTTTCAAGGCAATACAACCATCATGGTGACCACTGATCATTTCTCCAAGGTTCTCAAGCTCATCCCCTTGCCAGGCATCCCCATAGCTGCACAAACTGTGGAATTGCTATTTCAACAAGTCTTTAGGTACTATGGCATCGCTGAGGACATAGTAAGTGACTGGGGTCCCCAGTTCATCTCACATTTCTGGTCCAACTTCATGGAAAGTTTGGGAATATTGGTAAGTCTCACCTCCAGCTATCATCCCCAGTCTAATGGCCAATTAGAAAAAGCAAATCAGGAGATCAGTTGCCTCCTGATGATATAATGCATTCGTAACCACGGGGACTGGGCGTGCTTTCTCCCTTGGGCTGAGTATGTACAGAACTCGCTAAAACACTCAGCGACCCAGTTAACACCTTTCCAGTGCATACTCAGCTACCAGCCACCCCTGTTTCCTTGGGATGACACCCTCTGTCAAGTGCAAGCAGTCAACAACTAGTTTTCATGCAGCCAAACTGTCTGGGAAGAGGTTCACTAGCACCTGCCTCTGTAAAGGATCATCACGTTGTCGTCGTGCGGAGGCTGAGTACTCTAAGGCCCCAAAGGCGAAGCTAGCAATGATTCAATCATGCTAGACTGGCGGAGGTGAAGAGGAAACAAAGAATGATCCAAAACTGGTGTCTGAACTAGGTTTGCCTACTCCTGGACACACACCTCTAATTCACAAATAGAAGAAAAAGGAAATACCCGTACCATACTGGCTCGGTCGTCGCCCAGGATAATAAGGACCACAGCCCTGCAGCAGGGAATCCTGTGGGACTGATAAGTGAGTTAGGTCCCCACCACAAACAAGAAGAAGCCATCTTACTAGGAAGCATTATTAAGATTGTGATGGTAAATGTTGAAGGACTCTCGATGGCTAAATGTGACTACCTATTTAGACTGCTTCATGAACATGACATAGATATCCTAGCTCTGCAAGAGACACATGTCAGAGAGAATGCTCCACCCTCAAAATTCTCAATTCCAGGGTACTCAATAATAACAAAGGAAGACCATATACAATATGGGACAATAATATGCAAAAAAACCTACAATAATAGAAGTCATAGAATCCTGCATACATAATGAGAATATACACAAGTCCATCATTAAAATAGGGGAGGTAACAATTGCAAACATATACAAACCCCCACAATCCTCATGGCCTGAACCCCCACAACCAAGCCTACAGCATCCAGCTGTAGTTCTTGGCGACTTTAATAGCCACCACCATGAGTGGGGCTACCAGACCTGCAATGAAGCAGGAGAAGCGGTTGTGAGGTGGGCAAATGATTGTAATATGCACCTAATCTTCAACCCAACAGATCGTGACACTTTTCTCTCTGCCCAATGGCAGAGAG
Source organism: Neoarius graeffei (assembly GCF_027579695.1). Taxonomy (NCBI): domain Eukaryota; kingdom Metazoa; phylum Chordata; class Actinopteri; order Siluriformes; family Ariidae; genus Neoarius; species Neoarius graeffei. The sequence continues at coordinate 16,584,688 of NC_083581.1, read as the reverse complement.
AATACAACCCTGACCTCGTCTTTGCAAGCAAAGACCAGAACCAATCACCTCTTCCCATCAGGAGAGAAGTACTGACAGACTTCCCAAACAGCCAGCATCGCCCAATCCTCATAACAATAGGCAGGACAATACCAATTATAAGTTCACTACCAAAAGCGAGATGGAACTTTAGAAAAGCTGACTGGGAGACATATTCAACCTACATAGATAGAGTATGTAAAAGAATACCAGCAACAGCCAACAACATATCACGCTTCAATAAACTTATCCTAAAGCATGCAAAACTTAACATCCCCCATGGATACAGGAAAAACTATATACCCTGCTGGACAGAGAGGAGCAATGAGCTCCTCTTGGAACATGAGAGAACCCAGGACCCCGACACTGCTGACAAGCTACTCAGCTCATTGGAAGAGGGTAGAAGAGCTAGATGGGTGGAAGCTACAGAGAACCTGGATTTCAGACACTCCAGCAGACATGCCTGGAACATGATCAAGAAACTTGACTCAAATAACTCCCACAAAAAAGCTTCAAAACCCCCATTTAGTGCTGATGAGCTGCTGAAATAAAACAAAGGAGCAAACGCCAATCAAACTACCCTTTCGAAACCAACATATGTAAAAAATACCAGTACAACTTCAGAAACAGCCCTAACAGAACTGAACTTGCCAGAGACATTACAGTTTTAGAGTTCACAACTGCAATAAAACAAACAAAAAATGGCAAAGCTGCTGGAATAGATGGCATGTACCCAGACATGCTGACCCACCTTGGAAAAAGTGCAATAGCCTGGATGGCAACAGCCCTATCATCTATTGTGGCTGGCAGGGACCTCCCTGGAAACAAGCAAAAATAATAGCCCTCCTAAAGCCAGGAAAACAGGCTGATATTCCAAGTAACTACCGGCCTATTGCCCTCTTGTGCTGCGGATTCAAACTACTCGAAAGAGTTCTTCTTGCTAGACTACAGCCTGTCTTAAATGCACATATTCCACCAGAACAAGCAGGTTTCAGAACCCAGCGCGACACAGGAGAACAAGTTCTAGCTCTCACCTCCTACATTGAATCAGGATATGAAAACAAACAGAAAATTGGTGCCATCTTTGTAGACCTGTCAGTCACCTATGATACAGTGTGGCACAAGGGGCTCATGTTCAAGCTGTCATCATATGTAAAATGTAGAGCCACACTGAGGCTGCTTTACAAAATGACAGGAAACCATAGCTACTTTGTATGCATCGCTGACCAGATGAGCAAACCCAAACAAATACAGAACAGAGTCCCCCAGGGTTCAGTGCTTGCACCTACTCTTTTTAACATTTATATAAATGACATGCCACCCAAAGAATCCCTAAAATTTGGATACGCAGATGACCTAGCTATTGCCACACAGGCATATTCATTTGAAATACAACCCCGATTCCAAAAAAGTTGGGACAAAGTACAAATTGTAAATAAAAACGGAATGCAATAATTTACAAATCTCAAAAACTGATATTGTATTCACAATAGAACATAGACAACATATCAAATGTCGAAAGTGAGACATTTTGAAATTTCATCCCAAATATTGGCTCATTTGAAATTTCATGACAGCAACACATCTCAAAAAAGTTGGGACAGGGGCAATAAGAGGCTGGAAAAGTTAAAGGTACAAAAAAGGAACAGCTGGAGGACCAAATTGCAACTCATTAGGTCAATTGGCAATAGGTGATTAACATGACTGGGTATAAAAAGAGCGTCTTGGAGTGGCAGCGGCTCTCAGAAGTAAAGATGGGAAGAGGATCACCAATCCTCCTAATTCTGTGCCGACAAATAGTGGCGCAATATCTGAAAGGAGTTTGACAGTGTAAAATTGCAAAGAGTTTGAACATATCATCTACAGTGCATAATATCACCAAAAGATTCAGAGAATCTGGAAGAATCTCTCTGCATAAGGGTCAAGGCCGGAAAACCATACTGGGTGCCCGTGATCTTCGGGCCCTTAGACGGCACTGCATCACATACAGGCATGCTTCCATATTGGAAATCACAAAATGGGCTCAGGAATATTTCCAGAGAACATTATCTGTGAACACAATTCACCGTGCCATCTGCCGTTGCCAGCTAAAACTCTATAGTTCAAAGAAGAAGCCATATCTAAACATGATCCAGAAGTGCAGACATCTCTGAGCCAAGGCTCATTTAAAATGGACTGTGGCAAAGTGGAAAACTGTTCTGTGGTCAGACGAATCAAAATTTGAAGTTTTTTATGGAAATCAGGGACGCCGTGTCATTCGGACTAAAGAGGAGAAGGTCGACCCAAGCTGTTATCAGCGCTCAGTTCAGAAGCCTGCATCTCTGATGGAATGGGGTTGCATTAGTGCGTGTGGCATGGGCAGCTTACACATCTGGAAAGACACCATCAATCCTGAAAGGTATATCCAGGTTCTAGAGCAACATATGCTCCCATCCAGACGACGTCTCTTTCAGGGAAGACCTTGCATTTTCCAACATGACAATGCCAAACCACATATTGCATCAATTACAGCATCATGGCTGCGTAGAAGAAGGGTCCGGGTACTGAACTGGCCAGCCTGCAGTCCAGATCTTTCACCCATAGAAAACATTTGGCGCATCATAAAACGGAAGATACGACAAAAAGACCTAAGACAGTTGAGCAACTAGAATCCTACATTAGACAAGAATGGGTTAACATTCCTATCCCTAAACTTGAGCAACTTGTCTCCTCAGGCCCCAGATGTTTACAGACTGTTGTAAAGAGAAAAGGGGATGTCTCACAGTGGTAAACATGGCCTTGTCCCAACTTTTTTGAGATGTGTTGTTGTCATGAAATTTAAAATCACCTAATTTTTCTCTTTAAATGATACATTTTCTCAGTTTCAACATTTGATATGTCATCTATGTTCTATTCTGAATAAAATATGGAATTTTGAAACTTCCACATCATTGCATTCCATTTTTATTTACAATTTGTACTTTGTCCCAACTTCAGAGGTGGACTCGTCCATTACCCAAGCCGAAGTCACTGAGGTGGTTTGCAAGCTCCTCGGTGGCAAGGCACCGGGGGTGGATGAGATCTGCCCTGAGTATCTCAAGTCTCTGGATGTTGTGGGGCTGTCTTGGTTGACACGCCTCTGCAACATCGCGTGGCGGTCGGGGACAGTGCCTCTGGAGTGGCAGACTGGGGTGGTGGTCCCTCTTTTTAAGAAAGGGGACCGGAGAGTGTGCTCCAATTATAGGGGAATCACACTTCTCAGCCTCCCAGGGAAAGTTTACTCCAGGGTACTGGAGAGGAGAATTCGACCAATAGTCGAACCTCGGATCCAGGAGGAACAATGCGGTTTTCGTCCTGGTCGCGGAACACTGGACCAGCTCTATACCCTTCATAGGGTGCTCGAGGGTTCATGGGAGTTTGCCCAACCAGTCCACATGTGCTTTTTGGATCTGGAGAAGGCATTCGACCGTGTCCCCCGTGGTATTCTGTGGGGGGTGCTTCGGGAGTATGGGGTTTGGGGCTCTTTGCTAAGGGCTGTCCGGTCCCTGTACAAACGGAGCAGGAGTCTGGTTCGCATTGCCGGCAGTAAGTCAGACCTGTTCCCAGTGCATGTTGGACTCCGGCAGGGCTGCCCTTTGTCACCGGTTCTGTTCATAATTTTTATGGACAGAATTTCTAGGCGCAGCCAGGGGCCGGAAGGAATCCTGTTTGGGAACCACAGGATTTCATCTCTGCTTTTTGTTGTCCTGTTGGCTTCTTCAAACCAGGACCTTCAGCATGCACTGGGGCGGTTTGCAGTCGAGTGTGAAGCGGCTGGGATGAGAATCAGCACCTCCAAGTCCGAGGCCATGGTTCTCGACCGGAAAAGGGTGGCTTGCCCTCTCCAGGTTGGTGGAGAAGTCCTGCCTCAAGTGGAGGAGTTTAAGTATCTCGGGATCTTGTTCACGAGTGAGGGAAGGATGGAGCGTGAGATTGACAGGCGGATCGGTGCAGCCTCCACAGTGATGTGGTCACTTTACCGGTCCGTCGTGGTGAAGAAGGAGCTGAGCCAAAAGGCGAAGCTCTCAATTTACCGGTCGATCTACGTTCCGACTCTCACCTATGGTCATGAGCTTTGGGTAATGACAGAAAGAACAAGATCGCGGATACAAGCGGCTGAAATGAGTTTCCTTTGCAGGGTGGCTGGGCGCTCCCTTAGAGATAGGGTGAGAAGCACAGTCACTCAGGAGGAGCTCGGAGTAGAGCCGCTGCTCCTCCACATCGAGAGGAACCAGCTGAGGTGGCTCGGGCATCTTTTTCGGATGCCTCCTGGATGCCTCCCTGGGGAGGTGTTCCAGGCATGTCCCCCCGGGAGGAGGCCCCAGGGAAGACCCAGGACACGCTGGAGGGACTAGGTCTCTCGGCTGGGCTGGGAATGCCTCGGTGTTCTTCCCGAGCAGCTGGCTGAGGTGTCTGGGGAAAGGGAAGTTTGGGCTTCCATGCTTAGTCTGCTGCCTCCGCGACCCGGTCCCGGATAAGCGGAAGAAGACGAGACGAGACTTTGTCCCAACTTTTTTGGAATCGGGGTTGTATTAGAAAATATCCTAACAAGAGACATGGAAACACTACACATCTTTTTTAATAAATGGTACCTGAAAATGAATGTCACAAAGACTGTTAGCTCTGTATTTCATTTAAACACTCACTTAGCAAATCCGACACTGCAAGTCCGTGATAACATTGGAGGAAATATTTTGCCCTCAGACTTAACCCCAAAATACCTGGGGGTTACTTTAGATCGAGCGCTAACATTCAGACAACATTGCAAGACCACAGCACAGAAACTCAAAAAGCGATGTGCAATAATAAGAAAACTAGCTGGTACTGTAGCAGTTCGATAGGGTGAGTGGAGCACAGAGGATGGCAGGACAGAGATCAGGTTTCCAAAAGGGCTTTATTGCCACACTTTTCAGTCTAACAACTTCCAAATGAACAGACACACATCAACATAAGAAGCATCTAATTCGGAGATCAGCCCCCTCTGCTCTCGCTCTCCCTCCTTAAGTAGGGCGCGATCACTGGGAAGACACACACAAACAGGTTAATTCATGTCAGGTGTAGTGATTCTGCCACTTACCATCCCTGACTCCGCCCTCCTGTCACAGACCGGCGCTTGACCATGCCCCTGCTGCCACATACCCCCACCGCCCGACTCAGGCCGGGCGGCCGTCCGGCCTGCAGCCGACTCCCCCCCCCCCCCTTGACAGGAAAGGAAGTCCGCCACGACCATCTGCACCCCCGGCCTGTGGACCACCTTGAAATTAAAGGGTTGGAGTGCCAGATACCAACGGGTGATCCGCACGTTGGCATCCTTCATGCGGTGGAGCCACTGGAGGGGCGCGTGGTCCGAACAGAGGGTGAAAGGGCACCCCAGTAGGTAGTAACGGAGGGTGAGGACCGGCCACTTGATGGCCAGACACTCTTTTTCTATTGTGCTGTAGCGCCCCTCACTCACCGACAGCTTCCTGCTGATGTACAGGACGGGGCGGTCCTCCCCCTCCACCTCCTGGGACAAAACCGCCCCAGCCCTCTGTCCGACGCATCGGTCTGCAACATAAAGGGGAGAGAAAAGTCAGGGGAGTGTAAAAGTGGCCCCCCACACAGCACAGCCTTTACCTCAGAAAAAGCCCGCTGGCATTGCTCCGTCCACTGGACCGGATCTGGTGCCCCCTTTTTAGTGAGATCAGTCAGCGGGCTGGTGACGTCCAAATAATTAGGTATAAACCTACGATAATATCCAGCCAGCCCCAGGAACCGTCTCACCCCCTTTTTGGTCTTGGGCCTCGGGCAGGCCGCAATTGCTGCGGTCTTATTAATTTGGTGACGCACCTGCCCATTGCCCAAGTGGAAGCCCAGATACCGTACTTCCACCCGCCCAATCGCACACTTCTTCGGGTTGGCTGTGAGACCCGCTCGCCTCAGCAACCTAAGGACGGCCCTTAGGTGTTCAAGGTGCCTCGCCCAGTCATTCCTATATATGATGATGTTGTCGAGATAGGCGGCTGCATAGGTGGTGTGGGGGCAGAGGACCCTGTCCATCAGCCGCTGAAACGTAGTGGGAACCCCAAACAGCCCAAACGGAAGTGTGACGAATTGGTGTAAACCAAACGGTGTGGAAAAGGCCGTTTTTTCTCGGGATAGTGGAGTCAAGGGGATCTGCCAATATCCCTTCGTCAAATCCAGTGTCGAATAAAAGCGAGCCGTGCCGAGTCGACCGAGCAACTCATCAATACGAGGCATTGGGTACGCGTCAAATTTAGACACCACGTTGACTTTTCTATAGTCCACACAGAACCGGACCGACCCATCGGCCTTGGGTACCAAGACCACCGGGCTGCTCCAGTCACTGTGGGACTCCTCGACGATGCCCATTTCGAGCATGGTCTGAAGTTCTTCCCGAACCACCTTTTTTTTGTGTTCGGGTAGCTTGTAAGAACGGCTACGCACTACCACCACCGGGGGCGTCTCTATGTGGTGCTCTATGAGGTTAGTGCGACCGGGCAGGGGCGAGAACACATCTAAAAACTCGGTCTGCAACTGGGCGACCTCTGTGAGTTGGGTCGGGGAGAGGTGGTCTCCACAGGGGACCGGAGAGGTACGGGATGCCAATGCCCCTTTTTGAACCTCCGGCCCCAGCTCCGCCTTCTCTGGAACCACTGACACCAACGCCACGGGGACCTCCTCGTTCCAGAGTTTAAGCAGATTGAGGTGGTAAATTTGTAGCATCCCACCCCTGTCCGTTCACCTCACCTCGTAGTCGACGTCCCCGACTCGCCGTGTGACCTCAAAGGGACCTTGCCACTTGGCGATCAATTTGGAGCTCAAAGTGGGCAACAGTACGAGTACTTTATCTCCCTGGGTGAACTCCCTAAGGCACGTACCCTTGTTGTACAGACGGGCTTGCTGTTCCTGGGCCTGCCGCAAATTCTCCTGAGTTAGGTGGGTGAGCATGTGGAGTTTTGCGTGTAGGTCCATAACGTATTGAATTTCGTTCTTGCTTTGTGAAGGTCCCTCCTCCCAATTTTCCTGCAGCACGTCTAGGATGCCGCGCGGCTTACACCCATATAATAATTTGAACGGGGAGAACCCCGTGGAGGCTTGGGGAACCTCTCGCACTGAAAACAACAAGGGCTCGAGCCACTTATCCCAATTACGTGCGTCCTCACTTACGAATTTTTTAATGATATTTTTGAGGGTGCGATTGAACCGTTCCACTAAACCATCCATTTGTGGGTGATACACACTGGTGCGGATCAGCTTAATCCCCAATAACCCATACAGTTCGTACAGTGTCCGTGACATAAATGTACTGCCTTGATCAGTCAGAATCTCTTTCGGGATTCCGACTCGGGAGATAACGCGGAAGAGTGCCTCTGCAATACTGCGTGCTGAGATATTGCGCAGAGGCACTGCTTCCGGGTATCGCGTTGCATAGTCCACCAGAACTAATATAAAGCGGTACCCTCGTGCTGACCGATCTAATGGCCTGACGAGATCCATCCCAATTCTCTCAAACGGGGTCTCGGTCAATGGAAAAGGGCGCAAAGGCGCTTTTGGAATGGCTGCTGGATTTACTAACTGGCATTCGTGGCATGCTGTACACCACCTACGAACATCGCCGCAAATCCCTGGCCAATAGAATCGGGCCATTATTCGGGCTAGTGTCTTATCCTGCCCTAAGTGTCCAGCCATGGGATGAAAGTGAGCCGCTTGGAAGACCAATTCCTGGCGGCTCTTCGGAATCTAAAGCTGCATGACTCGCTCTTTAGTTTGAGTGTCCTGCGTCACTCAGTATAACCTGTCCTTCATAATTGCGAAATAGGGGAAGGACGGGGGTGGCGTTCGGCTGGAGTGTTTGACCATCGATTACTCTCACTTGGTCAAATGCATGTCGCAGAGTCTTGTCTCATGATTGTTCTAAGGGGAAATCCGCGAGGGATTCCCCAATAGAGAGAGGAGGAGCCGGCGGCTCCTCACTCTGATGCGGAGATGACGTAGATGGCTCTGTGACAGCTGCTCCCGCCAAAGTGACACCAGGACCTCCCCCTGTCAAATGGCAGGACCCACTCTTTACTAAGCGTGTCATTAAACCCCGAAATCCTGGCCAATCAGTCCCCAAAATTAAAGAGTGGGTAAGGCGAGGATTAACCACCGCCTTCACTATAAATTTTTCCCCTCTGAAAAAAATGTGGCTCGACACCAAAGGGTAGCTGTGAACATCCCCATGCACACACAACACCTTCACCCCCTGTGCTCCCCCCAATACCTCGTTTTGCACCAGGCTTTGGTGAATTGAGGTCTGGTTACAACCAGAATCCACCAACGCCTGATATGTATCCCCTTGGATACTCACCGGTATGCGATATGCTCCGGCCCGATCGAGGGCAGCCTCTGGCGCGTCGGGGATCCGAACCACCGCGCCCACTTCCATTGCCGTGCACTGCTGTTGAAGGTGGCCCGGCTCCCCGCAGCGCCAGCAAACCGGCCCGGGCTTTCCCTCTGCACCGGTGATCTGGGGCTCACTCACCTGAGGTGGGGGAGAGACAGACACAGAAGGGAGAAATGGGAGGGCACCGCGGGTGCGGCAGACCGGCTGGGGTAGTGCCGGCCCCCACCTCCGCGGTGGGGGAATGGGGCGAGGACGGGACACAGGAGGATGGGGAGAGAGAGAGAGAGAAGATAGAAGAGAAGATGCCATCTGCTGTCCTGCTGCCAGGACAGCCGCCAAATGGTCCTCCGCCAGCTCGACTGCCTGATCCAGCGACGCTGGGCGGTGGCACTGGACCCACTCCACTGTTCCTGCTGGCAAGCAAGCGATGAACTGTTCCAGCACCACTTGGTCGATTATTCCCTTGGCATCGCGGTCGTCGGCCCTCAACCACCGCCAGCAGGCGTCCTGGAGCTGCTGGCCAAACGCGAACGGCCGGCCGACTTCCTCCAAGCGCAACGCGCGGAATCGCTGTTGCTGCTGCTCTGGGGTGCACCCCACGCGCTGTAGGACGGCCCGGTGGAGGTCCGCGTAGGCCAGCCGGCGGTCGACGGGGAGCTGTAACGCGGCCAGCTGTGCCTCTCCCGTTAGCAGGGGGAGGAGGCGCACCGCACGTTGCTCCATCGGCCACTCCGAGGCTTTGGTGACTTGCTCGAAGAGCATGATGAACGCCTCGGGGTCATCCTGCGGGCCCATCTTGGTGATGGTGAGGGGAGCTGGGCCCGCGGTAGGAGCGCTGGTGGACCCCGCCGACTCGAGGAGGTGCCAGAATGCCTCCCGATCTTCTTGTTGGGCCAGCACCAGGGCCTCGAAGTGTCGCTCTTGCTCCTTCCAGAGGGTGACGAGCGCCTGGTGCTGGCTTTGCTGGGCTGTGGTGAGGGCGTGAACCAGGTCGGCGAATGGGGAGGACTCCATGGGGCTGCTCGGCTGGTGCTCCACTTTTCCAGGTTTCAGCACCACTGTAGCAGTTCGATAGGGTGAGTGGAGTACAGAGGACGGCAGGACAGAGATCAGGTTTCCAAAAGGGCTTTATTGCCACACTTTTCAGTCTAACAACTTCCAAATGAACAGACACACATCAACATAAAAAGCGTCTAGTTCGGAGATCAGCCCCTCTGCTCTTGCTCTCCCTCCTTAAGTAGGGCGCGGTCACTGGGAAGACACACACAAACAGGTTAATTCATGTCAGGTGTAGTGATTCTGCCACTTACCTTCCCTGACTCCGCCCTCCTGTCACAGACCAGCGCTTGACCACGCCCCCACTGCCACAGGTACCAACTGGGGAGCATCACAGTCTGTCTTGTGGACTTCAGCTCTTGCACTGTGCTACAGTGTTGCTGAGTACTGTGCTCTAGTCTGGAGCCGCTGCTCCCATACCAACAAAATAGATGTTCAGCTGAACTCTGCCATGAGAATAATCACAGGCTCCATCAAAGCCACACCTACAGCCTGGCTCCCTGTGATGGCATCAATCGCCCCTCCACACCTGCGCAGGGAACGAGCAACCCAGCACCAACATGAGCGTATACAACTGCTGGATGAATCTACCCTGGTGAGAAGGGTACTTTACTCTAACACCAACAGACTAAAATCACGAAAACCATTCTTCAAAACAAGTAATCCAAATTTCAACATAAATGTATCCTGGAAAAGAGAATGGGATTCAAACATACCACGGGGAGGAGAAATAATTACAAACCCAACAGACCCACTCCCAGGCTTTTCGGCCCTCTCAAGACGTGAATGAGTCCAATCCAATAGAATTTTATCAAAAAGTGGACGAACTGCTGTGAACCTCTACCAATGGGGGTATCGTGACACTCCAACATGTCCAAAATGCCAACAGACACCACAAGACATGGACCACCTGGTCCTTTACTGCCCACAAACAGCTATACCTGGAGGTTACAATTCAATTTATGAGGCGGGCCCAATTTTCCAACAATGGTGCACTAACAAAGAGGTGTGAAATAAACCAAACGAAACTACTACTAGCACCTTGAATCAGTGTGCGCTAAGTACAACGAACATGCAGACAAGCATAGAGGTGAGACTCCGAATTTTTCCCCTGGTGACTGAGTATGGGTGGCCATAAAAAACGTGAGAGCACTCAACACATGCAGAAAGCTCCAACCCCGCTACATTGGGCCATTCAAAGTGCTACGCCATATCAATGACATATTGCACTGCCTGGAATTACCCACTCACAGCCGAGTAGCTCCAACCTTCCACGTATCCCAACTAAAGCCTGTGTAGCCCAGGCTTCCTAAGCTATGAAAAAAATAGTAATAGAGTCCATCATTCAGTCTGTATGTACAGTGGTGCTTGAAAGTTTGTGAACCCTTTAGAATTTTCTATATTTCTGCGTAAATATGACCTAAAACATCATCAGATTTTCACACAAGTCCTAAAAGTAGATAAAGAGAACCCAGTTAAGCAAATGAGGCAAAAATATTCTACTTGGTCATTTATTTATTGAGGAAAATGATCCAATATTACATATCTGTGAGTGGCAAAAGTATGTGAACCTCTAGGATTAGCAGTTAATTTGAAGGTGAAATTAGAGTCAGGTGTTTTCAATTAATGGGATGACAATCAGGTGTGAGTGGATCAATCAAAGTCAGATCTATCAAAGTCTGATCTTCACAACACATGTTTGTGGAAGTGTATCATGGTACGAACAAAGGAGACTTCTGAGGACCTCAGAAAAAGCGTTGTTGATGCTCATCAGGCTGGAAAAGGTTACAAAACCATCTCTAAAGAGTTTGGACTCCACCAATCTACAGTCAGACAGATTGTGTACAAATGGAGGAAATACAAGACCATTGTTACCCTCCCCAGAAGTGGTCGACCAGCAAAGATCACTCCAAGAGCAAGGCGTGTAATAGTTGGTGAGGTCACAAAAGACCCCAGGGTAACTTCTAAGCAACTGAAGGCCTCTCTCACATTGGCTAATGTTAAAGTTCATGAGTCCACCATCAGGAGAACACTGAACAACAATGGTGCGCATGGCAGGGTTGCAAGGGGAAAGCCACTGCTCTCCAAAAAGAACATTGCTGTTTGTCTGCAGTTTGCAAAAGATCATGTCGACAAGCCAGAAGGCTATTGGAAAAATGTTTTGTGGACGGATGAGACCGAAATAGAACTTTTTGGTTTAAATGAGAAGCGTTATGTTTGGAGAAAGGAAAGCACTGCATTCCAGCATCAGAACCTTATCCCATCTGTGAAACATGGTGGTGGCAGTATCATGGTTTGGGCCTGTTTTACTGCATCTGGGCCAGGACGGCTTGCCATCATTGATGGAACAATGAATTCTGAATTATACCAGCGAATTTGAAAGGAAAATGTCAGGACATCTGTCCATGAAGTGAATCTCAAGAGAAGGTGGATCATGCAGCAAGACAACAACCCTAAGCACACAAGTCATTCTACCAAAGAATGGTTAAAGAGGGATAAAGTTAATGTTTTGGAATGGCCAAGTCAAAGTCCTGACCTGAAGTGAGCAGTTCATGTGAGGAAACCCACCAACATCCCAGAGTTGAAGCTGTTCTGTACAGAGGAATGGGCTAAAATTCCTCCAAGCCAGTGTGCAGGACTGATCAACAGTTACCACAAACGTTTAGTTGCAGTTATTGCTGCACAAGGGGGTCACACCAGATACTGAAAGCAAAGGTTCACATACTTTTGCCACTCACAGATATGTAATATTGGATCATTTTCCTCAATAAATAAATGACCAAGTAGAATATTTTTGTCTCATTTGTTTAACTGGGTTCTCTTTATCTACTTTTAGGACTTGTGTGAAAATCTGTTGATGTTTTAGGTCATATTTATGCAGAAATATAGAAAATTCTAAAGGGTTCACAAACTTTCAAGCACCACTGTATGTGTGTGTGATTGGGTGAGTGATAGCTGGCAATTAGGGGGTTAACTGCGCTCTCTGAACAGATGGAGGAAACAGCCAATGGGATTGCGTGTGACACCACGGAGAGCAAATCGGATCATGGCTGAGCAAAGCTCTCCGATGGATAGTTAGAGCGAGAGAGGAGAGACCACACTGTCTGACTGCGTGCGTGAGAGATTGTTGTCCGAAAAAGGTGAAAATTCAAATAAGACCTTGGAATTCACCACTTGCTGAACCACGGAGTCTTTAGTCTCCAGTTTCTGCTCAGCAGTGAGTGTATTTTATGTAAAAAAAAAAAAATGTGGAGTAGAAGCGGCGTTAGCCGCAAGCTAATGTTAGCTGCGAGGCACTAGCATAGTGCCTCGTGTGTGTCAAGCGTGTTTTGTGTGTGTGTGTGTGTGTGTGTGTGTGTGTGTGAGGAGAAAGTGAGAGATTTACTGTGACTTACTTTGAGAGCACTCAACACATGCAGAAAGCTCCAACCCTGCTACATGGGGCCATTGGACTTTATTTCATCATTTAAAAAAAATAAAATAAAAAAAAGGCCCGAACTGTGGCGAAGTGTCTGTGGGACAATTTCATTGTACATTACGGGTTCCCAGAAAAACTTCATAGTGATCAGGGACCTGATTTTGAGTCCCGCATGATCAAAGAACTTTGTCAAGTAGCCAGCATACATAAGGTCAGGACAATCCCATACCACCCTTGGGGTAATCCTGTCGAGCGGTTTAATTGCACCTTATTGGGCATGCTAGGTACCCTGAAGTACCAAGAGAAGTCCCAGTGGCATGAGTTTGTGAAACCATTAGTCCACGCGTACAATTGTACAAGGAACAAGGTGACGGGGTTCATGCCATACGAACTCATGTTTGGCCACCAGCCTCGCTTACCGGTTGACCTCGTTTTTGGTTTGCCTGTGCAGGGTGGTCAGCACACATCACACTCTCAATACGTGCAGACGCTGAAGTCTTGTCTTCAGGAAAGCTATAAAATGGCAACAACAAATGCTGCAAAAACAGCAAAATGAAACAAGACAAGATATGACAGGCATGTAGCAGCTTCGGATTTGGGGGTTGGAGACCGAGTGCTCATTAGAAGTGTCCGCCTAAGGGGAAAGAATAAAATTTCAGACAAATGGGAAGCAATTGTCCATGTTGTGGTGAGTAGGGCTGGAACACTCCCAGTGTACATGGTCAAGCCCGAGAACAGTGAGGGTCTTTTAAGAACATTGCATAGGGACTTATTACTTCCGTGTGGATACTTACCAACAGAGGACAGGTGTTCCATCCCACAGTCCCCAGGAAGTAGGCCAGCAACTCGTGCAAAATCTTCCCCAGATGAATCAATCCTCTCAGATGAGGAGGAAGATGAGATCATTCCGATTTACTGGTTCAGGGATCCTTCAAGTGTTCAGGTCCCAACTTTTCAAAGCACAGCCCAGTTTGATCCAGGGGTGTCCCCCGAGCAGGACACACAGCATCCAATACTTCCACTTGATCATCTTGTTGAGAGTTCTCCAAGTGTTCAGAGTGTTGATTACTTACCTGAAGTTGACAAACAACCTGTTAGGCTTGACTGTACTGCAGATAGCCCCCTGTTACTTGATCAGCCTGACAGTCATCCAAGTGACACTGAACGCTCAATTACTGACGCAGACGCAACGGCGGAACCAATGGGTTCAGCTGAAATTGACTGTCCTGACACACAGTGCAACACACCTCCAGATGTTCCAGATGATGCTGGTGACAGTGAGAAGATAGGCACATGTACATCTGAAACACATATGCATGAACAGGTTAGCTCTGTCAGACGTTCAACTCGGACTAGAGAGCAACCTAACCAACTTCGGTATGTAGAACTGGGTAGTCCATTGGTAGCTATGATGCAGTCGTTCCTTCATGGCTTAACCACAGTTATTGACACTGATTTTAGCAAGGGTTCTTTTGGCTCCTCTTCTTTAACCTCTCAGGTAGTAACTGCTCAGCCTTTGCCATGCCACGGGATGTGCATGGGCTCGGGGGGGGGGTGGTGGTGTAGCCCAGGCTTCCTAAGCTATGAAAAAAAATAGTAATAGAGTCCATCATTCAGTCTGTATGTATGTGTGTGTGATTGGGTGAGTGATAGCTGGCAATTAGGGAGTTAACTGCACTTCCTGAACAGATGGAGGAAACAGCCAATGGGATTGCATGTGACACCACGGAGAGCAAATCGGGTTGCGGCTGCGCAAAGCTGTCCAATGGATAGTTAGAGCGAGAGAGGAGAGACCACACAGTCTGACTGCGTGCGTGAGAGATTGTTGTCCGAAAAAGGTGAAAATTCAAATAAGACCCTGGAATTCACCACTCGCTGAACCATGGAGTCTTTAGTCTCCAGTTTCTGCTTGGTGGTGAGTGTATTTTATGTAAAAAAAAAAAATGTGGAGTAGAAGCAGCGTTAGCTGCAAGCTAATGTTAGCTGCGAGGCGCTAGCAAGTGCCTCGTGTGTGTTGAGCGTGTTGTATGTGTGTGTGTGAGGAGAAAGTGAGAGATTTACTGTGACTTTATTTCATCATTTAAAAAAACTATTTCGTGGTAAAGAAAAAAATCTAATTTGAGTTATTCGAGAAATTTCAGTTTGTTACCCTGGTAAAATGAGACCTATTAAGAGAGATGAGAGTAAATATTTGTAAATTAATTTGAGTTCATATAGGTCATATTTATGTTATCTATTTTTGTTGAGAATTTATGACCTGTGTAAGTTAGTGTATTGAAATAAGTGAATGTGGCCTATTCCATAGGTCAGTTTTTTTGGTTGGGTTGGATTCAGTGGAGATTTGATGTCTAGAGGAGACATCAACACCAATAGCCAAGTCAGAAAGGAGAGAAAATCAGCAGCAGATAGCCACAAGGCGGCTCCTGGACACCTGCTGGAGGAGAGGATGCAGTGGACCAGTTGGCGAGCCAGATCGAATGAGAATTTACCTTCCATACCTGCGGTGTGGTAGGACAGAGTGATGAATGCAGATTAAAGGGCCACAACGAACTAAAACCTGAGCTCTTAACAAAGAAAGAAAACAGGCTAGACTAAACAACAATGACAGACACATTAATTTTTTTCTTATTTTCATGCGCACTTTATTATTTTCCTTATATTTCTTATATTGAGGGTGTGTTGTTATATTTTTGCTATTAATACTCAATAATATATTTCTTTTGAAAAATTACATTTTGTGTGAGGGTGATCAATATTGATGTTCCATCCTGGACTCTATGAGCGACTTCCTAGAATCCTGATACCTGGTCCAAACAGTGAGTAGTGATTGTTTACTACTGTGATTTCTTAGGACGAAAAAGGGATTATACCTGCCATTTTTGGGCCTCTTGCCAGCAACACACTGGTCCAGGAGCACACGACTCTTGACCTTGAGGTAGAACCCATATATCAGGTCAACAAAATCCTTCATTCGAGGTGAATAGGAGGACAGATCAAGTACCTGATTGATTGGGAGGGATATGGACCGTAGGAACAAAGTTGGGTCAAGAACAAAGACATTCTGGACCCCCTGTTAAAGCAGGAATTCCATGCCCAATACCCCAACAAACCAGCACCCAGAGGTAGAGGTCATCCAAGAAAGAATGTAGCTCCCAGAGGTAGCTCCTCGGGGGGGGGGGGGGGGGTTGTTCTGTCAGTAAACCCGCTGAAGAGACTACAAACATGGACTACAATTCCCAAGACGCACAACGCCCTCTATCTCTGACTTACTGAATATTAAAGGAGTTTGGTCTAATACTGAACTACTGAGGTGCCTGACCTCGGGTATGGCCTGGCCGACGCACTAGATGTTAACAATGTTATGCTCACTTGACTTACTGTGTAGTAAACAAACGCAGGTAGGCAAATCTTGACGTTGAATACAAAAGTGGACCATTTATTCCATCACACACAAATTGTTCACAGCAGTTCCACAGTAGTAACAATAGCAAGCGTCCACAGTAGTAAGCATTAGCATTAGCATTAGCGGTCAAAAACCCTTTGCCCCTTCTGGGTCAAAACACCTGCCAACAACATTACGTTTGCTACCTATATACCTGAAACAAGTGTGGACATGCACCACCCAGTGTGCCACAGAAAAATTACAACAATGAACACACAGCAACATTTGGCTCCTACACACCGGCCCCTAATTGTTGATGGCCAGTGACACAACAATTCAAACAAATGAAAACAAAAAAGGAACCAAAATGTTGCAAAATAATCAAGACAATACATTCACAGTTATACTCCACATACTAAACAAAGTTTGGTCACAGGTCTTTCAATGACATTAGATTTTGTCTGTAACCTCACAGAACATACCAGGCCCTGCTTATCAGGAAAAACCTCAAGTACTCTGGCGAGTGGCCAAGAATCACGAGGAGCCGAAGCATCCCTGATGACAACAATATCCCCAGCCTTCAAACTCCTCTTCTTCTCATTCCATTTTTGCCTTTCTTGAAGCAAAGGCAGGTACTCCTGCACCCATCTCTTCCAGAACAAGTCTGAGAGGTATTGCACTTGTCTCCACCTCCTTCTCACATAAACATCATGAGGCTCAAACACTCCAGGTGGCAAAACTGGCTTGCCTTTAAGCAAAAGTAGATGGTTAGGCGTAAGTGGTTCCAAATCACTTGGATCGTCTGAAAGCTTGATAAGCGGTCGATCATTCAAGATGGTTTCGGCTTCACAAAACACTGTATGTAAGCCATCATCATCCAGTATCTGATGACATAGGACAGAACTAAGGACTCTTCTAATGATGCGGATCATCCTCTCCCACACACCACCATGATGGGAACCTGTCAGTGGGTTAAAACTCCAACAAATTCCAACCTGCGAGAGAGCCTTTCCAATCTGCTGATGGTTCAATGCAGCAAGAGCTTCCTTCAGTTCCCTGTCTGCCCCAATGAAGTTTGTACCATTGTCGGACACCAGCTGAGTCAATTGCCCTCTTCTGCCTATAAAGCGCCGCAGAGCATTGATACAGGAATCCGTCTCCAAAGAAGCTGCAATTTCAAGATGGACAGCTCTACTGGCTAAACAGGTAAATATGACTCTATACCACTTACAGGTTCCTCTTCCTTTCCTCACTTCCACAGGACCAAAATAGTCCACTCCTGTGTTGGTAAATGGGGGTAAATCTGGCTGAATTCTCACCTCTGGAAGATCAGCCATCTTTTGTTCCAGAAGACGTCCATTATAACGTCTACAGAAGCTGCACCCAGCAACCATTTTCCTTACTGCTGCATTCGCCTTGGTAATCCAAAATTTCTTCCTCACTGATGACAACGTGCGTGCATGCCCTGCATGGCCCAGACTCTGATGAACATATTTGAGGATGAGAGTTGAGATGTGTTGCTCTTTGGAGAGGATCATAGGATGTTTGGCCTCTTCAGGCATCGCTCCTCTACTCAGCCTGCCTCCAACCCTCAACAGTCCATCAACCAGGACAGGGTTCAGCTTATATGTTGGACTCCGATGATTCACTGCTGCCTTCTTAGAGGACAATGCAGCAATCTCCTCCTTGAATTGCTGCTGCTGGCAATAGGTAATCACTGCCGCCTCTGCTTCTGACAAATCATCTATAGTCAGGGTTTTACTCCTTGGCATCACAATGAACCTTTCCACATACCCCTTTAGCCGTTTTCTCCAACGAGCCTTCTCCAACAACATGGCCTTCAAACGAAGAAACCAAGCAGCTATCCTCTTGAGCTTCCTCCAGTCAGAGAAGTACCTGATGAGCTGGTCAGTGGGCTTGACTAAGTAACACACATTGATGGCATTGGTAAAAACCTCTCTTCTCACCTCTTGATCATTGGGATTCAAGGAAGCATCCAGGGTAGTATTAGGCCAGTCCTCCTCCTGCTTCCAAAGAAATGTAGGACCTTCCCACCACCTACTGGTCTGTAAAAAGCCTGCAACCTTCAATCCCCTTGATGCATCATCCACAGGATTGTCCTTGGAGCAAACGTGCCTCCATTGCCCGGGTTCTGATGCCCCTCAGATGGTTGAAATTCTATTAGCCACGAATGTGTGGAATCGTTTATCCTCATTCTTGATGTACTTTTAAACTGAAGTACTGTCTGCCCAAAAGACAGAATCTTCCTACCTGAAGTTCAGCTCCATCGTTAGCATTGAGTCCACCCGTACAGCAAGGACAGCTGCCGTCAACTCAAGCCGTGGAATAGTTACGGCCTTCAGTGGTGTAATTCTAGCCTTGCCAAGCAGAAAGGAGACCTGGATGTGACGTTGCTGATTCAACATCCTCAAGTACGTCACGGTTCCATATCCAACTTCACTAGCCTCAGCAAAATGATGTAATTGGGCCTGAGCAACTACACTGAAGTCCACTGGCTTGACGCATCTGGGTACTTCAAATGCATTAAGCTGGTCCAAGTCTTCCAATCATGCTTTCCACTGGCTTAAGATGTCAGATGGCAAGGAATCATTCCACGCACAACCTCTTCTAGACTCTAAAAAATGACACCATGTCTGAACTTAAACAATTGAGGTAACAATTTGCATCGGTCTTTTTAAGTATTCCCAACAAAGCAATTATTCAGTTCCGCTGACTCTCTTTTTTTAAAGTATGCTAAACTTAATTTCAGTTGACTTCTAAAAGCTTAGGTAGGTTGCACGAACTTAATTTTCCAAGTGCCAACTCAATTTGTTAACAAATTACTTACCAAATTTGAAAAAAACTTAACAAATTGAGTTGGCACTTGGAAAATTAAGTTTGTGCAACCTACCTAAGCTTTTAGAAGTCAACTGAAATTAAGTTTAGCATACTTTAAAAAAAGAGTCAGCGGAACTGAATAATTGCTTTGTTGGGAATACTTAAAAAGACAGATGCAAATTGTTACCTCAATTGTTTAAGTTCAGACATGGTGTCATTTTTTTAGTGTACATAATTCCTGCTGCATTATTTTTGCAGACAGTGTCACTGGTGCCAGTAATCCCAGGGGATCATATACTGAGCAAATGGTTGACAACATATCATGTCTGGTAAGGGCCTGTTGCTTCATCTCGATCTTGAATCTGAAGGAGTCAGTTTCCACACACCATAGTAGATGCAGAGCTCTCTCTACTGGCAGCTTATCTCGATCCAGATCCAAATCCTTTACATCCTTAGCCCTTCGCTCTGTTGCAATGGCCTGCAAGACAGCACGGCTGTTGCTAATCCACTTCTCCAAGACAAAACCTCCCTCTTGGCACAGTACAGTTAGGTCTTGGATCATCTGGATAGCCTCCTCCTCAGTGGCCGAGCTCTTCAACAAATCATCCACATAAAAATTTTGCTTGACAGCTTGACATACATGGGCAGCAAACTCAGACTGATGATCCTCAGCGCTTTTCATCAGTGCATAGCTTGCACAACTTGGAGAAGAAACAGCACCAAACAAGTGCACGGTCATTCTGAACTCCACCAGGTCCTGAGTGACATCTCCATTTGGCCACCACAGAAAATGGAGAAAGTCACGGTCTTCTTCTGCAACTTTCACCTGGTGGAACATAGCCTGTATGTCACCCATGAATGCCACAGGTTCCTCCCTGAAGCGAAGCAGGACTCCAAGCAGTGAGCTGGTAAGATTAGGTCCCTGAAGCAGCTCCTTATTCAAGGACACTCCTTGAAATGTGGCTCCACAATCAAACACAACCTGAAGGGTTCTTTTCCTTGGGTGGTGAACTGCATGGTGGGGGATGTACCACACTCTACCAGGCTCACCTTGAAGCTTCTGCTGGGGCACAGGCTCTGCATAAATGTTAGCTATAAGGCCATTCACATACACTGCATACTCCTGATGCAAGCTTTCATTACTCAAGAACCTTCTTCTTAAGCCCTGCATCCTTTGCTTCACCACCGCAAAGTTATTGGGCAGAGAAACATCCTTTTTCTTGAAGGGTAACTTTAAAACAGTACCTTCTATCCTGCAGCACTGCTGAATGCTCCATGATCTCCATAAATCTGATGTCATCCTGAGACATTTCCCTTTCCTCTACAGCCTTCTCCCTGAAGTCATGATTGTATTGATTGGCAAGCATTTCTTCTATCCTTTGCAGAGAGATGCGGTTCACTGTGGCAGAGGATAATGGTACATCACTGTTTCCACTCAGTGGGCCATTGACCACCCATCCCAACACTGTCCTAATGGCATATGGACCATTCTGGCAGCTGTTGATGACCTCCCAGGGTTCCAATACCTTGGGCACATTAGTTCCTATTAAGAGGGCAACATTTGCCTTCACACTTGGGATGTGCACCTTGGACAAATAAGGCCACCTAGCCAGATCCTCGGATGTTATCATGTTGCTCACGGTGACTGGCATTTCTTTCTGTGTAAATACTTCAGGAAGGGCATAAAAGCTATTGCCATCCAGATCAGACACCTCTAGACCTGACAGGGAGCATCCTGAAATGACCCTTTCTTGCCCCATTGTCCGCAACAGGAAGCTAGTTCTTTTGCCTGTGACTTTCAGCTTTCGCATAAGGTGTTCAGAGCAGAATGTGGCTGAACTTCCAGGATCCAGAAAAGCATAAGTTGTAATAAAGCAGCTTCCCTTCACAGACTTCACCTTTACAGGAAGGATGGATAGCACCCACTGGTCCTTACCGGCCCCTGTATGTCCACATGTTTGAAGTGAGGACTGCTGCTGGCCAGGTGAGGCTCGTAACTGTTCTTGCGGCAGTTGCCTTTTAATGTGTAGCACAGTAGGATGAGATTGTCCACAGATTTTACATGTTAAGCGCCTCTCACAGTCCCTGCTCATGTGACCGATGCGTAGACACGCAAAACAAACTCCCTTTTGCCTCAGAAAAAAAATCTTCTCCTTATGCTTCTTTCCTTTAAACTGCTTACACTCCTCCATGGGGTGATGACGATGGCAGCACAGGCACTTCGCTTCCTCAGCATTTTCTCTGTCCAATAGGCCTAGTTGCTCCTTTCCATCCTCAGACACGTCCTTGGAAGTCACAGCAGTAGCAACAATGTTACCCTTTACATGGCTCCTGGGCTGCAATTTAAACCTTGATGTAGGCCTTGGTGCAGAGGATCCTGCAGGTGAATCCCATATATTGCCAAACAGAGGATCAGAGATAATTTTGACACAGCGTTCAATAAACAGAACCAAGTCACTGATATGGGCTCTGTCATGAGTCCTTACCATGATGTCATGAGCTATAGTTCTCCATTGCTCTCACATTTTAAATGGTAGCTTTGAGATAATGATCCTCATGTTTACAGGCATGTCCAGTTCCTGCACGTATTGAAGCTCTCCCATTACATTGTAGCAGCCATGTAAAAACAAGGAATAAGCTTGCAATGCTTTCACATCCTCTGACTTAACTGCTTGCCAAGCCAAAGCCTTCTTCATGTAAGCTTTTGCAACTTTGTATGGATTGCCAAAGTGTTCCTGCAGAAGACCCTTTGCCACTGTGTAGCCACGTCCAGGCGCCATATATTGACAGCTACACACCAATTCTTGTGGCTGTTCTCTGGTAAACTGCTCTAAATAATAAAGACAGTCTACACTGTCAGCTTTGCTTTCCACACCTTGTTCAAAGGCTTTAATGAATGGTCTGAACTGGAGAGGTTCCCCGTCAAATACAGGAATCTCTCTTGATGGCAGAGACGATGTATGATGTTGTCGGACCAGGGTAACAGTGATGTCATTTTGCCTTTGCATAATGGCCAGTAGGTCTGGGGAGTGAGTTCCATTGACTGGCTGGTCTGTCAAAGGCCTTTGCTGTCCATGTTGTTGCATGGTTGTCAACCGCTGCTGATTTGTCCAATGGTGCTAATATTCCATAAGGTAGCTCAGCAGGGTTGTACTGATGCTTAGCGGTATCCCTGCACCACAGCTCTGTTTGCCTTTTGAGCACATCTGGTGACAGTGGGTTATTAGGTGGTAGTGGTCCTTTGGCAGAGACATGTTGTGTTAGCTTTGACAATCCAGGTTGAAATTCCTGTGAATTAAGATTTAAGACACCTTTTGATTCCATTTTCCTTTTTTCCCTTTCCACATAGGAATTCATGCCACTGAAGGATGCTGCTGAACAACTTCTTTGAGCAGACGCCTGTAACACAGCCAACTTGGCGGCAGAGGCAGCCAACTCTGCATCCACATCAAGCTGCTCCCTTCTCCTTCTTAATTGTTGTTCCTGCTCCTCCAGGGCATGTTTTTCCTTTAAAGCTGCAGCTCTAGCAATAAGTGCAGCTCTCTCGGCCTCTGCTTTTATCCTAGCTAAGGACGTGCTGGATCTCCCACTGCTACCACTTTTATGTGACCGTCTGCTAGCAATATTAGACACTATCATTTTCATTGACACCATCCCCACACTCACCATTTTCATTTACAGCTTTAAAACCCACATTTACTTTACCATGATCATTTGCATTTAAACCAACATCAAACATTTCAGGTGAAACAATTAACAAATCAACATTACCAATATTACCAACTTTTGTTTCAGAAATGACCTCATTGTTAGATATCATCTTTGCTTTAAACCAAATTTCATGTTTTTCCTTTTCATCAACAGGCAATAAACTCAACAAAGACTCATGAATACATTTTGCATCATTACATGTTTCTATCAGTTCCTTCAGAGCAATTTGTATCTGTGGTTTATCATTTTTTAAACTTTGCATAGATTGTCTAATAATGCTAGCTTTGTCCAACTTAGACTTTCTGTCCATTTGCAACGTAACTAATTTACCAGCAAGTGCTTCAGCACGTTTAGACTGCTGGTGATCAGCACCACTCGTTTTCCCAGAGGGTTGCATTGCAATCTGTCCAATCGCGCTTGTATCGCGCATCTCCATGAAACAGTCAATCGAACAGTTCACTGTAAAGTCAGTCACACAAAGTTTGCAAAGTCTCCACAGTCAGTCTGCCGGCATTTAACACATATGTTTGTTTTGTTTTTCTTTTATACCTGGGTATGTGTGCACACAATTTAAATGGCCATTAAAGATTGTAGCGTTACAAGTACCTCTTTCATTGGGCGTCGTGCAGTCATCAGATGGTCCCTTTTACTCCTAGGCCTGATTTCAGTATCAAGCCAGAAACTCCTCATCACCAGTAAGCCCACATAAACATCCAAACAATAATCCACAAGAAAACAGACAGCTCTTGGCTGGTCCTAATTTCATACATGCCAAAGACTCCGACTTTGTAACTAAAGTCTGAACTGGTGGGTTTTTGACTAATATTAAAGGAGTTTGGTCTAATACTGAACTACTGAGGTGCCTGACCTCGGGTATGGCCTGGTCGACGCGCTAGTTGTTAACAATGTTACGCTCACTTGACTTACTGTGTAGTAAACAAACGCAGGTAGGCAAATCTTGACGTTGAATACAAAAGTGGTCCATTTATTCCATCACACACAAATTGTCCATAGCAGTTCCACAGTAGTAACAATAGCAAGTGTCCACAGTAGTAAGCGTTAGAGTTAGCGGTCAAAAACCCTCTGCCCCTTCCGGGTCAAAACACCTGCCAACAACATTATGTTTGCTACCTATATACCTGAAACAAGTGCGGACATGCGCCACCCAGTGTGCCACAGAAAAATTACAACAATGAACACAGCAACATTTGGCTCTTACACTGAATCTCAGCTGTCACCCATTTCCTCAATCACTGGTCTCCCTACTTAAACTCCCCAAACACTCACTTCCCTGTGAAGTATCATCCTGCTTATCCAGACATACCAAGCCTTCTATCTTTCCTGACTGTTTCTTGTGTTTCTGACCTTTCGCTTCCTGTTTCCAGTTTTTGCTCTTTGCCTTTCCTAGTCTAAGTTGTTTGCCGATCGCCCGACCCGTGCTTGCCTTCTTGATTCCGATTTCTGATTAGTGTTTTAGCTTTGTTTACAGTCTGCACTCTCCCTTCCTCCACACATATCTCCATAAGTGCCTGTGCTCTAACATCATGTCACTGTATGTAAACTTCTGACCACAAATGTAGCTCTGTGCTCTATGCTACTTCATACTAAGTGCTATTTCTATTATGTTTAGTTGGTTTGGTGGACATGGATGTATTTATTTGTTTGTTTGTTAACTTATACAAACCTGCTACATGTGGCTTTATCTCACAGCTAGAAGTAGACTGTTATTTTAAAATATCTGTTCTGATAAGAAAAAGCTCAGTTGACTTGAGAAATGCCAGAAAAAGTATGAAAAGGCAATGAATTACCATAATGGGCATTAGTATTTTATGAATTTAAGATGTAAGGGGTGCAATTGATATAATTATGTTTTGGCAACCATTTGGCTAGACATCATTCCTGCTTCAGTAGGTACATGTGCTTTTTTTGGCATTAGAATAGACTCTAATACTATCTGAGAAATAATATTTGAGGTAAAGTTTCATGAAATAAAACAATTCTTGGAAGTAAGGTGTCTTTTGGATACAATATATAGCTATTGCTCTGTGTCAAGCTTTTGTTTTGCACAGAGCAATGCACATAGGGTTGTAGGTACAGCACATCTCCACAACTACATCTCCCATATCTCTCTCACTTCCTGCCCCGGACAATATCCACCTCATCTCATCTTTCACTGTGTCATAATTGGGTAGTGTCAGAGGTGGAAAGAGTACTAAAATATTATACTCAAGTACAAGTACTGTTACTCTGATGAAATTTTACTTAAGTACAAGTAAAGTTACCAAACAAAAAAAATCTACTCAAGTAAAAGTAAAAAGTAGATCATTTAAAATGTACTTTGAGTAAAAGTAAAATGTTACATTTAACAATGGGTGTTTTCTGCCTCCATTGTGTTGTGCAAAAATGAAAAAGAAGAGGAAACAAGGATATACAGTGGTGCTTGAAAGTTTGTGAACCCTTTAGAATTTTCTATATTTCTGCATAAATATGACCTAAAACATCATCAGATTTTCACACAAGTCCTAAAAGTAGATAAAGAGAACCCAGTTAAACAAATGAGACAACAGTATTATACTTGGTCATTTATTTATAGAGGAAAGTGATCCAATATTACATATCTGTGAGTGGCAAAAGTATGTGAACCTCTAGGATTTGCAGTTAATTTGAAGGTGAACTTAGAGTCAGGTGTTTTCAATCAATGGGATGACAATCAGGTGTGAGTGGGCACCCTGTTTTATTAAAAAAAACAGGGATATATTAAAGTCTGACCTTCACAACACATGTTTGTGGAAGTGTATCATGGCATGAACAAAGGAGATTTCTGAGGACCTCAGAAAAAGCGTTGTTGACGCTCATCAGGCTGGAAAAGGTTACAAAACTGTCTCTAAAGAGTTTGGACTCCACCAATCCACAGTCAGACAGATTGTGTACAAGTAGAGGAAATTCAAGACCATTGTTACCCTCCCCAGGAGTGGTCAACCAACAGATCACTCCAAGAGCAAGGCGTGTAATAGTCGGCAAAGTCACAAAGGACCGCAGAGTAACTTCTAAGCAACTGAAGGCCTCTCTCACATCAGCTAATGTTACTGTTCATGAGTCCACTATCAGGAGAACACAGAACAACAATGGTGTGCATGGTAGGGCTGCAAGGAGAAAGCCACTGCTCTCCAAAAAGAACATTGCTGCTTGTCTGCAGTTTGCTAAAGATCACATGGACAAGCCAGAAGGCTATTGGAAAAATGTTCTGTAGACGGATGAGACCAAAATAGAACTTTGTGGTTTAAATGAGAAGCGTTATGTTTGGAGAAAGGAAAACACTGCATTCCAGCATAAGAACCTTATCCCATCTGTGAAACATGGTGGTAATACTATCATTGTTTTTAGGCCTGTTTTGATGCATCTGGGCCAGGACAGCTTGCCATCATTGATGGAACAATGAATTCTGAATTATACCAGTGAATTCTAAAGGAAAATGTCAGGACATCTGTCCATGAACTGAATCTCAAGAGAAGGTGGGTCATGCAGCAAGACAACGACCCTAAGCACACAAGTCGTTCTACCAAAGAATGGTTAAAGAAGAATAAAGTTAATGTTTTGGAATGGCCAAGTCAAAGTCCTGACCTTAATCCAATCAAAATGTTGTGGAAGAACCTGAAGTGAGCAGTTCATGTGAGGAAACCCACCAACATCCCAGAATTGAAGCTGTTCTGTATGGAGGAATGGGCTAAAATTCCTCCAAGCCAGTGTGCACGACTGATCAACAGTTACCGGAAATGTTTAGTTGCAGTTATTGCTGCACAAGGGGGTCACACCAGCTACTGAAAGCAAAGGTTCACATATTTTTGTCACTTACAGATATGTAATATTGGATCATTTTGCTCAATAAATCAAATCAAATCAAATCAAATCAAGTTTATTTGTACAGCGCTTTTAACAATAAACATTGTCGCAAAGCAGCTTTACAGAATTTGAACGACTTAAAACATGAGCTAATTTTATCCCTAATCTATCCCCAATGAGCAAGCCTGTGGCGACGGTGGCAAGGAAAAACTCCCTCAGACGACATGAGGAAGAAACCTCGAGAGGAACCAGACTCAAAAGGGAACCCATCCTCATTTGGGCAACAACAGACAGCCTGACTATAATATTAACAGTTTTAACAGATATAACCCTCAACTGTCCTCATGGGGCCGTCCTTCACAGGAGTGGGGCGATAAAACTCCGACCAGACACAGGGCACCAGGATGGATCAAGCAGGTCCGAGGGGCAGAAGAGGCCAGCATCTCAATCCCAGGATCAACATGTAACTCAGAGGGACAGATGGGGGGGGGGGGAGAGAGAAAGAAAACACGTTGTTAGGTATGCCCTAAAAATGACAAGTATTAAATCTGTGTGGTAGGCTCGCAGAGACGAGAGTCTTTACATCAGGCATAACACACAATGGCATGTTAATATGGTAAAAAATATATCATGACCTGCTCTGGCTGGATGCTTGATTGGGTGATGGGAGCACACTCCTCAGCAATGATGAGATGCAGATGGGACCCTTAGGCCTGGCCAAGACAATTCAGTTACATTTCACCGGGTCTGGGACATGCGACAGAATGTCTGACGGCCGATTCCCTGCAGGCTACGATAGCCAGTCGAGGTCCCCACCGTCTCCACCAAAAGATTTCCTGTTGACTCCAAGTAACTCAGAGGGACAGATTTGGGGTGGGGGGGAGAGAAAGAAAACACAGGTGGTTAGGTATGCCCAATGTCACCTGAATAAGTAGGAACAGTATACATATTGCACCGAGTACAAGCAGGGACTCCGGCAACTAACTATGACAGCATAACTAAAAGGAGAGAGCCAGAAGGTAACACAGGCATGAGGGAGCCCTGGGACATAAAGCAGCCAGCCACTACACCGTCAACAAACTCGAGTGAGCAAGCGAGTGGGGACTGACAGCATCCATACATCCCAGTTTACCAAAACACTCTATGTCTGAGGACCCTCCAGATCTACTCCTTTACCTCATAAACACCATTAACAAAAGGCTTGACTAAACAGATATGTTTTCAGCCTAGACTTAAATGCTGAGACTGTGTCTGATTCCCGAACATTACTTGGAAGGCTGTTCCATAACAGTGGGGCTTTGTAAGAAAAGGCTCTGCCCCCTGATGTAGCCTTCACTATACGAGGCACCAGCAGATAGCCTGCACCTTTTGATCTAAGTAGGCGTGGCGGGTCATAGAGGAGCAGAAGTTCACTCAGGTACTGTGGTGCGAGACCATTTAGTGCTTTAAAGGTCAATAGTAGTATTTTATAATCAATACGAAATTTGACTGGGAGCCAATGCAGTGTGGATAAGACAGGCGTGATGTGGTCATATTTTCTAGTTCTAATAAGGACTCTTGCTGCGGCATTTTGAACTAACTGGAGCTTGTTTATGCACTTATTGGAACATCCAGACAGTAAGGCATTACAATAATCCAACCTGGAGGTAACGAAAGCATGGACTAGTTTTTCTGCATCATGCAATGACATTAAATTTCTTATCTTTGCAATATTTCTGAGATGAAAGAAAGCTATCCGGGTGATGTTATCAATGTGAGTTTCGAATGAAAGACTGGGGTCAATAATCACTCCGAGGTCTTTTACTGCTGCACGTGAAGAAACAGAAAGGCCATCCAGAGTTACTGTGGAATCAGAAAACTTACTTCTAGCTGTATGTGGTCCTAGCACAAGTACTTCAGTCTTGTCAGAGTTAAGCAGAAGGAAATTTATAAGCATCCAGTGTCTAATGTCCTTAACACATTCCTCAATTTTATTAAGCTGATGTCTCTCATCAGGTTTTGCAGAGACATACAACTGTGTGTCATCAGCATAACAGTGGAAACTAATACAATGTTTACGAATAATATCGCCCAGAGGTAACATATATAGAGAAAAAAGCAGTGGACCCAAGACAGAACCTTGTGGAACACCAAACTTTACCTCGGTACGTCTAGAAATATCACCATTTATATCAACATACTGATAACGATCAGTTAGATAAGACCTGAGCCAGGAGAGGGCCATTCCCTTAACTCCCACAACATTTTCTAGTCTATCCAGAAGAATGGAATGATCAATGGTATCAAATGCTGCACTAAGGTCAAGCAACACAAGTAGCGAGACACAGCCCTGATCAGACGCCAACAGTAGGTCGTTTACTACTTTAACCAGTGCTGTCTCTGTGCTATGATGAGGTCTAAATCCTGACTGATACATTTCATGGATGTTATTCCTATGTAAATATGAGCATAACTGCTGTGCCACAGCTTTTTCAAGGATCTTGGAGATAAAGGGGAGGTTTGATATTGGCCGATAATTGGACAGCTGACAGGGATCAAGGTCAGGTTTTTTAATCAGGGGTTTGATAACTGCTAGTTTAAAGGATTTGGGTACATAGCCAATCATAAGAGAATAATTTATTATTTTTAGAAGTGGTTCAGTTACTCCAGGCATTATCTGTTTGAATAGATGTGTCGGTAAGGGATCTAGTACGCAAGTTGAGGCTTTTGATGTAGAGATTAATGAAAGTAATTCAGTTTCCTTTAGGGGAGTAAAACATTCTAACTGATCATCTGATACAGTTATATTGTTAACTACAAGGTCACTTTCATTGTCTAACCTTAAATTAGTAGTTTGAATTTTTTGTCGGATATTCTCAATTTTGTCATTAAAAAAATTCATGAAGTCGTTGCTACTACATACTGCAGGTGTGCATGTGTTGATAGTGGATAATAAATAAATAAATAAATAAATGGCCAAGTATAATATTTTTGTCTCATTTGTTTAACTGGGTTCTCTTTATCTACTTTTAGGACTTGTGTGAAAATCTGATTATGTTTTAGGTGATATTTATGCAGAAATATAGAAAATTCTAAAGGGTTCACAAACTTTCAAGCACCACTGTATGTACATCTCAACCCAGATGTTTTATTTAAAGGAAGTGTATCAAATTGAATGCTTAGGATAATGCTGCATTAAAACTGAGACAAACAAAAAAGGTCAATACATACAGTCATGTTGTTTACATCGCCCTGACCACACACAAAGCATTGTACACGAAATATGAAAGTGAAATGTTGCACCGAAATCTCGTAGCTTGCCTGTGTGCACTGTGTGTTATTGAACAATTCAATTCAAACATTGTTTTGCTTAGTATTCCTTTCTGGCCTGTTGGATGTAGAATGGTAGGAGGACTGATCACGTCAGGTTGGCGAGCTAACTTGCTTGCATGATTAGCCAACCGAATAACAGACTAGTCACCATTATGTTACAGTACCAACAGGTTGCTACTTCAACATTAGCAATGCCATCCACTATTTTTGGAATATAACCAGCCTATTGTTGGTTTTACTATGGAAAGGAAACATTATGATCAGGGGCGCAGATACGTTTTTTGAACTGGGGGGGACAAAAAACTGGGGGGGACAAAGCTGCCAGCAAACCAACCCCAACCCCGATATGCCTGTCAAACTTGTTGTGGGTAACCATAGCAACCAAGCTCGAGCTCGCAACCTGTGCAGTCTGCGCAGCTCAACCAACCGAATATCAGTCTTTGTTTTGTTTTATGTGAGTTGTTGCAACTATGTATACACTGCTGTGCACCTCAATAAACCGAATGATAATTAGTCTTTTGATTTTTCCGTGAGGTTTGCCTTATGCAAAGAAAGACAGCATAGACGTTTTTTCCTCCCTATAAGTGGGGGGGACCGAACGAAGTGAATTTAAATCTGGGTGGGACGAATCCCACCCGTCCCACCCTCTATCTGCGCCCGTGATTATGATGCCAATGACAATACTTACCTCAACATGCTTGCGCAGATTAGACGTTGAATTTTTGTATGCCGCAATGGTTGTCTTCTTGGGCACACATAATCTGCATTGCATAATGAAACTGTCACCCCTTTTCTCTACAAAGCTGAAGTGATCACGTATGTAGGGCCAGGGGTGCACTTCATTACTGGAAGAAATTGCGTTTTCTGCAGGGTCGTCCACCACAGGTTCCTCGGTCTCCTCCATGTCCGCAGGGGTGCTTTATCAACACCCGTGGCCCAGGGGCTAGGCCCCTCATAGGCTACCTGTCAACCCTACCCTTACTGTTGGCCAGGAAAACACTCTTATTTTATTTGCAATACGTGTCAAGCATTTACAGTGTAAGCACGTAATTAGCCTAGAAGCCTACGATAGGTTACGTTTGGCTCAGCGTAGCTGCGCAAGGCCCACGCTCACATCGCTCAACACATCCGACCACAGAAGGAGAGAAGAACGTGTGCATTATCATTACAGAGCCGGTTCTGATTATTACCACGGATAGGACAGTGATACTGTGTAACTTTCACGCAGGGGCATGGCCAGAGATAACCACACAAGCACGCGTGTGCTATAATGTAGACCTATGTGTTGTAAACATAA
This sequence comes from Neoarius graeffei, assembly GCF_027579695.1. Classification (NCBI taxonomy): domain Eukaryota; kingdom Metazoa; phylum Chordata; class Actinopteri; order Siluriformes; family Ariidae; genus Neoarius; species Neoarius graeffei. The sequence goes on along the minus strand of NC_083581.1, from coordinate 16,553,409 downwards.
AACACACACACCTACAGAAAAGTTCTTTTAAAAAATAAAATACATAAAAATAGCTCGGCGGCATGAAAACAAACATTCACTGCAAGTCAAGGTACTTGGCTCGGCGGCCACATGAAACGTAAACACCATGGACAGCGGCCAAACTCATAACTCTACAGACCGAAATACACGAAACCAAGTCCTACTAGGGTCTATTTTACCAATCTATGTTCAAACATCATGCAAGTCTTCCTTCTCCTTGAATAAGACCGTGCATTCAACTGCCTTTTTGACATGACTGCATCGAAATACCACTTGCAACAATATTTCACGCACTCCATCAAGAAAAAAGTTAAACATGATGAACACGGGCATATTGTTTTGAGTATACGATTTTTTAAAAAGAAACTAGCTACATCAAAGTCCTTCAATAAACCCATCCTTTAGCACAAATGAGCTTAACCTAGTTCAAAGCATGACACTAGCAGTAGCTGCATAAGGCAAAATCATGTGGGCCTTTCGTCAACAACAAGCCACGGCAGGCAAACATTAATAATCAAGTGTCCTTACCTTAAAACGCTGTCTTGACCACAGAACTTCTCAAGTATTTCACTTAAATCCACACGGGTTAACAACACACCCAACACAGCTAGCGAGAAATGTGGATCTGCGCTAGCTTTGTATTGCTATTCCCCTCAGTATGCTTACTCTGTCTGCTGCCCGAACTGTGACAATTATAGGCTACAATCTTTTCATCAATTTCTTCAGTAGATGCCGTTTTAGACATTTTATTATCCCCATCGAAATATGCTATTATACTAACAGGATTATAACTCAAATCACACGACACGTATTCAAATCACAACTGATTTATTTTACTGTTGGACAGATCATAGCATATCTAGCCTAGCTGCACATAGCCTAGCTGCTGGTAGGCTGATAACTGATAAGTAGCTGATATTCTGAACAGATTGGTGATCCTTACCTTAAAAAGTCTGTGACTTCAGGCAACGATTCTATCATTATCTGCATCTCTCTCTTTTTCCTTTTATGCGCCCCGCTAACATGTGAACGCTTCATCTTTCAAAGCCTCTAAATTTGTGTCTCTGTAGTCTGCAGTCTTTGGCGTGCTTTCGTGCGTGACGTTACATTTAGTTACATTTTATTCTGGTACAGTTGTGGGTGTTCGTTTCGCGAACCACATCCACCATGTCTCTTACAGCAGGCTACTGTGCGCTCATTTATTTCTAACCTTATTTCTATCTGTACATTAATGTAGGCCCATGATTCTGACAGTTTATTATTTTATTAATATTACAAGGCCCCTGACTGGCTGTGGCCCAGGGGCTTGAGCCCCCCGAAGCCCCCCCCTTAAAGCACCAGTGCATGTCCGCCATCGTCTGTGTGAGACTCGCGTGCACGACAACTGTCCTTCCCGTGATTCATTTCCAGAACGCATTTCCCCTTCTCCGTTTTAGCCTCTTTTTATTTTTTATTTATTTTTTTTTTTACTCAGTAATGGTTGTGATGTAAAATGTACTGAAGTACACTACTTAAAAGAAAACATACTTAAGTAAAAGTAAAAGTACACTCTTTAAAAATTACTTGAAAAAGTATAAGTACACAAAAAAGCTACTCAAGTACAGTAACGTGAGTAATGTAATTCGTTACTTTCCACCTCTGGGTAGTGTACTATAGTGAATCATGACACAAGCTTGCCTATAAATTGGGTGATCTGAGCAGATTTCACTTTCTATGACTGATGCTCTCTGACTGGTTTCACCATTGGTGTTAAGGAGATGCTTCTGCCTACTGGCAGAAATGAAGAAACAAAGGGACAAATGCATTGTTGTTGTATGAGCCACTGGCCATGGATAAAGTACCTCAGTTGCACTGTTTTGCTTTCGTTGTGTTTGAAACCATTTACCATTATTACTACACCATAATAGCACAAATTAGGAAGATTAGAGGCGAGTAGCTCCCTCCATGTCTTCAGCCAGTGAACGTTCAATGAGATCCCACCCAGGAAGGACTTCTGCAACATGGCAGATCTACATTAAACTGAATTGAAGTTGTGCTCCACACTCTCAGAAGAATACACAGAAACAGAGGATCATTGACGAACTCCTTCAGCCACCACGCAAGAGCAGTCCCAAGTAAGGCGAGCATTTGGACAACGTTAGTCTTTGCTTGATTAGTTTATGTGAAAAGTGCTACTTAAACCTAAGGTTGTTTCAAGCATGTGCACAATAATCACATAGCTTTGGTCTGATCACATGTTATTGTATTTCTCAGTTTTACTCTGGTAGATAGATTTTGCATGCCCTATCTCTATTTACCACTTTCTCTCTCTCTCTCTCTCTCTAACACCCTCTTGCCACACAACATTGTACACACCTCAGCATTCAGACTTCAGTAAACTTTGGGGTGATTATGTCATTGGATAACTAAGCTAGTCCTTTGTTAAAATCCTTTGTCTAATCAGTCACATAGAGCACCGACAGTCCCCTTCCACACCTTTTGCATGCTCTTCACTCAAACTGTCTTGTCTCCTCCCTCTCCCTTTGTCCTACTTTCACCCAGCGTGCAGCCGCGCCATTGTACATGTCCAGACACTCATTCTCTCACTTGATTTTGTCATTTTAATAAATTAGATATTTACAAGAAACTGTCTTGTCTGTTTTGCTGCAGTATTACTTGAAGCCATCCTCTACCATCAAAGAATTCACATTGCCTTCACTGATCTAAGGTATCACTAGAGTAATTAATTCATTAATTTAATAATTAATAGAAATATTGATTCGTAAAATTAATGAACTGATATTTTATGATACTGATTGTATGAGACTGATTGATTTAAAAATGCAATTGCACCTACAGGGTAATGTTGAGGCAAGAATGCAATTTTTTTATTTTCTTTTTTTGACATCAGATTTGAGTTTGTTTCTCAGCAGCCTAAACTGCAAACACAGGAAATACAATTTGTTTCAATTACATTCAAGCCATATTGTATATATTTTAAAAGCCAACTGAAATCTGTTTTCTGGACCTGAGAATATAAAAGGTCAAATGAAGTCTTTGGTGCTCAATATCAGAACTTTGCAACAAATACATTTAAATCCAGCATGAAGGATCTCAAATAAACTGTAATATTCACACTGATAGCAGCAATAAATACAATACACATCACCCTCTTCCATTTTTGTTGCTGTTGTCTGCACTGAATATATTCAGAACATGACTGGCTATTGGTAATCCATGGTAAATTATCCTCAATCCTCGATGATAGCCTTGATGATAACTTATCTTATGTCTACCCAGGACTTTCTTCAATCCAGCAGAGGCATCATAAATATACAGTGTGGATATGTAAGCAAATGTCAAGGGGGAAAATTACAGGACTATGTTACTTCCAATTTCCAATGACAGAAAAAAAAATCAGATTTAAGAACTAATCCAGATTTATCTATCATACTGTCTGAACAAAGCCCATGGGAGCTGTCATTTTTAAGATTCTTCTGCCATGCTTAATATAACCACTAACTAGGGGTGATATTCTGACCTTGAATACTTGAAAGTGCAGATTAAATCTTCTTTTGGTTGACTGATTGCACACTTTCTATCTACTCTCTGTGTGACCTTTGCCACTGGTGTGATTAAATTGTAATGGAAGGATTTAAGAGCATTACAGATTGCTCCAGTTCTGCTGAGATATATCCCTTTTCAGATAATGCAAAAACCCCAGAGTTCATGGATTAGGCTGTTTCGGTGTTGATATCAGAAAAAAAAGCAGTATAACATGAGAAATTTCACAAAAGTAAATCATCTTGTTAAAATACATACTGTACATATGAATATACTAATGATTCATTTAAGTTCAGAACAGCAACTGACTTGTTTTTTTTTTGTCTTATTATTTTTGTACCTTAACTTTTTGCACCTTTGGGACCAGCACAAAATAAATTTAGTTGTACCTTAACAATGACAATAAAGTACTTGAACTTGATGGCAATAATTTCATTGTGAAACTGCTGCTATGAGCCAACAATTACTATCAGTTTTATTATACACTATAGGGCCAAAAATTGTGGAAACATGAACTTCACACTCATATGTGGTTCTTCCCTAAACTGTTTCCACAAAACTGGAAGGAGAGACTTGTCTAGAATGTCTTTGCATGCTGTAGTATTTCAATTTTCCTTCATTGGAACAAAGTGACCCAAAAACTCCAAACATTCTACAACTCCAATTCCAAAAAAGTTGGGACACTGTAAAACATGAATAAAAACAGAATGTGATGATTTACAAATCATTGAAACCCAATAGTACAAAGATAACATATCAATTTTGAATTTGATGTCAGCAATATGTTTCAGAAAAGCTTGGACAGGGCAAAAAAAGATGGAAAAAGTTGTGCAATGCTAAAAAAAGAAAACCCTAAATTGGTTAATTGGCAACAGGTCAGTAACATGATTGGGTATAAAAAGAGCATCCCAAAGAGGCTGAGTCTCTCAGAATTAAAGATGGGGAGGGGTTCACTGCTCTGTCAAAAACTGCATGGGCAAACAATGCAACAATTTATGAATAACGTTCCTCAATGAAAAATTGCAAAGAATTTGGGGATCACATCATCTATGGTACAGAATATCATTAAAAGATTCAGAGAATCTGGAGAAATCTCTGTATGCAAGAGACAAGGCTGAAAACTGATATTGGATGCCTGTGATCTTCAGGCCCTCAGGCAACACTGCATTAAAAGCAGACGTGTCATTGTATGGACTTAGGAACACTTCAGAAAACCATCGTCTGTGAAAACAGTTCATGATTGCATCCACCAATGCAAGTTAAAACCAGATATAAACAATATTCTGAAACACCGCCACCTTCTCTGGGCCCAAGCTCTTTTATGATGGACTGAGGTGAAGTGGAAAATTGTCCCAAGGTCTGATGAATCAAAATTAGAAATCCTTTTTAGAAATCATAGACAACACATTCTCCACTGCAAAAAAATTGAAAACTGAATTTGAGGAGAAAATTACTTAATACTAGTGAAATTATCTTGCTGCATGAACAGATATTTTTACTTGATAAGACATCTTAGAATAAGTTGCTTGCAATCTAGAACTAATTTTAATAATCTCAGAATTGGTGTGTTGTATTCTTCTAATTGGAAATGTTAGATTGTGTCAACTATTTTCAAGATATTTTCACTTGCTAAGACAGTGGTTCCCAAACTTTCTCTGCTGGGCCCCCCTTTGGTAGATAAGAAAATCCCCCCCCCCCCCCCCCCCCCAGACAAAAAGAGAAAAAAAAGATATACAGGACACACATGCACATATTTTGTTTTCAGACTCCATTGCAGTTTATTAATACAAACCTCAACCTTTTTTGAACAAATAAAAGTAAACTGCCATAAACTACAGGTTGCAATATAATTATAACTGTTTTCAAGCACCTTAACTGTGTAATAGTTTTTTTTTTTTTAATATTCAACATTATCAATACAGTTTTCAAACATTGCCTCTCTGCAAAAATGGGTTTTTAAACATGACCAACTCCCTGAGAAGAAAAAAACAAAAACCTAAAGATTTGTTGTGGAAAAATGACACCTTTAATCCTTGCATCTTTTCAGTGACTGGTGTGGGCCTGCTTCATGCTGCAGATCTTCTCAAATCTGGGTTGCAGTTTTGAGATTGCCACTCTGAGTTCATTTTCAATGTCCAGCTTTGATCTGCATCTTGTCTTGATTGAGGCCACAGCAGAAAAACCTATCTCACATAGGTAGGATGTGGCAAAAGGAAGAAGTATGGCCAGGGCTCTCTTACCTAGCAGTGGGTAATTTTTCTCCACTCCAATCCAAAATGCAGCCAGTGTCTTTGACTGAAACTGCAGCCTCATTGTTGAATCAGAGGTGACATCAATGAACTGTTCCTCCTCTGATGTGCTGGAGTTGGCAGGTGGTGTTGCACTGAAGGGGTCACGGATCCAGTCATATTCTTTGGGATCCTGCATCAGGAAATATTTCTGGAAATGGTTCTGAAGGGCAGAGATGTGTGCTTTCATGCATGGGATCACTATGTTCTGCAGTTTGTTGTCTTCAATGAATGATTTCAGGTTCTCAAATGAGTCCACATTTCCAACCTTCACTCGCTGCAGCCACATCTCAAGTTTTCTGGTGAATGATGTGATTTTATCTGCTAGATGTGGGAGGTGTGTATTTGTGCCCTGCAACTGCAAATTCACTTCATTGAGTTTCAGAAACATGTCACTGAGGTATGCAAGTTTCATGAGGAACTTGTTATAGTAAAATTTGTGGGCAAGATCATTGCCCTCTTCCTTCAAAAAGATACAGATTTCATCTCGCAGTTCAAAGACCCTGGACAGCACCTTCCCATGTGACAGCCATCGGGACTCACTGTGAAACAGAACAGCTGTGTGGTCAGAGCCATTTCCTCGCACAGTGCCGAAAAAATCCGGGCTTTGACAGGCCGTGTTTTGATGTAGTTGACGGTGGCAATAACGTCGGTTATTACATCATTTGGCTCGGGACTCAGCTGTTTAGATGCCAGTGCTTTGCGGTGTATCATGCAGTGCGTCCACTGCACATTGGAGGAGACGCACTTGATGAGCGCTTGCAGCCCTGCCCATTTCCCAGCCATAGCCTGCGCCCCGTCAGTGCAGATCCCCACACAGTCCTCCCATTTCAGGTTGGCCTCTTTCAAGTAAGAGTCAATGATTTTAAACAGTTCTTCTGCTGTGGCTCTGCCAGTAACTTTTTTGCAGAAAAGCAATTCCTCCCTCATGTCATCTCCATCTATGAATCTGACACAAGTAATTAATAAACAGTCTTTGTTACTGTCAGTGGCTTCATCCATCTGAAGAGAAAAGCGGCTGTCACGCACTTTGTCATTAAGCTGCTCCTCTATGTCTTTTGACATGTCATAAATGCGCCTGCCGATGGTGTTGTTGGACAGAGGAATAGCCCTTAGTTTGCTGGCTGCAGTGTCATCAAGCATAGTTGATACCATGTCCATAGCACAGGGAAGTACTAATTCCTCCACTATTGTGTGTGGCTTTTTACACCATGCCACGTGGTAGGCAACTTTATATGAGGCAAGTTGAGCATTTGCCGGCACGGATGCAGCTTTAGTAAACAGGGACTGTTGAGCACGGCAGTTTACGAGTTTTTGTCTGAAAAACTCAACTGGCTTGTCTGTGCTCTGGATGTTTTTTCTCCAAGTGACGTCTTAGCTTGTTCGGCTTCAAGCTGTCACAAGCTAGCACTTTAAGACAGACAACACACTGCGGTCTCTCCTCATTACCCACCATTGTACAGGTGAAGCCAAAGACAAGATATGTGTCATCATATTTTCTTGTCTTTGCTTTGGAATGAACTTGCTTTGGAAGCAGATTTGGTGATGTTTCATCCTCTGATTTGCGTTTACGTGGGAGCCCCGCGCCCCCCCTCCAAAAACTTATCCATGTTATGCTAGCAGTGTAATTTATTGATTAATTAATTAATTAATTCATTCATTTCATCCGTGCCCCCCCCCCCCCCCCGCAATGACTCTGTACCCCCTCTGGGGGGCGCGCCCCCCACTTTGGGAACCACCATGCTAAGATATAATTTTTTGCAGTGTCCAGGCAAAAGAGGAGAGGGACCATCCGGCTTGTTATCAGTACACAGTTCAAAAGCCAGCATCTGTGATGATATGAGGGTGCATTAGTGGACATGACATGGGTAGCTTATACATGTTTCAGAGCAATATGCTGCCATTCAGACAAAATCTTTTTCAGGGAAGGCCTTCCTTCTTTCAGCAAGACAATGCCAAACCACTTTCTACACATATTAAAACTGAATGCTCCATCGTGAAAGAGTAAGGATGCTAAACTGGCCTGCCTGCAGTCCAGACCTGTCTCCCATTTAACACATTTGGTGCATTATGAAGCACAAAATATGACAAAGGAGACCCCAAACTGCTGAGCAACTGAAATTGGATATCAGGCAAGAATGGAACAACATCTCATCCAGTGGCGGCTGGTAGTCTTTCAAACAGGGGAGGCTGGTCAGTTATGATATTTCCAGATTTTAAAAGAAAAAAGAAAAAACATCAGTTTTGCCCATACTCTTGCCTCTGATCTGGCTGATTGTTGGCAGGATCACAAACTGTGAAATAACAGGTTCTTTTGGCCCATTAGCCTACTGTCCAATATACATGATGGTGGTGTTGGGGGGGATATTTTAACATTTATATTTTAAAATTGTGGCATGTTGTTTAAAAAGTGATCATTATTGAAAGCAGCTCTTTGTCAGGAACCTCAGCATTCAATGACACTTTCCCTATATTTTACTTATTTTGACTGAGAAATGTTTTATTGACAATTTTGATAACCCTTCACTTTTAATCCAGGTCTGTAGTGTGAAATGTTCTCGGCTGTGTTTTTGTTTAAAAATGTTTTCCAAATTGTAGCTGTGTTTAATTCATATCCAGAGAAATATATATTCCAATATAATATACTCAGCATAAACATTTTAAATAGATTCTATATTTTGGTCCATCCATGACATATTACTAAAGTAGCCTATTTACTGTTGTTGATGTGGGTCACTTGCTGTTAGCCAATTCACTTTCTCGTACCAGGAGAGCTGAAAGGAATGAGTATTATTCCCTACCTTTTTCACCAAGTCAATTTGAGACGTTGGTCTACCCTGATCTTTAATTTTAATTTTTTCCTTGAAAGGAAGACTGGCAAATGGCTTCGCCAAAATTAAATCAGCAATGCTTGGCATCCGTGTGCAGCTTTCTTGCTAGCTGACTAGCCCCCTCAATTTCAAGTTCAGTCACTCAAATAAACAAAATTTCTGGAACTAAGAAAGCAAACTTGACAACACTATATTTACACTTTATTTACAATGAAAATATATACAAACTAAAAAAGCTGGTAGAAACCGTATGTAATTAATGAAATTGAAATGTAAGCTGATCTCTTACAATACACCACAGCACTTGCGAATCCGCATGGGACTGAACTGAAATTCACCACTGCCTGTCTATAGTTGAAACGAGCTGTCAATCAAAGAAAATATCCGGCCGCTTTCACCAATCACCAGTCTCCTCGCAGAAACTGCCATGTCCCTCCCATGTGAGGCTCGGAGTCCGTAGGCGGGCATTTTCACAGTATTTGTCCAATAACCATCTTGCATTTTGATATTGAAAAGCACATAGCTCCCAAATGCCGTTGAAGTCCACTGAGGCTGGGAATCCGTGAGACTCCGTGGGCGGGCATTTTCGCAGTATTTGTCCAATAACTGTCTTGCCTTTTGAGATTGAAAGCGCATAGCTCCCAATGCCATTGAAGTGCACGGAGTCTGGGCTGCATCGCGCTGTCACGAGGGGGAAAAACTCATGCACACATTAGGCGAACTGGGGAAAGTTATAACGGAATGATTTCGCACTGTAGTTGGGTTGAGCACATATATTTCTATGATTCGATGTTCGTCATTTTTAGAGGAGGCTGAGCCTCCCTCGTTGTCTTAGAGCAATCGCCCGTGATCTCATCTTATTATCTCTAGCCGCTTTATCCTTCTACAGGGTCGCAGGCAAGCTGGAGCCTATCCCAGCTGACTACGGGCGAAAGGCGGGGTACACCCTGGACAAGTCACCAGGTCATCACAGGGCTGACACATAGACACAGACAACCATTCACACTCACATTCACACCTACGGTCAATTTAGAGTCACCAGTTAACCTAACCTGCATGTCTTTGGACTGTGGGGGAAACCGGAGCACCCGGAGGAAACCCACGCGGACACGGGGAGAACATGCAAACTCCACACAGAAAGGCCCTCGCCGGCCACGGGGCTTGAACCCGGACCTTCTTGCTGTGAGGCGACAGCGCTAACCACTACACCACCGTGCTGCCCATGGAACAACATTTCTATTTCAAAACTATAGTACTTGGTCTCCTCAGTTCTCAAACGTTTACAGAGTATTGTTAAAAGTATTGGTGATGTAACACAGTGGTAAACATGCTCCAGTCCAATCTTTTTTGAAACATGTTGCTGATATCAAATTCAAAATGAGCATACATTTTTTCAAAAAACAATAAAATTTCTGTTTCAACATTTGAGATGTTGTTTTTGTAATATTTTGAATAAAATATATGGTTTCCATGATTTACAAATCATCACAATTTTTTGTTTATGTATGACACAGTGTCCCAACTTTTTTGGAATTGGGGTTGTACCATAGCATGACAATGCCCCTGTGCACAAACAAAGGCTTATAAAGACATGGCACATTAAGGTTGGAGTGGAAGAACTCAAGTGTCATGCACAGAGCCCAGAACTTATCTGCTCTGAGCACATTTGGGATGAACTGGAACACCGACTGCACCCCAGACCTCCTCATCCAACATCACTGCATGATCTCACTAATGCTCATGAAGCTGAATGAACACAAATCCCCAGAGCCTCACCCCAAAATCTAATAAAGCCTTCCCAGAAGACTCAAGCTTATTATAAGAGCAAATGGGGAATAAATCTGGAATGGGACACACAATAGTGACATATGGGTGTGATAGTCAGGTGTCCGCAACCTTTTGGCAATATACAGTGGTGCTTGAAAGTTTGTGAACCCTTTAGAATTTTCTATATTTCTGCATAAATATGACCTAAAACATCATCAGATTTTCACACAAGTCCCAAAAGTATATAAAGAGAACCCAGTTAAACAAATGAGACAAAATATTATACTTGGTGATTTATTTATTGAGGAAAATGATCCAATATTACATATCTGTGAATAGCAAAAGTATGTGAACCTTTGCATTCAGTATCTGGTGTGACCCCCTTGTGCAGCAGAAACTGCAACTAAACATTTCCGATAACTGTTGATCAGTCCTGCACACTGGCTTGGAGGAATTTTAGCCCATTCCTCCATACAGAACAGCTTCAACTCTGGGATGTTGGTGGGTTTCCTCACATGAACAGCTTCCTTCAGGTCCTTCCACGACATTTCAATTGGAGTAAGGTCAGGACTTTGACTTGGCAATTCCATAACATTAACTTTATTCTTCTTTAACCATTCTTTGGTAGAACAACTTGTGTGCTTAGGGTCATTGTCTTGATGCATGACCCATCTTCTCTTGAGATTCAGTTCATGGACAGATGTCCTGCCATTTTCGTTTAGAATGTGCTGGTATAATTCAGAATTCATTGTTCCATCAATGATGGCAAGCTATCCTGGCTCAGATGCAGCAAAATAGGCCCAAACCATGATACTACCACCACCATGTTTCACAGATGGGATAGGGTTCTTATGCTGGAATGCAGTGTTTTCCTTTCTCCAAACATAATGCTTCTCATTTAAACCAAAAAGTTCTATTTTTGTCTCATCCATCCACAAAACATTTTTTCCAATAGTCTTCTGGCTTGTCCACATGATCTTTAGCAAACTGCAGTTGAGCAGCAATGTTCTTTTTGGAGATCAGTGGCTTTCTCCTTGCAACCCTGCCATGCACACCATTGTTGTTCAGTGTTCTCCTGATGGTGGACTCATGAACATTAACATTAGCCAATGTGAGAGAGGCCTTCAGTTGCTTAGAAGTTACCCTGGGGTCCTTTGTGACCTCACACGCCTTGCTCTTGGAGTGATTTTTGTTGGTCAACCACTCCCGGGGAGGGTAACAATGGTCTTCAATTTCCTCCATTTGAACACAATCTGTCTGACTGTGGATTGGTGCAGTCCAAACTCTTTAGAGATGGTTTTGTAACCTTTTCCAGCCTGATGAGCATCAACGATGCTTTTTCTGAGGTCCTCAGAAATCTCCTTTGTTCATGCCATGATACACTTCCACAAACATGTGTTGTTACGATCATACTTTGATAGATCCCTGTTCTTTAAATAAATCAGAGTGCCCACTCACACCTGATTGTCATCCTATTGATTGAAAACACCTGACTCTAATTTCACCTTCAAATTAACTGCTAATCCTAGATGTTCACATACTTTTGCCACTCACAGATATGCAATATTGGATAATTTTCCTCAATAAATAAATCATCAAGTATAATATTTTTGTCTCATTTGTTTAAGTGGGTTCTCTTTATCTACTTTTAGGACTTGTGTGAAAATGTGATGATGTTTTAGGTCATATTTATGCAGAAATATAGAAAATTCTCAAGGGTTCACAAACTTTCAAGCACCACTGTAGCTGTAAAGTTTCCCTGATTGGGGTGGATGCTGAACAGACAGGCAGGGGGATATAGTTCAGATTCTTCTTATCATTTATTTTCCAAAAAACAAACAAAAACACACTTTTCAGCAGACTATAACAGAACATTGACTCACACAAACAGCATGCAATGATCAGTCATGACTCTGGCCAGAAGCACCTCTCTCTGCTCCTCTCCCCCTTTTATCTACTCTCTGTCACTGCACACAAAGACATAGACACAGCACACTAATTAACAACAGGTGCTTTTCACTTTGCCACTCACTTATCACGACTTCACACTCCATTCACAAATTGATGTTTGACTATGCCCCAGCTGCCACATAACCCCACCGCCCGACTCAGGCCAGGGAGCCATCCGGCCTGCAGCTGACTCCCCTCCTGCTGGAAGAGGTAGTCTGCCACCATTACCACTCTCTTTATCTTTTCTACAAATAATGTTCTAGTATCCTTTTCATTTTTGATTGTACTTTCACTTTCCTTTTTCCGCATTTTACATTTTTTTGGAAGAACGCCAAGACCAGAAGTTTTTTTTCCTCCCGCACAAAGACTGCAAGTGGAGGCCATCCACATTAGATTAGATTAGATTAGATTAGATTAGATTAGATTAGATTAGATAAAACTTGATTGATCCCTTTGGGCAGGTTCCCTCAGGGAAATTAAGATTCCAGCAGCATCATTACAGATAAACAGAGAAAAGAAATAGAGAAAACTTCTAGATGAATTAAAATAAATTAAGTATTTACATATACAAATATATAAAAAGAATAAGATATGGGGAAGGGGGAGGGGGAAAGAGGAAAAAAAAGGTGGGGAGAAGGGGGGGGCGGTAGGAGAGATATCTTTTATATTGCACATTGTCCAGTATTGCTTAGTGTTAAGCTAGGCTACTGTTCCTTCCCGTCCTCTGTCCTCCTGTTACCCCTCCTCCCCCCCAGAGAGGAGTTGTATAGTCTGATGGCATGAGGGACAAAGGAGTTTTTGAGTCTATTCATCCTGCACTTGGGAAGGAGCATTCTGTCACTGAACAGGCTCCTCTGGTTGCTGATGACGGTGTGCAGAGGGTGACTGGCATCGTCCATGATTTTCAATAGTTTGTCCATAGACCTCTTCTCTGCCACTGTCACCAGAGAGTCCAGCTTCATGCCGACCACAGAGCTGGCCCGCCTGATCAGTTTGTCCAGTCTGGATGTGTCCTTCTTGGATGTGCTGCCCCCCAGCACACCACGGTGTAAAACAGGACACTGGTGACCACAGACTAATAGAACATCCACAGGAGTTTCCTGCAGACGTTAAAGGACCGCAGCCTCCTAAGGAAGTATAGCCTGCTCTGTCCCTTCCTGTATAAGTGTTTGGTGTTGCAAGTCCAGTCCAGCTTGCTGTCCAGCCACAGCCCAAGGTACTTGTAGGAATCCACAGCCTCCACCTCGACTCCCTTGATCAGAACTGGTCGTGACCTTGGTCTGGACCTCTCAAAGTCAATGACCAGCTCCTTGGTCTTCGAGGTGTTGAGCTGCAGATGGTTCCTGTTGCACCACACAACATCAGATTTGCTTTAATATCAACAGATCTTTGATTATGGTACGTAAATCCATTCATCATGGCACACCTTCAGCTTGTTCAGTGTGCTGTGTAGGATGTTTAGTCATTCTTCCTCCATCACTACTGATAGCTTTCTTTGTAACAAGTGCAGATTAGTTAGTTCTCTGACAGATAAGATTGCAACATGAGAGGTGCATATCCAGATTTTAGAGAAGGTTAGTGAGAATGAGAACAGTGTAGTTTCTGCAGGGGAAAGTCTGGATGCCCTCGGTGGAGTGAGCAATCACCCAACTCCAGCATTAGAGTCCTCACAGCAGGGTGAATAGGTGATGACTTGGTGGCATAAATGTAGAGCCAAAGCTACCACTGAGGCTCACCCATGGGAGCACCACTCCTCTCTGATTCACGTGTCAAACAGGTTCGCTGTCCTTAGTGAAGCACCTGCTGAGAAACCTGAAAAAGCTCTGGTTATAGGAGACTATCATATGGCATGTGAAATTAGCTAGGCCTTTAGGGGCACCAGCAGCTTTAGTCAGGTGTATACCGGGAGCCAGGGTGCCAGATATAGCAGGTAATCTTAGGGTCCTAGGCAAGCACAGGTTCTCAAAGATAGTTATCCATGCAGGAGCTAATGATATACGCCTTCGTCAGTCTGAGGTTACTAAGAGTAACTTTGTAGAGGTGTTTAAATTAGCGAAGGCGATGTCCGATGCTGTAGTATGCTCTGGCCCCATCCCAATGTGGTGTGGCGATGTAGCTTACAGCAGGTTATGGTCGCTGAACTGCTGGTTGTCCAGGTGGTGCTCTGAAAACAGTGTGGGCTTTATAGATAATTGGGCTAATTTTGAGGGCACTGCTGGCCTATTAGGGTGGGACAGTATCCATCCCATACGGGAAGGTGCTGCTTTCATTTTTTGCAGTATAGCTCATAGTCTCAGAACAGGCCAAGTTAACTTCTGACAATTCAGAGCCAAGGCCAGGGAGCAGACGAACAGGCTAAACTGACTGTCTGCTAGCTGCACAGAGTCCTCAAACAGGTTCCACTACATTGAGACTATGTCTGTTCCCCGAGCTAAACAAAAAAGTAAAAATACTCAGAGTGTTTGTTCGAGTAATCTAATTAATATAAAATTAGATCATACTGACTGTACAACCACCGCCAGCACCTTTGATCTAAAGGTAGGGCTATTAATATTAGATCTCAGCACTGTTAATTAACTTATTACTGATCAGAAGTTTAATTTACTGTGTTTAACAGAAACCTGGATAAAGCCAAATGAACATATAGCTGTAGTACGCCCTGTTGTGGGTGGAGTATTGAAGCACAGCAGGCGGGAGATGATGTTCACACACAATTTATTTTTATAATGGTTGCTTTTCAGCTTCATTTATTTTCCCAGTCACTACACACACACACACACACACACACACACACACACACACACACACACACATGTTCTACAATAATAGCCAGCCAGCCCCAGGAACTGTCTCACCCCTTTTTGGTCTTGGGCCTCAGGCAAGCCACAATCACTGCTGTTTTGTCAATTTGGGGACACACCTGCCCATGACCCAAGTGGAAACCCAGATACTGTACTTCCACCTGCCCAATCGCACACTTTTTTGGGTTAGCTGTGAGACCCGCATGCCTCAGCGTCTCTAGGATGGCCCTAAGGTGCTGAAAGTGCCGTGGCCAATCATTACTATATACAATGATGTCGTCATTGTATATGACGCATAGACAGTGTGGGGCCGCATAGACAGTGTGGGGGTGGAGGATCTTATCCATGAGCCACTGGAATGTAGCAGGCGCCCCAAATAACCCAAAAGGAAGAGTGACAAACTGGTGTAATCCAAACAGTGTGGTAAAGGCTGTTTTTTCTCCAGATAGAGGAGTCAAGGGGGTCTGCAAATATCCTTTTGTTAAGTTGAGTGTTGAATAAAAGCGAGCAGCACCTAACTGATCAAGCAACTCATCAATGTGAGGCATTGGGTATGCGTTGAATTTCAACAATGCGTTCACTTTTCTGTAGTCTACACAGAACCGGACCGAGTCATCAAG
The DNA here is from genome assembly GCF_027579695.1 of Neoarius graeffei. Lineage (NCBI taxonomy): Eukaryota > Metazoa > Chordata > Actinopteri > Siluriformes > Ariidae > Neoarius > Neoarius graeffei. The sequence goes on along the minus strand of NC_083581.1, from coordinate 16,537,588 downwards.
TCAAGTCAAGTTTATTTGTATAGCGCTTTTAACAATAAACATTGTCGCAAAGCAGCTTTACAGAATTTGAACAACTTAAAACATGAGCTAATTTTATCCCTAATCTATCCCCAATGAGCAAGCCTGTGGTGACGGTGGCAAGGAAAAACTTCCTCAGATGACATGAGGAAGAAACCTCGAGAGGAACCAGACTCAAAAGGGAACCCATCCTCATTTGGGCAACAACAGACAGCCTGACTATAATATTAACAGTTTTAACATGAGGACAGTTTCGTTGATGGAAACTTGAGTGCAAAACTGATTCATGATAACTGCAGTCCTAAAGTTAGCAAGACAACTGAACCGAGTCATCAGTCTTGGGACCACTGGGTTGCTCCACTGTGCGACTCCTCGATTATGCCCATGTCGAGCATGGTCTTGAGTTCATCCCAAACCACCTTTTTTTTGTGTTCAGGTAAGCAGTAAGGGTGGCTACGCACCACCACCCTTGGGGCCATTTCAATGTGGTGTTCTATGAGGTGGGTGTGGCTGGGAAGGGGTGAGAACATGTCAGAAAATTCCTTTTGCAACTTGGCAACCTCTGTGAGTTAGGCTGGTAAGAGGTGGTCTCCACAAGGGACTGGAGCAGTTTGAGTGGTCGCTTTAGTGGATTTTACCTCCGGCCCCAGTTCTGCTCTCTCTGGAACTACAGATGCAAATGCACAGGGACCCCCTCGTTCCAACGTTCCAATAGGTTGAGATGGTATATGTGCAGGGCCCTGCCCCTATCCATTTGCCTCACCTTGCAGTCAACATCCCCAACTCGCCGTGTGACCTCGAAGGGCCCTTGCCACTTGGCGACTAATTTGGATCTTGATGTGGGCAGTAAGATGAGTACTTTGCCTCCTGGCATGAATTCCCTAAGGCGCATGCCCCTGTCATACAGCCAGGCTTGATGCTCTTGTGCCTGCCACAAATTCTTCTGGGTTAGGTGTGTAAGGGTGTGGAGCTTTGCATGAACGCTGAGAACATATTCAATTTCATTTTTACGAGGTGAAGGTCTCTCCTCCCAATTTTCTCGCAGCACATCTAAAATGCCATGCAGCTTTCACCCATACAATAATTCAAACAGGGAAAATCCCATGGAGGCTTGCAGGACCTTTCATACTGTGAATAACAGGGGCTCGAGCCACTTATCCCAATTACATGCATCCTCACTTTACAAATTTCCAAATAAAATTTTTGAGGGTTTGGTTAAAGTGCTCTACTAAACCATCTGTTTGTGGGTGATAGATGCCGGTGCGAATAGATTTAATTTCCAACAACTCATACAACTCATGCAGTGTGCATGACATCAACATAGTGCCTTGGTCTGTCAGGATTTTTTTCAGAATCCCGACCTGGGAGATAACACAGAAGAGCACCTCCACAATACTGTGTGCAGAGATATTACAGAGAGGCACTACTTATGGATATCATGTTGCCTAGTCCACTGGGACTAAAATAAAATTATACCCACATGACAACTGATCTAATAGCCTGATGAGATCCATACCAATTCTCTAGAAGGGGATCTTGATTAGAGGGAGAGGGCACAAAGGCACTTTTGGAGTGGCCGTGTGATTTACTACCTGCCATTCGTGGCACTCCACACACCACCGACAGACATCCCCATGAATCCCTGGCCAACAGAATTGAGTCATTATTCGGGCTAGTGTCTTATTCTGCCCTAAGTGTCCAGCCATGGGATTAAAGTTAGCTGTATGGAACATGAGTTCCCTATGGCTCTTAGGGATTAACAATTGGGTTAATTGTTCACCAGTTTGAGTGTCCTGCATCACTCATACAGCCTATCCTTAATAATAGCGAAATACAGGAAGGCTGGTGTCACATTTGGCTGGATAGTTTGACCATCAATTACTCTCACTTGGTCAAATGGATGACACAGAGTCTCATCTCATGACTGCTCTAACGGGAAATCTTTGAGGGAATCCCCGAGAGAAGGAGGAGGAGTGAGCTCATCCTCACTCCTCATATAGCCCTGATGTGGTGCTGACTTCTTCCCCAGTCAATGCCACACTGGGATCTCCCCGTGACGTACTAATGCAAGACCCATTCTTGCATTAGAAGGACAGCAGGGTGGCACAGGAGGTAGCACTACAGCCTCACAATTCCTGCAGTTCTATCCTGAGCTTGGTTTACTGTCTGTCTACATGTAGGTTTTCTCCCATGTTCAAAACAATACATTGTCCCTCATGATTTATTATGAATCTCTTTCTCCTAAATAAAGATGCAAACAGGCATAAATTTTTAGAAGAGGAATATATATATATATATATCAGCTGGATAGTACAGTGGTAATGCTCACTGACTATGATGCAGGAGATCGGGGTTCGAATCCCAGTCGGGGCAAAACATCATCCAGTAAGGGTCCTTAGGCAAGACCCCTCATGATATATCAGCCTATGAACACATAACTGATAGAGTCATACCGGCTCAGACGTCGCCCGGGCCAACAAGGCATCTGCATCAGTTGCTAGGGAACCAGGGCAAACTGATGAGAAATGGGCTACTGGAACAAGACATCAATGGACGAGGACAGAAAATATGGATTTGCTGGAATGCTACTATACAAGCAATCCCAGAGAGAGGGGATACATGCAGGAAATTGGATACTTCGAAACCCACAATCAAGGCTAACAAAGAAACAGCTATTAGCCCAGTGTTCCAACATCCATAATCGAAATCTACTATCACAACTAGATATTAATGAAATACAACAACGATGCTACGGCAAGGGGGAGCCAGGAAGACAGGTCAGCGGGGAGATGTCATCATCCCCACAACCCAACAGCTAACAGCCTCACCACAAGAGAAGGACCTGAGAAGGAAGCTGCCAAACAGCTCTGGCCACCCGGTTGAAGAGATACACCAAGGAGGGAGAGGCCAGAAGAATAAACAAGCTGTTCTCCACTGAACCAGCCAAGGTGTACTCTCAGTCCAGCCAAGGTGTACTCTCAGTGGCAGGGGAACAACAACCGGTCAGACCCACCAAGAGCTGAGGTGGAAAAATACTGGAAGGACATATGGGAAAGAAAGGCATCACACAACACCAATGCCCAATGGTGAGTGGACCTAAGAGCTGACCACAGCAACCTCCCAGAACAAGAACCAGTAACCATCTCAATGGCCAAGAAAGAGTGTCAAAGATGAAGAGCTGGACAGCGATATGATCCATACGTACTGGCTGAAGAAGCTAACTGCACTCCATGAACACCTAGCAGCACAGATGAACCAGCTGCTGAGGGATGGAACCCACCCAGAATGGCTAACCCAAGGCAGGACAGTCCTAATCATGAAGGACCCCCAGAAGGGACCCACCCCATCCAACTACCAGCCAATTACCTGTCTCTGCACAACATGGAAGGCCCTGTCAGGCATCATTGCGGCAAAAATGAGCAAGCATGTGGCTCAATACATGAGCGAGGCACAGAAAGGGATTGGCAGTAACACCAGAGGAGCCAAGCACCAGCTACTGGTCGATAGAACAGTCGCCCGAGACTGTAAGAAGAGACAGACCAACCTGTGCACTGCCTGGATGCCTATGACTCAATGCCACACACATGGATACTGGAATGTCTGTATAAGATAAACAGGAACCTAAGGACCTTCATCCAGAACTCAATGGAAATGTGGAAGACAACCCTAGAGGCCAACTCAAAACCCATTGCCCAAGTCAACATCAAGTGTGGCATATACCAAGGAGATGCGCTATCACCACTGCTGTTCTGCATAGGCCTGAACCCCCTCAGTCGGATCATCACGAAGAGCGGCTACGGGTACCGATTCCGTAGTGGGGCAACAATCAGCCACCTGCTCTACATGGATGACATCAAGCTGTATGCCAGGAACGAGCGAGAAATAGACTCGCTGATCCACACCACCCGGATCTACAGCGATGACATAGGGATGTCATTCGGATTGGACAAGTGTGGCCGGATGGTCTCAAAGAGAGGCAAGATGATCCGGACTGAGGGGATTGACCTACCAGAGGGCAACATAGGTGATATCTAAGACAGCTACAAGTACCTTGGCATCCCACAGGCTAATGGACACCATGAAGAAGCCACAAGGAAGTCAACCACAGCCAAATACCTCCAGAGAGCAAGGCAGGTCCTGAAAAGTCAGCTGAATGGTAAGAACAAGGTCCAAGCCATCAACATGTACGCACTACCAGTCATCAGATACCCCGCTGGTATCATAAGCTGGCCAAAGGAGGAGATAGAAGCCACAGATATCAAGACTAGAAAGCTCCTCACCATGCATGGAGGATTCCACCCCAAGTCCAGCACCCTGAGACTATACACTAAGCGGAAAGAGGGAGGCCGAGGGCTAGTGAGCATCAAGACCACGGTCCAGGATGAAACATTGAAAATCCGAGAATACATCAGAAAGATGGCCCCAAAAGATGAACTGCTAAGTGAATGTCTCAGGCAGCAGAACCCTGATGAGGGTGCAGAGGAGGAGGAGGAACAAACAACCTGGAGAGACAAACCCCTACATGGCATGTACCACCGTCAGATAGAGGAAGTGGCTGATATCAAGAAATCCTACCAGTGGCTGGATAATGCAGGACTGACAGACAGCACAGAGGCACTAATCATGGCAGCACAAGAACAGGCCATAAGCACAAGAGCCACAGAGGCCAGGATCTACCAGAGTATATCAGACCCAAGATGCAGACTGTGCAAAGAAGCCCCTGAAACAGTCCAGCACATAGTAGCAGGGTGTAAGATGCTAGCTGGATCAGCGTACATGGAGAGGCAGAACCAAGTGGCTGGGATAGTATACAGGAACATCTGCAACCCAAGTCCCAATGGGCCATACCATAGAAGGTGGCTGAGAACAACAGGGCCAAGGTTCTGTGGGACTTCAGCTTCCAGACTGACAAACAGATCCTGGCTAACCAACCGGACATAGTGGTGGTGGACAAAGAGCAGAAGAGGGTGGTGGTGATAGATGTGGCGATCCCAGCTGACACCAACATCAGGAAGAAGGAACATGAGAAACTTGAGAAGTATCAAGGGTTGAAAGAGCAGCTGGAATGGATGTGGAAGGTCAAGGGTTGCGTGGTCCCCGTGGTAGTGGGGGCACTTGGGGCAGTAACCCCCAAACTGGGAGAGTGGCTCCAGCAAATCCCAGGAACAACATCTGAAGCCTCAGTCCAGAAGAGCGCAATCCTAGGAACATCGAAGATACTGCGCAGAACCCTCAAACTCCCAGGCCTCTGGTAGAGGACACGAGCTTGAGGATGACATGGATACCACCCCCCGCTGGGGGTGAGAAGGAGATTTTTTTTATATATATATTTTTTTCCTGAAGCTTCATTCATTTATATAAACAGGTGTTGTCATTTTTAGGATCTATTCTCAACTGCCCACATGCCAAAAGCCCTTTCCTTAAAGGGCATATCATGGGTAAATTCAGGAGCAAGATCAATGTAATTCTCCTATTTTATATTAAACTTTGGTCAAATATCTGTAACATTCTGCATTCTCTGCAATTTTATTACCTTGCGCAATACCAGAAAAATTCAGTTGAAATCAATCCATTTAAGGCGAATTGGTCTGCTTCTGAAAAACTTTGCATTTGAATTTCCCGGGAAACACTGCTTTTCGTGACGTCATCTGTGGGACTCCTCCCTCTGAATCCTACATCAGTGCTGGTTTGTTTATGAGAAAACGACCTGGTGGTTTTCTGCAAATTTCTTCAACATTATCACGTAATTATTAAAATAGTTAACAGATCTATCGTAGGAGGGTGTAGCAACACCAATCTTGATGGGATTAGTACTCATCATTTTCCAAAAGACCAGACAATGAGAGAGAAATGGGAGCACTTGGTCTACACAGGCTGTGCACTTAAACTGCGCAAGCTCGCGCAGCCTGCTCTCGCTTCTGCAGATAACCTCATGAATCTGGCTCCAGACTCCCTTGGGATTTTTCCAGCTGTGTTTTGTTATTTTATTTTTTTCTGCTGTAGACAGATGGCCTTGTGTAAAATTTCCCTTCTGGATGAGTGTGTAAAGGGACATACTTTCATATAAAAAAAACCCTGAAATTGGTCCAGAATAAGCACATTAATCTTCTTACTGAGGCTTCTAACCCAATGTCAGCACAAAGATAAAACTGTCTCCTGGACCCCAGCAAGCACATCCCTGTACACAATATATGCCCAAGGACCAGGTTCTCATTAATCCCTGAGTCTTGAGAGATATTTAACATGCACCAGTAAATCCATCCATCCATTATCCATAACCACTTATCCTCTGCAGGGTCATGGGCAAGCTAAAGACTATCCCAGCTGACTATGGGCGAGAGGCAGGGTCCACCCTGGACAAGTTGCCAGGTCATTGCAGGGATAACACACAGAGACACACAACCATTCACTCTCATATTCACACCTATGGTCAATTTAGAGCCTCCAATTAACCTAACCACAGTCTTTGGACTGTGGAGGAAACTGGAGCACCCGGAGAAAACCCACACAGACATAGGGAGAACGTGCAAACGCCACACAGAAAGGCCCCCATCAGCCACTGGGCTCAAACCCAGAACCTTCTTGCTGTGAGAACCTATGCTAACCACTACACCACCATGCCACCCCACCAATAAATCTTAAAATTAAATTCCATACTGTACTGATAATATCAAAAGGTAAGAAGTAGTATAATGAGAAGCTATATTTATTTTTCCCTAGGTACAAATGTATTTTCTAGTGTACAGATTGTATTGCTATCTTTCAAGGACAGCCTTGGACCCACCATGACCAGAGATGATGATGATGATGATGATGATGATGCCCTTTATTGTCACTAGTCACATGTACCAGCAAAATTAGTCATCAACCTGTCCGTACATATACAACATACAATTGACATAGGGTAGACAGGACAGGAAGACAGGAATAAAAATAAAAAGAAAACACAACATGAGGAGAGATAAGGAAAAAAAAGAACACCCCCACACTATGCTCCTGTCAGGAGTACAGTGTGGGAACATTTTAAAAAACCTTGCATAAGCACAACTACAACACAGGTACACTTTAAACACGGGACTTGAGGGGGGGAGTAAGGGGTGAGGGGGGGGGAGTAAGGGGTGAGGGGAGGAGGTAATCCAGCACAAGCAAGCAGCCGTCCGCTCCTGCAGCCATGAAGGCGCTGGTCACACACCCGCTTATCACACTGGGGGTAAAAATGGCGACCGTGGAGAGTTAGAGAGGAATGCGAGGAATGAGAGCGTCTCCCGGCATTGACCTTCAGGGGGAAATGTTTTCTCAGCAACGGCCTAAAACAAGGCTGGTGTTGTCTCAGGGCGCTGAATGTCGATAAGATATGAATTGTTTGGTCTTTCCAGACGCAAGTCTTTGCACGTCCTCACCGCTTGTCCATATCTGTCCATTCTGTTCAAATTCAAATTCAAATTGATCTCTGAAAAACGTATTCCTTGCAAAGCTGGAAGCTGCTCCAAGATAACAACCATTTTGTGGTTAAAGTTTTGAATGTCCACAATCCGAGTGCCAACAGCTTTGCCCACCACTCCAATATCGGGCAGCTGTGGGGCTTTGAACAGCTGTCACTGTTGTCTGATTTCCTCGATATACCAGGGCAATACCATCAGCAAAAGTCCTGTAATCATGGTTCCGAATAGGTAGATATCTTCAATGTCCTCCACAGAAAGAATCGCCAGGCACAGGACCCGCCACCGCTCCCACGCGTCCATCGTGTAACCAACCGCAAACGTTCCGGCAAGACAAACGGGTTCCCCTGAACCCAAAACTGTGTCAATTTCGTTAGGAGACCAATTTATCAATTCCATGCTTTTTTAGTTTAGAAAGTAATGCAGGAAGAGTCTCTTCAAAAGCAGATGAGACAAAACATAAAAGCACAAGCAGGGAAAAAAGGAGGGAGAGGGAGAGCAGAAAAACGAGACTGCCGTCCGTGGAAGCACGGAGAAAAAAAAAGGACTTTATTATTATTACAGAGGACTGGAATAATAATAATAATAATAATAATAATAATAATAATAATAATAAAAGTCTAATCTAAAAAAAAATCAGGAACCAATGAAATTAAAACTACATATAAGAATAAATTTATGAATTCTTATGTTTAAATTTTATATGTTGGATTTATATAATTCTGTAAAGCTGCTTTGTGACAATGTCTGTTGTTAAAAGTGTTAAAGAAATAAAACTGACTTGACATATGCTTAATTTTATATTTATTATTTAAAACATATGCTCTACATATGTGCGTATTCTCAGCTGGTGTATCATGTTTTTGTTTGTTTGGTTGCTTTTTTGTGAATATTAAAATCATTGACATACTTACTCAACATATTCCCATTTGTTCGATACCCAGTATTAATTCCAATTTATCAACATTTACCCACCATTTCTATAACTTTTTAAAAAAAATATATGCCAAAAGCATGTGTATCGGGAACCAGTATCAAACTAATTTTATTAATACCCATGCCAAGCATACACAACTATTGTCCAGCTTTATAAATGTCTTTCATTGGGGACCAACCTTTCATTTAATGACATTCGCTCTAATATTAGCTCTTCAGGCTTTTCAGAAAATATTGATTACCCTGATCAGGTGTATTACATTAGCACTAAAATTAAACTAAAAAGTCAATGGGAGGCTCCCTTACTACAGCTCCTCTTAATTTGTTCAGAAATTCTTACTTTGTTTCTCAAGCCACTCTCCTTATTTCGGCTCTTCACATTCATATTTTATTGTGCCCACCTACTTTTTTCATACCTGATTTCCAAAGACTGGCATATTAAATTTTAATTACTCAGGGTTGGATCTCTTGTTCTGAACACATAACATCAGTGCATGAAAAACAGGCCCTATAAAGGTTTGGATCAGATTTCAGCCCATGATTGTTTCATCTGTTGGCAAGAAAAAGCTGCTGTGAGCCCTCACATCAGGAAGCACACTTGGAGTTGGCTCAGAGCACAGACACGTGCTGGCTAAACAATAGCAGTGCCAGACAACAGTGTTATCCTGCAGCCATTTCCTTCATTGCCTACACCTCATCCTTCAGTTGAGCACTGTTCTGGATAATGCATTTCATAACTGACTGTAATAAAGTTTAATTAATTGGTCAGATCTCCGAACTGGCCCCAGTCATGCACCCTGAGGGCTGTGATGAATGTCATTTAAATTAATTACACATAAAAAGCCTTTCTGTGATGTTCACGTCTATACTGGGATACTAGTTTAGTAGGCAGGAGTTCTGTCTCATGATGAGAAAAAGGCAGGGTATGATTGCAAGAGTCTTACTCATTTAATAATCTTCAGGCAAAACTGTAGTCAAACATTGCTGAGCAACATGAGCTAAAACTAAGGAATGAGGTACTGTTTCATGTCAAGGAACCAGGGACCATCAGTCTGAGCAGACAGACATGATAAGAGGGTGAGATTCTATACTGTCTGTTTTAAGTAATAAATCACCTGTGAAATATCTTAAATGGTCTAGTGACTCTTGGACACAACTTGTAGCAGTGTAAGTGTAGCTAAAGATTTCAATTTGATAGCAAAACCCTATCACTGGTCCTGAATTCAGGGGTATGCTTATTTGCCTGGGTCTTGCGATGTTTGGAAGGTTTGTGGGAGATGAGTGTGAGATCGATTCCATACTGATGGTGTTTTTGTTTGGGTTGGGTTCTATGAAGATAGTAGTGGTTGGAAAGCTGGAAAACATTGGAAAACATTGTTAAATGGGTTGATGAATGGTACACTGAATTTTGATATCATAGAAATAACTAGCTTCTTTTTTATAATCATATTTGAACACTTTCAGTGCATATGTCCATGTCAAATTTACACACAATGTATTTTGATTTGTACTTATAAATATGAACAAAAACACACTATGCTATTATTATTAAATATGTAAAAATGCTTAAAAATGTCCAAGGTATCCTTATAAATGATGTTGCCATTGGTATGGAATAAGTAGCAATCATGGTGAATGTGAAGGAGCTTCCTAATATTCAACATCAACATTATTAAACAACACTTGAATGGAACAAGCTAAATACCTTAAACATCTCTGTCACTTTAAATGGTTTCAATAACATGCATGGAAATTTCATGGAACCACAACTCTTTCTCCCTGGGTGGGTACAGCATGCAAGATTTTGCAACTCTGACTAATGATAAGGAAGAGAAGAGAGAAGCCAGGAATGACATGAAAAGAATTGCAGGATGATCTGAAAACAGCAGGAACAAGTTATGCAGAAAATAATAAGCAATGAACTGCATGCCAATTATTTCTGTTTGTACAAGCCATTTAAAAAAAAAGACAAATCAGGACTTTTGGAACAAAAGATGAAGCAAAAATATAATTTGTTGGCAATAATTCAGCTCATCATCTCATCTCATCTCATTATCTCTAGCCGCTTTATCCTTCTACAGGGTCACAGGCAAGCTGGATCCTATCCCAGCTGACTATGGGCAAAAGGCGGGGTACACCCTGGACAAGTCGCCAGGTCATCACAGGGCTGACACATAGACACAGACAACCATTCACACTCGCATTCACACCTACGGTCAATTTAGAGTCACCAGTTAACCTAACCTGCATGTCTTTGGGGGAAACCGGAGCACCCGGAGGAAACCCACGCGGACACGGGGAGAACATGCAAACTCCACACAGAAAGGCCCTCGCCGGCCACGGGGCTCGAACCCGGACCTTCTTGCTGTGAGGCGACAGCGCTAACCACTACACCACCGTGCCGCCCTCAGCTCATCATACTCAGAGAAAGAAACGTTGTGTGTATGATCCAAAGAACACTATACTCACAGTCAAATACAGAAGTTGGACCATCATGATATCAGGTTACTTCTCTGTAAATGGTGCTGGTCCATTACATTTCATTAAAGGAAACATGCACTGGGACATCATCTGCCAAGAAACTGAAACCATGGAGAGGTTAGACATTTCAACAAGAAAACATCCCCAAATATACAGTGAAAATACCTCAAGACTGGTTTCTAAAAAAGAAGGTGAAGATGCTTGCATGGCCTCGGCTGACTTTATTTATGTAGTATTTTAAAATTGCAAGTCCATCAATGGGATCCTTGTATCCGTGGGGAAATTAAGAATATTTGTCGAGAGAATTGGGTCAAAATTGAAAGATATTGTTACAAAAAAAATTACAGCAGACATTTTAAAGTTGTAATTGCCAGCAATGGCTTTGCAACAAAGTACAAATGTCCAAATACTAAAAAAAATAGCTTTGTTTATGCTTATGAATAAAAAAAATATTTTATGTAAAAAAAAACCCTCTAAGTTACACATTTTCATATGTATAACCTCAAAAAGTCAAAATATAATTGGCCTCATTTATTAATTTTTCAATAAAGTTTGTGTAAATGCCTAAGCCAAATAAATACCAGATTTCCAAAGATTTCAGAAAGGCTGATTTTCTTCATATTCGTGCATATTTTGATCACCTGTAAATGCATTTCCATCCCAGCTCATTTGCATGAGCCCACAAAACCTCATACAAATACACAGACAGCTGGGAGCATGAAATGAACAGTCAGGGTAAAGTCTAAAAGACAGAAGTAGAAGTTATTTAGACTCACTTCTATGCCAAGGAAGAAGAAGAAGAAGAAGCACTAAATCTTCTGTCAACTCAGGCATTTGTTACAGCTTAAATCCAACAGTATATTCCATATAAAAAAGTCCAATAACCCCTGCAAATTATATGATTTCACGGTTTTCCAAGTGGAGGTTTACATTAGTCATTTTTCTTATGCATACATTTACACATATCCAGGAGCATGAACAGAAATTGACTGTTTATCCAAATAAACACCAAATTTATTGTGTAAACAATTTATGCATAAATCCATTCATAATCAGTTTGATAAATAATGCCCATTATATGACATTTTTACTTAGATATATGCACTGAAAGTATATTAAATAATATTTAAAAAAAAAGTGTCTCAATAGTTATTTCCCTTCACTGTATTGTGTTTGTGAGGGGAGCTGTGCCAGCTGTCATGATCGTAACTCAGGAATCACCCCAGCTCTAAGTTAGCCTTTTGCCCTGGCCTGTCTTACTCATCATTGCCCCCCCAGGTTCTCCATAAATGTGCACCACGCTCTATATGTGAATTGTGGTCTCTGGGTTGTGACAGTGTTCTCTGGTATAGTATCAGAACACATACTCAAACAATAAGGAAGTAGGCAGTGATTTAAGTGGTAATAGTTTGCATGCTTGCATTGTTTTACTGTGACTCATTGCATGGTCACAGTAAAACAATGCTAAAGCCAACATAGGCAAGAAGACAGTACAATAAACCCTTGAAGCTACCTTACCAAGCAGAGAATGTAGTAGATCCAATGTAGAAAAATTTAAAATACATTGAATATTGACCTGGATACACCTTCAATATATCAGCCTTGTCCACAGTACGCATCTTAGGAGGAGCACAAAAACCACTCCCTACTACATCCTTGAGACAATAATTCACAATTTACAATCAGACACACTAAAAGAATAATAAATTCAATGATACTAAAGTCTTACCTACTGATCCAGGAATCAATTGTTGTTCAGGTATGAACTTGAAACTGGAGAAAAATATCACCCATGTTTTTATAATTGGTAAATATGATGAAATGATTTTTGGTCACCTTTAACCAATGACAGCACTCTTTCAACAGCAACTTCACAGCCAATTTGTCCTTGTGTCAATGCCATAACTCTTGTATTGAGGATTCTTTAAAAAATGCTATAGGCTGCATCTTGATTCATGAGCTTTGGTTTTAAGACAAAATGGCCCTAACCCCCTCTTCTGAGGCATCTATGTTGGCTCTAGAGGGCAGGTTTGGGTCAGGATTTTAGAACGGGGGTGGTAGAGAACACTTGGCCAAGGGTAGCAAACAACCTGAGAGGTGCATGTAAGATGCAGCTATGGAACTAAATTTCAAAATGAAATGCCACTGTAAATTGGTGAACCCAAGGAAGTATTATATATCCTTTACCTTCTGAGGTACCCCATGCCAGATGCAGAAAAGCAGCCCCAAATCATCATAAAGCCTCTTCCATGTTTTAAAGTGTTCTTTTCTTTGAAAGTTTCATTTTTTCTTCTGTGGACATTGAGCTGATGAGACTTGCCAATAAGCTTGCGTTTTGTCTCATCTGTTCAAAGGATATGCTCCCAGAAGCACTGTGGCTTGTCAATATGCATTTTAGTAAATTCCAGTCTGGCTTTTATTTAAATTTAAATTGTTATTGTTCTTTCAGTAATGGAGTCCTCCTGGGTCTTCTTCCATTGATCCTGTTGTCACTCAAAAAGTGACAGATGGTGCAATTAGACCTTGATGTACCTTGACCTTGGAGTTCAACTTTTATCTCTTTGGAAGTTGTCCTTGGCTCTTTATCCACCGTTGGCACTATCCTTCTGTTCAATCTGTGATGGATTTTCCTCTTGCAGTCACATCCAGAAAGGTTGGCTACAGTCCCATGTAACTTCTTAATAATATTTGCAACTGTAATCATGGGAACATCAAGCTGCTTGGAGATGGTATTACTGTCTTTGCCTTTAATATGCTTGTCTATAATTTTCTTTATGATCTCCTCAAACAACTCTCTCCTTTGCTTTCTCTGGTCTATGTTCAGCATGGTGAACATGATGATATGAAATGGCAGAGTGACGACTTTTCTCCATTTAAAAAGACTGAATGACTGAGAACATCTGTGATAATAATTAAGGTTCAACAATTACTTTGAAATATCACTAAAATCCATCCATCCATTATCTGTAACCGCTTATCAGCCCATCCCAGCTGACTATGGGCGAGAGGCGGGGGTACACCTTGGACAAGCTGCCAGATCATTGCAGGGCTGATACACACAGACACAAACAACCATTCAAATCAAATCAAATCAAGTTTATTTGTACAGCGCTTTTAACAATAAACATTGTCGCAAAGCAGCTTTACAGAATTTGAACGACTTAAAACATGAGCTAATTTTATCCCTAATCTATCCCCAATGAGCAAGCCTGTGGCGACGGTGGCAAGGAAAAAATCCCCCAGACGACATGAGGAAGAAACCTCGAGAGGAACCAGACTCAAAAGGGAACCCATCCTCTTTTGGGCAACAACAGACAGCCTGACTATAATATTAACAGTTTTAACAGGTATAACCCTCAACTGTCCTCATGGGGCCGTCCTTCACAGGAGTGGGGCGATAAAACTCCGACCAGACACAGGGCACCAGGATGGATCAAGCAGGTCCGAGGGGCAGAAGAGGCCAGCATCTCAATCCCAGGATCAACATGTAACTCAGAGGGACAGATGGGGGGGGGGGAAGAGAGAGAGAGAAAGAAAACACGTTGTTAAGTATGCCCTAAAAATGACAAGTATTTAAATCTGTGTGGTAGGCTCACAGAGACGAGATTCTTTACATCAGGCATAACACACAATGGCATGTTAATATGGTAAAAAATATATCATGACCTGCTCTGGCTGGATGCTTGATTGGGTGATGGGAGCACACTCCTCAGCAATGATGAGATGCAGATGGGACCCTTAGGCCTGGCCAAGACAATTCAGTTACATTTCACCGGGTCTGGGACATGCGACAGAATGTCTGACGGCCGATTCCCTGCAGGCTACGATAGCCAGTCGAGGTCCCCACCGTCTCCACCAAAAGATTTCCTGTTGACTCCATGTAACTCAGAGGGACAGATTTGGGGTGGGGGGGAGAGAAAGAAAACACAGGTGGTTAGGTATGCCCAATGTCACCTGAATAAGTAGGAACAGTATACATATTGCACCGAGTACAAGCAGGGACTCCGGCAACTAACTATGACAGCATAACTAAAAGGAGAGAGCCAGAAGGTAACACAGGCATGAGGGAGCCCTGGGACATAAAGCAGCCAGCCACTACACCGTCAACAAACTCGAGTGAGCAAGCGAGTGGGGACTGACAGCATCCATACATCCCAGTTTACCAAAACACTCTATGTCTGAGGACCCTCCAGATCTACTCCTTTACCTCATAAACACCATTAACAAAAGGCTTGACTAAACAGATATGTTTTCAGCCTAGACTTAAATGCTGAGACTGTGTCTGATTCCCGAACATTACTTGGAAGGCTGTTCCATAACAGTGGGGCTTTGTAAGAAAAGGCTCTGCCCCCTGATGTAGCCTTCACTATACGAGGCACCAGCAGATAGCCTGCACCTTTTGATCTAAGTAGGCGTGGCGGGTCATAGAGGAGCAGAAGTTCACTCAGGTACTGTGGTGCGAGACCATTTAGTGCTTTAAAGGTCAATAGTAGTATTTTATAATCAATACGAAACTTGATTGGGAGCCAATGCAGTGTGGACAAGACAGGCGTGATGTGGTCATATTTTCTAGTTCTAGTAAGGACTCTTGCTGCGGCATTTTGAACTAACTGGAGCTTGTTTATGCACTTATTGGAACATCCAGACAGTAAGGCATTACAATAATCCAACCTGGAGGTAACGAAAGCATGGACTAGTTTTTCTGCATCATGCAATGACATTAAATTTCTTATCTTTGCAATATTTCTGAGATGAAAGAAAGCTATCTGGGTGATGTTATCAATGTGAGTTTCGAATGAAAGACTGGGGTCAATAATCACTCCGAGGTCTTTTACTGCTGCACGTGAAGAAACAGAAAGGCCATCCAGAGTTACTGTGTAATCAGAAAACTTACTTCTAGCTGTATGTGGTCCTAGCACAAGTACTTCAGTCTTGTCAGAGTTAAGCAGAAGGAAATTAATAAGCATCCAGTGTCTAATGTCCTTAACACATACCTCAATTTTATTAAGCTGGTGTCTCTCATCAGGTTTTGCAGAGACATACAACTGTGTGTCATCAGCATAACAGTGGAAACTAATACAATGTTTACGAATAATATCGCCCAGAGGTAACATATATAGAGAAAAAAGCAGTGGACCCAAGACAGAACCTTGTGGAACACCAAACTTTACCTCGGTACGTCTAGAAATATCACCATTTATATCAACATACTGATAACGATCAGTTAGATAAGACCTGAGCCAGGAGAGGGCCATTCTCTTAACTCCCACAACATTTTCTAGTCTATCCAGAAGAATGGAATGATCAATGGTATCAAATGCTGCACTAAGGTCAAGCAACACAAGTAGCGAGACACAGCCCTGATCAGACGCCAACAGTAGGTCGTTTACTACTTTAACCAGTGCTGTCTCTGTGCTATGATGAGGTCTAAATCCTGACTGATACATTTCATGGATGTTATTCCTATGTAAATATGAGCATAACTGCTGTGCCACAGCTTTTTCAAGGATCTTGGAGATAAAGGGGAGGTTTGATATTGGCCGATAATTGGACAGCTGACAGGGATCAAGGTCAGGTTTTTTAATCAGGGGTTTGATAACTGCTAGTTTAAAGGATTTGGGTACATAGCCAATCATAAGAGGAGAATTTATTATTTTTAGAAGCGGTTCAATTACTCCAGGCATTATCTGTTTGAATAGATGTGTCGGTAAGGGATCTAGTACGCAAGTTGAGGCTTTTGATGTAGAGATTAATGAAAGTAATTCAGTTTCTTTTAGGGGAGTAAAACATTCTAACTGATGATCTGATACAGTTATATTGTTAACTACAAGGTCACTTTCATTGTCTAACCTTAAATTAGTAGTTTGAATTTTTTGTCGGATATTCTCAATTTTGTCATTAAAAAAATTCATGAAGTCGTTGCTACTACATACTGCAGGTGTGCATGTGTTGATAGTGGACTTATTCCTGGTTAATTTTGCTACAGTATTAAATAGGAATCTAGGATTATTTTTGTTATCTTCTATTAGGGAGGAGAAATATGTTGATCTCGCAGCACTAAGAGCTTTTCTATACTTCAGGAAGCTCTCTTTCCAAGCTAATTAGAACACTACCAATTTTGTTTGACGCCATTTACATTCCAATTTTCGAGTGGTCTGTTTTAATGTGCGAGTGTCATCATTATACCAGGGTGCTAATTTTTTGTCTCTGACCATTTTCCTTTTTAGAGGAGCTACATTATCTAAAGTATGGCGGAATGTTGACTCTAAGCATTCAGTTGCCTGATCAAGTTCTGCAGGGGCTGACAGTGACCCAATCAAAGTTGACAGCTCTGGGAGATCATTTATAAAACTCTGTGCAGTAGTTGACGTGAAAGTACGTTTAATACAGTAGCGTGGTGAGGTGCATATATTATTACTCAGACATATTTTGAATGAGATGAGACAATGATCTGAGATAACTTCAGACTGTGGAAGTATGACTATATTGTCTACGTTTAATCTGAATGTTAGTATTAGATCAAGGGTGTGACCACCATTATGGGTCGGTCCTATGACATTCTGCTTAATCCCGACTGAATCTAAGATGGACACAAACGCTGTTTTTAAAGGGTCTTCTGGGTTATCGAAGTGAATATTAAAATCTCCGACAACTAAAGCTTTGTCTAAGGAAATAAGCAAATCTGAGATAAAATCTGCAAATTCAGAAAGAAACTCGGAATATGGCCCCGGGGGCCTGTAAATAATAAGCAATGGAATTAACTGGGTAGACTTATTTTTCGAGGCTACATACATTATATGTATATATATAGATAATCGTTATAAATAACCGCGACGCCTCCTCCTCTGCCAGTTAGACGAGGCTGGTGTATATAACTGTATCCAGGAGGACTCGCTTCATTTAATGCTATATATTCATTTGGCTTAATCCATGTTTCTGTTAAACACAGTACATTAAACTCCTGATCAGTAATGAGTTCATTAACCATTAGCGCTTTAGATGTAAGAGATCTAATATTTAATAGCCCCACCTTTAGATCAAAGGTGCTGGCAGCAGCTGTACAGTCAGTCTGATCTAATTTTATATTGATTAGGTTACTGGAACAAACTCTCTGAAAATTTCTACCTTTTTGTTGAGCTCGGGGAACAGACACAGTCTCGATGTAGTGGGCCCTGAGTGACGACTCTGTGCAGCTAGCAGACAGTCGGTTTAGCCTGTTCGTCTGCTCCCTGGCCTTGGCTCTGGATTGTCAGAAATTAACTAGGCCTGTTCTGAGACTATGACCTATGCTGCAGGAAATGAGAGCAGCACCTTCCCGAGTGGGATGGATACCGTCCCGCCCTAACAGGCCAGCAGTGCCCTCAAAATTAGCCCAATTATCTATAAAGCCCACATTGTTTCCAGAGCACCACCTGGACAGCCAGCAGTTCAGCGACCATAACCTGCTGTAAGCTACATCGCCACGCCGCATTGGGATGGGGCCAGAGCATACTACAGCATCGGACATCGCCTTCGCTAATTTAAACACCTCTACAAAGTTACTCTTAGTAACCTCAGACTGACGAAGGCGTATATCATTAGCTCCTGCATGGATAACTATCTTTGAGAACCTGTGCTTGCCTAGGACCCTAAGATTACCTGCTATGTCCGGCGCCCTGGCTCCCGGTATACACCTGACTAAAGCTGCTGGTGCCCCTAAAGGCTGAGCTAATTTCACGTGCCGTATGATAGAGTCCCCTATAACCAGAGCTCTTTCAGGTTTCTCAGTGGGTGCATCACTAAGGAGAGCAAACCTGTTCGACACGTGATGCGGAGAGGAGTGGTGCTCCCGTGGGCGAGCCTCAGCGGTAGCTTTGGCTCTACGCTTATGCCGCCGAGCCGTCACCCATTCGCCCCGCTGTAAGGGCTCTAATGCCGGAGTTGGGGGATTGCTAACTCCACCTAGGGCATCCAGACTTTCCCTAACAGAAACTACACTGTTCTCACGCTCACTAACCTGCTCTAAAGCCTGGACACGCGCTTCTAGCACTGAAATCTTCTCCGTCAGAGAGCTAACTAATCTGCACTTATCACAAGTAAAGCTAATAGAGCTATCGCTAGTGACGGAGGAAGAATGACTAAACATCCTGCACTCAGCACACTGAACAGGCTGAAGGTGTGCCATGATGAAAAGATTCACGTACCTTAAATGAAGATCTGTTGATATTAAAGCCTCACATTCACATGTTGATATTCACTCTCACATTCACACCTACGGTCAATTTAGAACAACCAATTAGCCTAACCTGCATGTCTTTGGACTGTGGGGGGAAACCGGAGCACCTGGAGGAAACCCACGCAGACACAGGGAGAACATGCAAACTCCACACAGAAAGGCCCCCATCATCCACTGGGCTCAAACCCAGAACCTTCTTGCTGTGAGGCAACAGTGCTAAGCACTACACCATCGTGCCACCCATCACTAAAATCCACTTATTTATAATTGTTTCTCAAGGTTCCAACAAATCTGCCCAGGCTATTTTAGAATGTCTTTGTAAAATAAACAATGAATCACTTCTTTTCATACTTTTTTTAATTATTAAAAAATTTACACAGGGCCTCCTGTGTAAAGTCCACAAGCGGAGGCCATCTGATCTGCTTTAATATCAACAGATCTTCATTTAAGGTACGTGAATCTTTTCATCATGGCACACCTTCAGCCTGTTCAGTGTGCTGAGTGCAGGATGTTTAGTCATTCTTCCTCCGTCACTAGCGATAGCTCTATTAGCTTTACTTGTGATAAGTGCAGATTAGTTAGCTCTCTGACGGAGAAGATTTCAGTGCTAGAAGCATGTGTCCAGGCTTTAGAGCAGGTTAGTGAGCGTGAGAACAGTGTAGTTTCTGTTAGGGAAAGTCTGGACGCCCTAGGTGGAGTTAGTAATCCCCCAACTCCGGCATTAGAGCCCTTACAGCGGGGCGAATGGGTGACGGCTCGGCGGCATAAGCGTAGAGCCAAAGCTACTGCTGAGGCTCGCCCACGGGAGCACCACTCCTCTCCGCGTCACGTGTCGAACAGGTTTGCTCTCCTTAGTGATGCACCCACTGAGAAACCTGAAAGTGCTCTGGTTATAGGGGACTCTATCATACGGCACGTGAAATTAGCTCAGCCTTTAGGGGCACCAGCAGCTTTAGTCAGGTGTATACCGGGAGCCAGGGCGCCGGACATAGCAGGTAATCTTAGGGTCCTAGGCAAGCACAGGTTCTCAAAGATAGTTATCCATGCAGGAGCTAATGATATACGCCTTCGTCAGTCTGAGGTTACTAAGAGTAACTTTGTAGAGGTGTTTAAATTAGCGAAGGCGATGTCCGATGCTGTAGTATGCTCTGGCCCCATCCCAATGCGGCGTGGCGATGTAGCTTACAGCAGGTTATGGTCGCTGAACTGCTGGCTGTCCAGGTGGTGCTCTGGAAACAATGTGGGCTTTATAGATAATTGGGCTAATTTTGAGGGCACTGCTGGCCTGTTAGGGCGGGACGGTATCCATCCCACTCGGGAAGGTGCTGCTCTCATTTCCTGCAGCATAGGTCATAGTCTCAGAACAGGCCTAGTTAATTTCTGACAATCCAGAGCCAAGGCCAGGGAGCAGACGAACAGGCTAAACCGACTGTCTGCTAGCTGCACAGAGTCGTCACTCAGGGCCCACTACATCGAGACTGTGTCTGTTCCCCGAGCTCAACAAAAAGGTAGAAATTTTCAGAGAGTTTGTTCCAGTAACCTAATCAATATAAAATTAGATCAGACTGACTGTACAGCTGCTGCCAGCACCTTTGATCTAAAGGTGGGGCTATTAAATATTAGATCTCTTACATCTAAAGCGCTAATGGTTAATGAACTCATTACTGATCAGGAGTTTAATGTACTGTGTTTAACAGAAACATGGATTAAGCCAAATGAATATATAGCATTAAATGAAGCGAGTCCTCCTGGATACAGTTATATACACCAGCCTCGTCTAACTGGCAGAGGAGGAGGCGTCGCGGTTATTTATAACGATTATCTAGGTGTAACACACAAACCTGGTTATAAGTTTAATACATTTGAAGTTCTTCATACTCATATAATGTATGTAGCCTCGAAAAATAAGTCTACCCAGTTAATTCCATTGCTTATTATTTACAGGCCCCCGGGGCCATATTCTGAGTTTCTTTTTGAATTTGCAGATTTTATCTCAGATTTGGTTATTTCCTTAGACAAAGCTTTAGTTGTCGGAGATTTTAATATTCACTTTGATAACCCAGAAGACCCTTTAAAAACAGCGTTTGTGTCCATCTTAGATTCAGTCGGGATTAAGCAGAATGTCATAGGACCGACCCATAATGGTGGTCACACCCTTGATCTAATACTAACATTCAGATTAAACGTAGACAATATAGTCATACTTCCACAGTCTGAAGTTATCTCAGATCATTGTCTCATCTCATTCAAAATATGTCTGAGTAATAATATATGCACCTCACCACGCTACTGTATTAAACGTACTTTCACGTCAACTACTGCACAGAGCTTTATAAATGATCTCCCAGAGCTGTCAACTTTGATTGGGTCACTGTCAGCCCCTGCAGAACTCGATCAGGCAACTGAATGCTTAGAGTCAACATTCCGCCATACTTTAGATAATGTAGCTCCTCTAAAAAGGAAAATGGTCAGAGACAAAAAATTAGCACCCTGGTATAATGATGACACTCGCACATTAAAACAGACCACTCGAAAATTGGAACGTAAATGGCGTCAAACAAAATTGGTAGTGTTCAAATTGGCGTGGAAGGAGAGCTTCCTGAAGTATAAAAAAGCTCTTAGTGCTGCGAGATCAACATATCTCTCCTCCCTAATAGAAGATAACAAAAATAATCCTAGATTCCTATTTAATACTGTAGCAAAATTAACCAGGAATAAGTCCACTATCAACACATGCACACCTGCAGCATGTAGTAGCAATGACTTCATTAATTTTTTTAATGACAAAATTGAGAATATCCGACAAAAAATTCAAACTACTAATTTAAGGTTAGACAATGAAAGTGACCTTGTAGTTAACAATATAACTGTATCAGATCATCAGTTAGAATGTTTTACTCCCCTAAAAGAAACTGAATTACTCTCATTAAACTCTACATCAAAAGCCTCAACTTGCGTACTAGATCCCTTACCGACACATCTATTCAAACAGATAATGCCTGGAGTAATTGAACCGCTTCTAAAAATAATAAATTCTCCTCTTATGATTGGCTATGTACCCAAATCCTTTAAACTAGCAGTTATCAAACCCCTGATTAAAAAACCTGACCTTGATCCCTGTCAGCTGTCCAATTATCGGCCAATATCAAACCTCCCCTTTATCTCCAAGATCCTTGAAAAAGCTGTGGCACAGCAGTTATGCTCATATTTACATAGGAATAACATCCATGAAATGTATCAGTCAGGATTTAGACCTCATCATAGCACAGAGACAGCACTGGTTAAAGTAGTAAACAACCTACTGTTGGCGTCTGATCAGGGCTGTGTCTCGCTACTTGTGTTGCTTGACCTTAGTGCAGCATTTGATACCATTGATCATTCCATTCTTCTGGATAGACTAGAAAATGTTGTGGGAGTTAAGGGAATGGCCCTCTCCTGGCTCAGGTCTTATCTAACTGATCGTTATCAGTATGTCGATATAAATGGTGATATTTCTAGACGTACCGAGGTAAAGTTTGGTGTTCCACAAGGTTCTGTCTTGGGTCCACTGCTTTTTTCTCTATATATGTTACCTCTGGGCGATATTATTCGTAAACATTGTATTAGTTTCCACTGTTATGCTGATGACACACAGTTGTATGTTTCTGCAAAACCTGATGAGAGACACCAGCTTAATAAAATTGAGGAATGTGTTAAGGACATTAGACACTGGATGCTTATAAATTTCCTTCTGCTTAACTCTGACAAGACTGAAGTACTTGTGCTAGGACCACATACAGCTAGAAGTAAGTTTTCTGATTCCACAGTAACTCTGGATGGCCTTTCTGTTTCTTCACGTGCAGCAGTAAAAGACCTCGGAGTGATTATTGACCCCAGTCTTTCATTCGAAACTCACATTGATAACATCACCCGGATAGCTTTCTTTCATCTCAGAAATATTGCAAAGATAAGAAATTTAATGTCATTGCATGATGCAGAAAAACTAGTCCATGCTTTCGTTACCTCCAGGTTGGATTATTGTAATGCCTTACTGTCTGGATGTTCCAATAAGTGCATAAACAAGCTCCAGTTAGTTCAAAATGCCGCAGCAAGAGTCCTTACTAGAACTAGAAAATATGACCACATCACGCCTGTCTTATCCACACTGCATTGGCTCCCAATCAAATTTCGTATTGATTATAAAATACTACTATTGACCTTTAAAGCACTAAATGGTCTCGCACCACAGTACCTGAGTGAACTTCTGCTCCTCTATGACCCGCCACGCCTACTTAGATCAAAAGGTGCAGGCTATCTGCTGGTACCTCGTATAGTGAAGGCTACATCAGGGGGCGGAGCCTTTTCTTACAAAGCCCCACTGTTATGGAACAGTCTTCCAAGTAATGTTCGGGAATCAGACACAGTCTCAGCATTTAAGTCTAGGCTGAAAACATATCTGTTTAGTCAAGCCTTTTGTTAATGGTGTTTATGAGGTAAAGGAGTAGATCTGGAGGGTCCTCAGACATAGAGTGTTTTGGTAAACTGGGATGTATGGATGCTGTCAGTCCCCACTCGCTTGCTCACTCGAGTTTGTTGACGGTGCAGTGGCTGGCTGCTTTATGTCCCGGGGCTCCCTCATGCCTGTGTTACCTTCTGGCTCTCTCCTTTTAGTTATGCTGTCATAGTTAGTTGCCGGAGTCCCTGCTTGTACTCGGTGCAATATGTATACTGTTCCTACTTATTCAGGTGACATTGGGCATACCTTACCACCTGTGTTTTCTTTCTCTCCCCCCACCCCCCACCCCAAATCTGTCCCTCTGAGTTACATGGAG
Source organism: Neoarius graeffei (assembly GCF_027579695.1). Classification (NCBI taxonomy): domain Eukaryota; kingdom Metazoa; phylum Chordata; class Actinopteri; order Siluriformes; family Ariidae; genus Neoarius; species Neoarius graeffei. The sequence continues at coordinate 16,513,688 of NC_083581.1, read as the reverse complement.
TCAACAGGAAATCTTTTGGTGGAGACGGTGGGGACCTCGACTGGCTATCGTAGCCTGCAGGGAATCGGCCGTCAGACATTCTGTCGCATGTCCCAGACCCGGTGAAATGTAACTGAATTGTCTTGGCCAGGCCTAACGGTCCCATCTGCATCTCATCATTGCTGAGGAGTGTGCTCCCATCACCCAATCAAGCATCCAGCCAGAGCAGGTCATGATATATTTTTTACCATATTAACATGCCATTGTGCGTCATGCCTGATGTAAAGACTCTCGTCTCTGCGAGCCTACCACACAGATTTAATACTTGTCATTTTTAGGGCATACCTAACAACGTGTTTTCTTTCTCTCTCTCTCCCCCCCCCCCCGCCCCCCCATCTGTCCCTCTGAGTTACATATTGATCCTGGGATTGAGATGCTGGCCTCTTCTGCCCCTCGGACCTGCTTGATCCATCCTGGTGCCCTGTGTCTGGTCGGAGTTTTATCGCCCCACTCCTGTGAAGGACGGCCCCATGAGGACAGTTGAGGGTTATACCTGTTAAAACTGTTAATATTATAGTCAGGCTGTCTGTTGTTGCCCAAATGAGGATGGGTTCCCTTTTGAGTCTGGTTCCTCTCGAGGTTTCTTCCTCATGTCGTCTGAGGGAGTTTTTCCTTGCCACCGTCGCCACAGGCTTGCTCATTGGGGATAGATTAGGGATAAAATTAGCTCATGTTTTAAGTCGTTCAAATTCTGTAAAGCTGCTTTGCGACAATGTTTATTGTTAAAAGCGCTTTACAAATAAACTTGATTTGATTTGATTATTATTTTTGCTTTACAACATATCAGTGGCATGCAAGCATACATGAAAAAATTGCTTCTAAATTCATAACTTTTCAGGAGGAATAAAGCATTGTTTCAACAAGCTGTAAGGGTACCAACAAATTTGTCCATGACTGTATGCTGTGTGGAGATCAAACTCTATTACAAGTTTACGGGCACAAAGGACTGTGGGTGATGGAACTTGTCTGTGAATTGGTTAAGGCTACAATAAAAACACAAGGTCTATGGTTCTGTGATGAGTAATTTTTGATGGGAGCTTAGTTCAGTTTTTACTTCAGTGTGCATGGTACTTGTGTCTGTGTGCAGAGCAATTGTGTTGGTGCATGCTGATACCCTCATGCTATCCAGTGGCTGTACACAGATTGGATTCTTCAAGGGTTACATGGGAAACTGATGAGCTATGTTGGAGACCACTTTTGTATTGCAGGTTCTGGATGGTACAACCTATGGAGCACTTGCATGTGACGTCACAGCCGATCCAGATTGTGACAGACGCCATCGTGTCGGTCAAACGCCATATTCCGCCTTCTACTTCTACTTCTGCTTTTACTTCTACCTTTTCTTCTGGAAAACCCTACTATATACAATTCTACTACAACGGCTGCGGCTACAAGCTCTCCCTACCTGTGCATGTTTTTTATGTTTTTTGTGTGTATTTTTGCATGTTGTTCGTCTGTACCGGACTTCAATATCCACTACAACCGTATGGACTTACTGGGCATTGGTTTCCAGCAGAAAATGATGGTTTGTAGTGATTTCCATCTCATGCACAACATTCCGGACGAGAAAAAAAAAAAATAACATCATTCCGGGCGAGACCAGCGGGGTCTCCGTGGATTGTTATCGGAAGCAAAGCGAAGGAGGTGGCGCTGGGAGCAGAAGCAAAAGCGAGGCTACAGGCAGAGCTGGCCTGTTGACTAAGCTCAGAAAACAGCTACTCAAACCTCCACTGCCAAGCCTCTACCTCTCCAATGCCAGATCCATGTAAACAAGACGGACGATTTGGAATTACCTTATTCTATTCTATAATCGGCTGGTCAGTGCTATACTCAATATTTAAGTGACTTACCCATCCAATGAGGATTGTTATTTTCTTGTTTACAAGATGCCACATCTGAGTCGCTGACAAATCCTGAATTTCTGTAAAGAAAACTGTCCAGAGATTTCTAAGCACGCAGTGCTTCACCACTGAACAGCAAGGGAACGTTGATGAGGTAATCATACACGTCCGGGTATTCCGCTGGCAGTTCAAAATCCGGTCATGAAAACTCCGTCCGGAAAGCCATAAGGGTCACAAATCTGTAGATCGTTAATTTTAGACATATATCTCGTTATCTGTTCATTAGAAAAATGAACCGTGTAGTCCATCGGTTGAAATTGATCCATTCTGTACACGAGTGCAGCAGTATTCAGCGGTGTTTTTGACCGACAAGATGGGGGTTGTGTACTTTCCGGTCACGTGACTGCAAGATCTCTATATGTGGAATGGTTTCACAAAACATAGGATGTATTCATTACATTTGTTTGTAGTCAGTCATTCTCCTATGTGCTGTCTCAAAAAAAATGCTGTTTTTTGAACAAGTCAGATTGCAATGCAATACAATGCAATGTACAGTTCTGCAGTTCTTTCTGATGATGGGCTCTGGATGGGGAATTGTCTGCTTTTCTCTTTATTGAGGGTTCTTATTACAGGGTTAAAAGGCATTTGTCTGCCTATAGTACAATTGAACGTTTTAAGAACCTTAGGAGAACGTTGCTATTAAGTTGCAAGAACATTACCCTGGAACGTTCAGAGAATGTTAGGGTGTGGAGTTTTTGTTTGGTTTGCAAAACGTTTGGCCAGAACGTTAGAACAGGACATACTGAGAACCTCTTTAGAACATTATTTAGGAACCAGCTTTTGATTTCTGTTTAATGGAAATAAATAATCATAATTATAATTAGGGTTTGGATTAATTGTTCTTTATTATATATTCACTACAACAGTAAGCAAAGTGTCACATTAATCTGATCTACCAGAAATTAAGCCATTATGTTCATTTTAAACAAATTAGTCCCTGCATGTTCATTAGTCAATTGCTGTCTAGTCAACTGCTGTCTAGGCATCATTCTCAGTGTTGCTGTCATCTAGTTGAGGTCCTCCATTCTGGGTTTTATTCTGTAATAAACCAATGAAAATAATAACTGAATAACACACCAATTTATAACCAAATAACATACGAGTTGACAACTGATTTTAAAATGTTACACCACAAGGTATGCATGTCTGTATGTATGTGTCCTTTTCTTTCCCTTTTATATTATTAATTTATTTTAGGGGTTTGTTATTCACCTTTGTCGGCTTGTACTTAGACCCTCCAGGCCTGTGGGCTGCATAGTTCATGACATAGTTCTTCATGACGTAGTTCTTGAAGCATATCTTCTTTTTTCAGATTCTTCTTTTTGTATGCAAAGGTTGCAGCCTCTGAAATAATGTAAACAAAATTAAATGGTTAAGGACAGTAGGCATCTTCTTATTGTCAGTATCTAAAAGTTGATTCAGCCTATGTGTGTCCTGACAATATCAAAAAATACTTACTGACTAATACCCTGCGTAACCGCAGGTTCTGAAAAGGCACTTTGCCTTTCCTCCCCTTCATGCTGTACTGCTCCCACAGCCTGTTTTCTGCAATGTGGCGGCACATCAATCTTATCCCTTCTGGTATGTCATGTCCTCCCAAGGCAGCCAGGGCCTTTATCTATGTGAAATAAAACAAGAAAATAAACATTAGTCAATTATTTCAAATAATTTTTCATCTCTACTTATTTACCCATTAGTTTGCCATTCATTTCATGGAAGTCATTTTAGAGTGAAGTGAGTACACAGTACACAGCTAAAAATATAATAAATAATACCAGCAGATTAGATCTAGAGGACTCGTCATTTATAGTGGATAGATTTACCATTTACAAGTATAGTTACCATTTTGCCCCTGTACCGGTATGTGTCATCCTGTTCCAACTTGTCACAGAGCTCCTGGAGCTCGTGTTTGGTACGCAGTGGCTGGGGGATGAGGTCCTCAATATCTACAGGCTCACCGCCATCAAGAGAGTTGGCTGACATCCTCCTGAGAAGGTGCAGGATTTCTCCTTGGTTTTCAAATAGAGTTTGAACCGTAATTTTCAGCTGGACGACTGCAAAGATAAAAAAATATGACAGGCCACCATGTGAAATAGACATGTTGTTCACAAGCAAATAGCACTATGGTCATGATCAATAACATCAACCTTAATGATTCGGAATATATGCAAAATATGACTCACTTTCATTCTCAAGCCTCTGCTCTCTTGAGGCAGGAGTGCTTCTCTTAGGTGTCTCCATTGACAGGCTTTGCCTCCAGGGGGTTGGTGAGCGTGGCTGCCTGGTCTCTGATGTGCTCTGCCTCGGGGGGGTTGGTGAGCGCGGCTGCCTGGTCCCTGATGTGCTCTGCCTCGGGGGGGGGGGGTTGTTGAGCAGGACTGCCTGGTCCCTGATGTGCTCTGCCTCGGGGGGGTTGTTGAGCGGGACTGACTGGTCCCTGATGTGCTCTGCCTCGGGGGGGTTGTTGAGCGGGACTGCCTGGTCCCTGATGTGCTCTGCCTCGGGTTGAGTGCGACTGCCTGGTCCCTGATGTGCTCTGCCTCGGGGGGGGGTTGTTGAGCAGGACTGCCTGGTCCCTGATGTGCTCTGCCTTGGGGGGGTTGTTGAGCGGGACTGACTGGTCCCTGATGTGCTCTGCCTCGGGGGGGTTGTTGAGCGGGACTGCCTGGTCCCTGATGTGCTCTGCCTCGGGTTGAGTGCGACTGCCTGGTCCCTGATGTGCTCTGCCTCGGGGGGTTGTTGAGCGAGACTGCCTGGTCCCTGATGTGCTCTGCCTTGGGGGGGTTGTTGAGCATGACTGCCTGGTTAGGGCCAATGATATTCTGTTATTACTGGTGACGAAACGGAATTAACGGAATTTGGGGTTTTGGAGGCAAATAATCAATTTCATATTTCAAAGCCTTCTGCTGTCTCTACAGCAATTTTGACTTCTAAAAGTAACTTATACTCAGTATTTAATGTGTTTAATATGTTTTGGTAACACTACAAGGTCCCATTACTAAGATGTATCTACTTCAGATTTTGGTTGAAAATACCCGAAAATGCCTGAAACGGAATTTTTATATATACTAAATGAAATGGAATTACACTTTTCTGAAACGGAAAACATCAATTTTTGAAACGGAAAATCATTGGCCCTACCTGGTCCCTGATGTGCTCTGCCTCAGGGGGGTTGGTGAGCGCGACTGCCTGGTCCTCTGTGACCCTGATGTGCTCTGCCTGATCCTGTTGGCAGATGAGTGGCGGGAAGAAGTGGTTGCCCCATCAAAAGCAGTAGGATTGGGCATGGGCACAACATAGTCCTCTTTCATTCTCTTCCTTGATGTTGGTAGCTCATCATCTTCATCTAAAAATCAGCCAAACATCACAAAATTCAGATATTTCCAAAACAACTGAATTTTGTTGAATTGCAAGACTTGCTGCTGTCAAGGGGGGATATGTTTTCAGTTTTTGTTTACAAAAAATAATTCTTCTAGTTCATTTTAGTATTGTCCAGTCTTCAATACGCATGCCTTGTAATGAAACACAAATATGATGAAAAAAGATGAAAAGCATTTGACCAGTACTCACCATCACCATCGGCATCTACTGTTTCATGGTCTGCCTCTCAAGTTCGGAAACGTTCTGGTGTCCGGCGTGTCCTCTTGCCTGGGCCCGTCTCAGGATCAGACTCGATGTTTGAGGTATCCTCAGCCTGTTGCTCAAACCAGAGGGCTTTCTCATAGCTCTCTACAATAAAGTAGCCAGAATGATATACTGAATAAAATGTTCACAAAATTGAATGTTCTTGGATAGAAAATTAATGTTATTCCATCTGTACATGTATGTACAGCAGCGAATTACTCCAGTCCATTACATTAGTCATAAAAGGAGAGACTCCTTACCAGTAAAGGTGTTTGCAAAGATCCTGACTGGGACCCTTTTCCAGTGTTGCTTATCAGGTTCCTCACATTGCCGGACTCTACTCGAGCAGCTTGCTACTGAGCCGGGTGGCCAGTAGCAGAAATGACCCTAGGTACAAAAACAAAAAGCGATCACAGCTCTTAGGTTTGTCTTGAGTAAGGCAGCTGGGCCATAGAAGGTTCACGCTGCATGCTGCACGCTACACGCTACACGTTCACGTGAAGAACTGGACCCTGGACTTCATGCTTGAATGTTCACGTGTTGCGTCTGTTCTACTTTGACCGAGTAACCAACAATATGGACTCTTCGGATGATGACGATTGCCTCATTCTGAGACAGAGGAAGAGAAAAAGGAACAGAATTTGGAGCCGAGAACACTTCCTTCTGAGAGAAACCCGTGGTGAATTTCACTGAACATTCTATAATCTGCTTGACAATCCCGATGAAGAACTATTTTTCAATTATACCATTCAATTATATTTTTTCTGAAGTTTTCCCCTGAAAGCATAGAGTTATCTCCCTAGACCCGTTCTGATTGGCTGGCGCGGCGGTGACCGCATGCATTGACTGGAATTTCCATCTTCACGCCTAGAAAAAAGTGTGCATGTTCATTTCTCGCTTCACGCGTGAAGTGTGCAGCGTGCAGCGTGCAATGTGAACGCCGTTCTATGGCCCAGAGCAAGTCATGCTACGTTTGTCCACTTTTCTTTACACGCGTGTAGCGTGTAGCGTGCAGCATGCAGCGTGCAGCGTGAACCTTCTATGGCCCAGCTGCCTAAGGGAAGTAGTGACAGTCATTGGTTATTGTTACCGGTACTTTAGGTTAAAATCCATAACAAATCTTTCCTGCATACCTCGGCTTCCATGCCTGTCCAGATCACTGGCACAACAGAAACTGCACCACGTTCGCTCAGGAACTCCATCACAACGTACATCTTGAAAAACAAAAGTATATTACAAAAATGGAGTTGAGAGGTTCACAAATTAAGGTTATTAATGCAATAATTAAGAGACCCACAAACATTTGTGAGAGGTTCACAAATTAAGGTTATTAATGCAATAATTAAGAGACCCACAAACATTTGTCCAAGTCACTTTGTATCTATGTCATGCATTAATCGGCTAGTAGTCTAGTTTACTATTTGCATAATTAATGCTACACTGCTATTTTCAAACAGACCTACTAGTATATGTCTATTCATGCAAGAGCCTCATGAATGTTGATTTTCCTGTGTCATCATGCTCTACTCTGATAGCACGCATGGTCAAGCGTTCTGCAGAAACAACTCTCATGTGTGCATTTCTCCTATGCACACTATACACCCCAATGATGCGAGAATCACATGGCTCAGTGAAGACGGCTTCAGAATGTTCGTACACTCGACACATGAAAGAGTCCTCAGGCATGTTGACAGCATGAATCACCTCGCAGCATGAATGATTAGGCAGTACAAAGGCATTGTTTGGTGACTTTGTTGATACTCTTGGGTTGCTCTTCACTGCTAGTTCTGGCTTTGTACTCCTTTCACTTAGTCTTTTGACAATTTGTGCCATTGGCCTTCTTCCTGATCTTACAAGCTTTTTGAGTTCATGCATGTAGTTTTCAAACGGAAAAGCTGAACAGGCATCTAAATATCCATGCTCCTTCACTTCATCAGCTAGATGAAGCAGAGAGTGCACATTGTATACAAGGAACTCTTTGCTGTATAACTTGCGGCCCTGTGAAACGAAGTGCACAAGCAGTTCGTTGGCATAGCCTCTGTGCGTTTGAGCAAGCTCAGGACTCACAAGGATGGAAAGGGCAACACTCAGAGTCATGAAATGATCATACAAGTCCTGCCTAAGAATTCGATGCAAGGCTATTTTCCCTGTATAGAGCTGGAATTGTCTATATTCTGTGGCTTTCCACCAGTCCACATCTGTCAAGGGGCGTGGTTTCCATGCGAAGGTAGAGGGGATAAATTTTTTCATTCCCTCCAGCCAGAAACTGATCTGATGGATCTGGTCTGCTGAGTGCCTCACATCTCGTCTACCTTGCATCCATATACAGTGGTGCTTGAAAGTTTGTGAACCCTTTAGAATTTTCTATATTTCTGCATAAATATGGCCTAAAACGTCATCAGATTTTCACACAAGTCCTAAAAGTAGATAAAGAGAACCCAGTTAAACAAATGAGACAAAAATATTATACTTGGTCATTTATTTATTGAGGAAAATGACCCAATATTACATATCCATGAGTGGCAAAAGTATGTGAACCTTTGCTTTCAGTATCTGGTGTGACCCACTTGTGCAGCAATAACTGCAACTAAACATTTTCAATAACTGTTGATCAGTCCTGCACACTGGCTTGGAGGAATTTTAGCCCATTCCTCCATACAGAATAGCTTCAACTCTGGGATGTTGGTGGGTTTCCTCACATGAACTGCTCACTTCAGGTCCTTCCACAATATTTTGATTGGATTAAGGTCAGGACTTTGACTTGGCCATTCCAAAACATTAACTTTATTCTTCTTTAACCATTCTTTGGTGGAACGACTTGTGTCCTTAGGGTTGTTGTCTTGCTGCATGACCCACCTTCTCTTGAGATTCAGTTCATGGACAGATGTCCTGACAACTTCCTTTAGAATTCACTGGTATAATTCAGAATTCATTGTTCCATCAATGATGGCAAGCTGTCCTGGCCCAGATGCAGCAAAACAGGTCCAAACCATGATACTACCACCACCATGTTTCACAGATGGGATAAGGTTCTTATGCTGGAATGCAGTGTTTTTCTTTCTCCAAACATAACGCTTCTCATTTAAACCACAAAGTTCTATTTTGGTCTCATCCGTCTCCAAAACATTTTTCCAATAGCCTTCTGGCTTGTCCACGTGATCTTTAGCAAACTGCAGACGAACAGCAATGTTCTTTTTGGAGAGCAGTGGCTTTTTCCTTGCAACCCTGCCACGCACACCACTGTTGTTCAGTGTTCTCCTGATGGTGGACTCATCAACATTAGCCAATGTGAGAGAGCCCTTCAGTTGCTTAGAAGTTACCCTGGGGTCCTTTGTGACCTCGCCGACTATTACACGTCTTGCTCTTGGAGTGATCTTTGTTGGTTGACCACTCCTGGGGAGGGTAACAATGGTCTTGAATTCCCTCCATTTGTACACAATCTGTCTGACTGTGGATTGGTGGAGTCCAAACTCTTTAGAGATGATTTTGTAACCTTTTCCAGCCTGATGAGCATCAACAACGCTTTTTCTGAGGTCCTCAGAAATCTCCTTTGTTCGTGCCATGATACACTTCCACAGACATGTGTTGTGAAGATCAGACTTTGATAGATCCCTGTTATTTAAATAAAACAGTGTGCCCACTCTCACCTGATTGTCATCCCATTGATTGAAAACACATGACTCTAATTTCACCTTCAAATTAACTGCTAATCCTAGAGGTTCACATACTTTTGCCACTCACAGATATGTAATATTGGATCCATTTCCTCAATAAATAAATGACCAAGTATAATATTTTTGTCTCATTTGTTTAACTGGGTTCTCTTTATCTACTTTTAGGACTTGTGTGAAAATCTGATGATGTTTTAGGTCATATTTATGCAGAAATATAGAAAATTCTAGAGGGTTCACAAACTTTCAAGCACCACTGTAAGTAACAGCCTCTTCATGCAACCCGAACACACTTGATGCATATAGTCTATAAATCGTTAACGATTTCACCATATCAGTGGGTAGCAAACATAGGAGAGATTCCCCATGGTGATGTTCTTCGTTCGAGTGGTTCCGAAATGATGAATCTGTATGAAGATCTAGGTTTTCTACTCCTGGGTAGGTTATCCGTCTGAACCACTGACCTCGCTGAGCACATTTGTCACATCCAAAATACCCAGTAAATGACTTCGTCATTTTAACCATGGCCCTTGCAGGTGCATCACAGACTATGCATCCGAGGGTGACATGAATGGTTTCCTCATCATCTTGCAGACCATGCTGAAGAATCATCTTCAGATCTTGAATGGTATCATTTAAGAAATCCAAATCAGTGGGCTTCCGCAGGTCAAGGCTACAGAGAAGACTGTTGTTGGCTTTATGTTCACTATAGCACGCAGTACTGGCCACAATGACACAGTTCAGATTCTAAACAATGGCAGGCCATCAATGTTCAATGAAAGTTCTACTCTATCCACTTCTGCTCTTTTATGCAGTGGATACATCTTCAAATGTTTCACCAGCTCACTAGCCAAACCAAAATAATAATAGTCCATTCCAGATTTAACTTCAGTTTCCACCTGGCTAGCAGTGTGCAGCAAAGTACGAGCTGTACTCGGTAGATCAGGATGGCCAGATGTCTTGAGTACTTTTAGAAGACTGTCCACAGCATTTTGTTTGACTTGGTACTCTGTCACCCAGGATGATAATTTGTCCTCAAAACTATCACTTTCGCTTTCTGAATCTGCATCTGATGACACTGTTTCATGTTCGTCAATGTAGTCCCATCCACCATCAGAATGAGCATCATGATCTGGAAGCTCAGGGTAACCATCGGAAGCAACATCTTCAAATTCTGATTCATTGGTAGCCGTAGAACCTTTGTTTGTAGTTGTTGTCCTGGTTTCTGCCTGTACTTGTAATGCTGGTAGTAGTGGATGCTCCATTATTATGCAGGTCTATGCACTCTTCGTCAGACGATTTGTCACTTTCGTCAGTTTCCACAAATGTGTCTCTGCATGGCTTCTTCAAAGTTCTAGTGGCTGCAGCCCACGTACATTTGTATTCCTGCTGTCAAATTTTCTTCATGGAGGATGGAACTAGTATTCTCTGGAAAGCAATCAATGGAAATAAAAAAAAATATCTATAGCTTGCAGACATGCACCTGTACCATGCAAATATGTATTTTAGAACCTTGACTGTTCAAGACTGGTCAGTATTTTAATCTAGTTTAGATATGGATGCAACTGAAGGTCCAGAGATTTCTCTATATATTAGTCTTTATTAAAAATTAAACATGAATAAATAATATTTTCAGGGATGTAGCCTAGGGAATCTAGCACTAAAATGGGCGGACCTAGAAAAAAAATTCTTTTTGCATGACTGGTATCTATATATAGCCTAGTACTCCAGAAAAAAAAAAAATAAAGAAATCTAGGTGGGGGAACATGTTTAAATATTGACGTTTCTTACCCCCTACCCCCTGTAGGGTTGCGGATGGACATTTCAAGATGTATGCATATATTTATGTAGTGTATGAGATTTTTATCATCAATTACTAGTCTCCTCCCATGACGAGATATGGCAGCATGTTTATGCTGCAAAAATACCTGTTTTAAACTTTTTAAACAGTATTTGGAAATTGAAAATGTAAAAAATTGCATATTTTCACTGGGAACAAAGTCAAACGTAATAAAATATCATTAAATATTATTTTAACTGACTGATGTGAATTGTTATACTGGTTGAGTAGAAGTATGAATCTAGTCTAGATTCATATATTTTATTAAGTCTGTTCCCAGTGAAAATACAATTTTTTTTTACATTTTCTGTAAATTAATAGTGTTTAAAAGTGCAAATTGGGTATTTTTGCAGCATAAACATGCTGCCATATCTCTAGCCATGGGAGGAGACCAGTAATTGATGATAAAAAAACACATACACTACATAAATATAATGCCTACATCTTGAAACTTCCATCTGTGCCCTCCTGGACAAATTTTACCAGGCACATTTACATTATGGGAATGTTCTGGGTCTAATTTAGACTGGTCTAGAAAAAGCTTGAAAGCGTGCTTTCAAGGCTTTTCGCAAACACCAGGCCGCATGTGCTCTCTACAGGACCAGTTTCACTTAGAAACTGTGCAGAAATGTTCCTCGTACTTCCTTATTCCACCTTACTTACATTTGGTCGACGATGGAACGATGGCCCGCAAAACAGATGGATTTTTCTTGATAACTCTTCGATGATTCAAATCCTTCCTTGCACGCAGCAGGAGATATGCAGTGCGCATGCACATGGCCTTGACCTAATCGGTTGGAAACTCCGAATGTTTGTTGCACATTCCCCTGATGTTCATGCGCAATGTTCTCTAAAGTTTTATGGTAAACATTTCTAAGAACCTTCAAAGAACATTCGTGGAATGTTTTCATTTAACAGAACCAAAATAGAACTTCTGTGGAACGTTAGTTTAATATTTGGTGCTAGCTGGGTAGTTGCCATTTGGCATATGATCAAACACACTGTGGAACCTATATGTGGAATGGTTGCCACATATAGGTTGCCTAGTTGCCATTTGGTTGCCACATATAGGTTGCCTAGTTAATTCAAGAAGACAATCATAGTTACACTTTCATTTAGCCATACAGTAGTGGCCCAGAGCAGAACCCATTGACAATTGAATGAAGGGTGACATTTTATTTTTATCTGCTTTAAGATCTTGAGCGACAAACTATAGTTAGCATTGTAACAGAAAACCTTAAATTTGGCTAAATTATTACTAGTAATTGTTGGAGCTGTGGCCCTCAATAACATCACAGAATAGAATCTTGAGCAAGACATTGCAATGAGTAAGTCCAATTCTGGGATATTTCAAGGGATAGGTGAGATTGCATACAGGTCTTCATGATCAAAAGTCTGGTTATTGGGAATGAGTATAAATGTGCAGAGTGTCTTGTGATTGGTAGTCAGCTGACATGGAGCCTGGTCAAGAATATTGGCTATTGTAGATTAGAGGTTTAAAGAATATGTGGAGATTGTTGATACTACAGTTTGTAGTTAAGCACAGTCTTTGAACTCTATCAATGTTCTATGGATGGTGCACACAGCCCAACAGAACTTCATCTCAGTTAAGCTTAGTTCACATTCTCTGACCCTGCAATGCTCCGATATTTGTGACATGTCTTGGTTTAGCTCATTTATTGATGATAAAGGGTGGTGAGGCCTCCACTGTCTCAAAATATTATGTAACAAGAACTTAAATTTCCCTGGGTTTCTGTCCAACAGGCATGACAGCATTTCAATAGGTGGTTGTACTTTTGAAGTGCAAAAGCTAATTACTGCTAGGCTCCTTGCTGTTTTAACTACTGACGTGGCAAGGAGAGAGAGAAGCTCAATTCATCTTTTTACATATGACAGGTAACCTGACAGAGATAAATGAGGCAAACAAATGCTAAGACGATTGCCTGACTTGCAGCATATATAAGAATCCCATCTTAAACAAAGCAAACAGGGTTTTCTTTTGTTGTTTTCTACTTCTTGATGAGTTGTCCTTTAAAAGACAGCAACCTGGAGGAAGTAGGGTGAAAAGAAGGTCTTGATTATTATATCAGATTATCTTTCTATTAAACAACATGACTGTGGGTTGAGGTGTGCGGTAGGGATGCTGTATGTAAGGTGTGAGCCTTTAGAATTCACAACCAAAGCAAACTTTGGCCTACTTTGCATCTCTCATTGCCATTTTGACAGAGGAATTTTGATTACCGTAACAATGTTGCATATGATGTGCACCTGAAACTGGGGCTGTGGGAAGAAAGATAAGATTGAGCTTTCCTGAAGACTGAAGTGATGTCCTGAAACAAGGCTCCCTGCTAAACTTGTATGACTCTGTATTTAGTACTTGATACTCCAATTTTGAGAAAACTTATGGGAGAAAGTCCTACAGCTTAGATGTCACAAATAGATGCTCTAGATCACTGTTTCTCAACCAGGCATCTGTGGGACCCCCATAACAAAACTGCATGGGGTCTATAGGCTTGTTTCTAAAAAATATTTAACATATGCATGAGTGGTATTTGTTAAATATTTCAAAATATACTATAAATATATGTTTAGGCCCATTGAACTTCTGAAAAGATGCAGACTTACTGTTTTTATTAACCTATATGATTAGTCATGAGCATTCACAAATCTCTCATGAATGTACCTATTATATCTCATCAAGATATTTACTGTTTAAGTCACCATATACTAACATCAATATGCCAGTTCTCACAGACACTTCTGCACACTTGGTTGCTGTATTTTCACACTGGTTTATTCTTCTCGGAACAACTCAATACATTTTTACATAGGAGAGCATCCCCTACTAGTGTGGTGCGACCAACATAAATTGTCAATACATCACAACTCCTCCCCTCTTATTCAGTCAGGCTATCTGCTATTTCCAAAACAGTGAATACCGGTAAACAGGTATTGAGAGATGACAACATATAATTCAGTATATTAAATTCAAAAATCTGTAACAAACAGTACAGTGGGAAGTTTCTCTTTTAAACACTATCCTAACTATGGTTGGGGGTAGACTGCCCCATCACCTTGAGTGTGCCGAGGGATTATTGTGCCCTTTCTTGAGACAGCACTCTCTAACTGAACAGTCCAAACAATTTATTAACAAGCTGTTTACAGGTTCAGTCTATCTGGTGGCTTACAGATCCGTCTTGGATATCTGTCAAATGTCTGTCGTGGGGTTGCGGTGTCAGTGTGTGTGGTGTCTGACTGACCTGGAGGCGGTGAGCTTGTTACAGGGATAAGGAGGGGTGTCTTTTGCATATCACCTGTGTCAGTCGTCACTGTCTGACTGGCAGTGGTGGATGTTGGTTGTGGGTCAGCTGTAGACTGTACGATGCTGGGGTGGCAAGCCATCATCTGGTCTGCATGCCATTTCCACTGCTGTTTTGATCCAACTTCGACCTGATACAACCTCGGTCCTGCTTGAGATGTAACTGTTCCAGTCATCCACTTTTCCTCCCCCTTCTGGTAGTCCCGAACCAGAACCAGATCACCCACACTGAATGATAGCGAACTAATGATTTTTTTTTTTTAAACACGAGAAGATAATATCTTCATGCCACCATGTAATGTTCTTTATATGGACGCATCCACAAAAAAAAAAAAAAAAAAAAAAAAAAAAAAAATATATATATATATATATATATATATATATATATATATATATATATATATATATATATATAAAACGCAAGTTAATCAAAAGAATTTTAATTTTGAACCAGTTCATCATATTAACAACGCACGTCTAGTCAGCAGGAAAACACTGGGAGTGAAATCATCAGAGTGAAATATGTCACACAGATCTGTAATGCATTTCATATGAAAAATAAAAAAAAATTCAACATGAGAAGAAAAATTTAATATCTTCAAGCCAACATGTGATTTTCTTTTTATTATACATACATTAACAAACAAAAACTACTAACATTTATCAAAACTATTCATTGATTTCCTCACAAGTGACATATTGAGAATTATTATACATACGGACCACATTTTCCATGGAATAAAAACATGTATTTTATTCGCTTCTTGTGGGTTTATTGATAGCATTCAAGATTATCATAATACTTATCCTATATGTATTACACCACTCTCCTCAATGGAGAATGAGCATGCAGTATTGTTACAACATTACACATTGTCAAGACAGCACAACGTTACACATCAGAGCTCGTGTGAATATCCAATGATAAAACTTTTCTGCTGCACATGTGCAGAATCATTTCTTTGTCTGCCAGAAAAGAGAGTAGATGAGGCTAATCCAGTGCTACTGCTAAGATTAAGCATGAAATAAATAAACTGAAACTGAAGACGTGCTGAACACCCAAAAGGCTACCAAAACTTCATTATATATTCTTCATGCATATTTCCAAGAGAAAAACACACCAACAGACATCGAAAAACTGGAAAAGAGACATGTCAGAGATGTAAAACTTCCATGCTAGTGAGTGACTGTGACAATTTGTAAACAAACATGGCCATGAGGTTTGCTTCATTAAAAGTGTTAGATTTTGAGAGAATTTTGGCTGCCAGGTCACTCTGTTGTGTGTAGTTGTTGATGTTGATTTTAAAAGTAATGAAATAAATTATACAGGGAAAATAATAATAATAATAATAATAATAATAATAATAATAATAATAATATTCAGCTTGACTGCGCTAGCATTGGCCTTTGCTAATGCTACACTGGCTGGAAGGTAACTGGACTGCCATGCTAACAGCACCGAGTTGTGGGTATGCTAGCATTGGCCTTTGCTAATGCTACTGCTATGCTGGCTGGAAGGTAACAGGACTGTCGAGTTAACAGCAACAAATCGCGGGTAAGCTAGCACTGGCCTTTGAGAATGCTGATATGAAGAGAGTATGTATAATAATAATATTGTCTGGCTTTTTTTGTGGTCTATCAGATATATTCTCTCCGTGCTTCCACGGAAGGTGGTCACATTCTCTGCTCTCCCTTCCCTCCTTTTTTCCCTGCTTGTGCTTCTGTGTCTTGTCTCGTCTGCTGTACTTTTTTGTAGAGACTCTCCCTGCATTACTTTCTAAACTAAAAAGTATGGAATTGATAGTCTGGTCTCCTAATGAAATTGACACAGTTTTCTCGACGAGAAGCCTGGGTTCGGGGGAACCCGTCTGTCCTGCCGGAATGTTTGCGGCTGGTTACATGATGGACGCGTGAGAGCAGTGGCGGGTCGTGTGCCTGGCGATTCTTTCTGTGGAGGACATTGAAGATATCTGCCTATTCGGAACCATGATTACAGGACTTTTGCTGATTGGATTAAGCATTGCCCTGGTATATCGAGGAAATCAGACAACGGTGACAGCTGTTCAAAGCCCCACAAAGCTGCCCGATATGATTGGAGTGGTGGGCAAAGCTGTTAAAGGCTAATTTCGCTGGTACATGTGACTAGTGACAATAAAGGGCTTATCATCATCATCATCATCATCATCATCATCATCATATTCCATTCAGCTGACATGATACTGAAGTCTTCTTCGTCTCAGTCAATATCATGCTAGTTGAATGCAATATCTCTGATAGACCATTCCATACATGTCAACCTTTGGTCAATCAAACCTGTATAACCAACCTCCAAAATCCATATTTCCCTTATAAAATCTGTAGAAGATGCAAATTAAAATAATTTACCTAAAATTTGAATGATAATTAACAATGATATATCCCAGTTACTTTTTATTCAATATTAATAACAATAAACCTTCAGAATGAATACAAAGCTCCAATGTTTGACAAAAACACAAAGTGTTATCAGCGTAGTTATGAAGGAAATACTTTGTTGTTTGGAGACAGGTTTCACCGAGCGGCTATTATGCACGAGACTTCATATTAGCCACAAAGTCAGGAAAATCTATTCGTAAAATTACGTTATAATGACCAAATACAATGAAAAGTATTTTTCCAGTCTCACCTGTGAAAGGTAATCCCATGTGATCTCATTTGGACGGTAAACCTGTTGGTACAGTTAAACGCAGCACATGAATGAGGCATCTTTATTCTCGGCTACTGTCTAGACGCTATACCAGAGACGGTTGAAGAATCTCCACTTTGCCACATCCAATATGGCGGCGAGGATGACGTATGATTCTATGCAGAAGACGTCATCTATGTTTATATGTCTATGACTTCCCAGTTGGCGGGATTCTCGCAATGCGGTGTGCGCATGATCAAAAGTGGAACGAAGTCTCGCTACCACAAGATAACGCGTGATTTCATAAGACTCTTTAATGGCTGTCTGTGGTGTACAGTACGTTTGTAAATGTTATGTACTCTTTTATCATCGTGGGAATTGATTATAGCTCTAAATAAATATTGAAGTTTTTTAAAGAATCCATATAACTTTATTTATACGCCCGTATACTATGTTTATTGAATCAAATCTGTATAAAATACGGACATTCCGTATAGGTTGACATGTA
Organism: Neoarius graeffei; assembly: GCF_027579695.1. Taxonomy (NCBI): domain Eukaryota; kingdom Metazoa; phylum Chordata; class Actinopteri; order Siluriformes; family Ariidae; genus Neoarius; species Neoarius graeffei. The sequence goes on along the minus strand of NC_083581.1, from coordinate 16,496,121 downwards.
TGCCATTCAAAGCCAGCCAATATTATTTAAATATGTCAGTTTTCGTTCTCCATGTCCCAGATGTAGTTCATATGAAAAATACGAGTGGCATATTTCCCAGGAAAACACTTGTGTGCCGCATGTGTGGATTTTATATATATATATATATATATATATATATATATATATATATATATATATATACACACAACCCCGATTCCAAAAAAGTTGGGGCAAAGTACAAATTGTAAATAAAAATGAAATGCAATGATGTGGAAGTTTCAAAATTCCATATTTTATTCAGAATAGAACATAGATGACATATCAAATGTTTAAACTGAGAAAATCTATCATTTATAGAGAAAATTTAGGTGATTTTAAATTTCATGACAACAACACATCTCAAAAAAGTTGGGACAAGGCCATGTTTACCACTGCGAGACATTCCCTTTTCTCTTTACAACAGTCTGTAAACGTCTGGGGACTGAGGAGACAAGTTGCTCAAGTTTAGGGATAGGAATGTTAACCCATTCTGTCTAATGTAGGATTCTAGTTGCTCAACTGTCTTACATCTTTTTTGTCATATCTTCTGTTTTATGATGCACCAAATGTTTTCTATGGGTGAAAGATCTGGACTGCAGGCTGGCCAGTTCAGTACCCGGACCCTTCTTCTACGCAGCCATGATGCTGTAATTGATGCAGTATGTGGTTTGGCATTGTCATGTTGGAAAATGCAAGGTCTTCCCTGAAAGAGACGTTGTCTGGATGGGAGCATATTTTGCTCTCGAACCTGGATATGCCTTTCAGCATTGATGGTGTCTTTCCAGATGTGTAAGCTGCCCATGCCACATGCACTAATGCAACCCTGTACCATCAGAGATGCAGGCTTCTGAACTGAGCGCTGATAACAACTTGGGTCTTCCTTATCCTCTTTAGTCCGAATGACATGGCGTCCCTGATTTCCATAAAGAACTTCAAATTTTGATTTGTCTGACCATAGAACAGTTTTCCACTTTGCCACAGTCCATTTTAAATGAGCCTTGGCCCAGAGAAGACATCTGCGCTTCTGGATCATGTTTAGATACGGCTTCTTCTTTGAACTATAGAGTTTTAGCTGGCAACGGCGGATGGCACGGTGAATTGTGTTCACAGATAATGTTCTCTGGAAATGTTCCTGAGCCCATTTTGTGATTTCCAGTACAGAAGCATGCCTGTATGTGATGCAGTGCCGTCTAAGGGCCCGAAGATCATGGGCACCCAGTATGGTTTTCCAGCCTTGACCCTTACGCACAGAGATTCTTCCAGATTCTTTGAATCTTTTGATGATATTATGCACTGTAGATGATGATATGTTCAAACTCTTTGCAATTTTACACTGTCGAACTCCTTTCTAATATTGCTCCACTATTTGTCGGTGCAGAATTAGGGGGATTGGTGATCCTCTTCCCATCTTTACTTCTGAGAGCTGCTGCTACTCCAAGATGCTCTTTTTATATCCAGTCATGTTAATGACCTATTGCCAATTGACCTACTGAGTTGCAATTTGGTCCTCCAGTTGTTCCTTTTTTGTACCTTTAACTCTTCCAGCCTCTTATTGCCCCTGTCCCAACTTTTTTGAGATGTGTTGCTGTCATGAAATTTCAAATGAGCCAATATTTGGCATGAAATTTCAAAATGTCTCACTTTCGACATTTGATATGTTGTCTATGTTCTATTGTGAATACAATATCAGTTTTTGAGATTTGTAAATTATTGCATTCCATTTTTATTTACAATTTGTACTTTGTCCCAACTTTTTTTTGAATCGGGGTTGTATATATATATGTTAGTTAGTTAGTTAGTTAGTTAGTTAGTTAGTTAGTTAGTTAGTTAGTTAGTTAGTTAGTTTATTTTACAGTCCCCTTAGGGAAATTCTTTTTCACAGTTTACATACATTTCATAGCACGTTTTAAGGGCTGTTTCATACATACAGTAGAGACATACATAATCACAAACACATGGACATGGTCACAGGCGTGTATACATATCAGACCTTTTTCACACATACAGTAGAGACATATATACATAGTCACAGACACACAGACATTGTCACAGATACATTTGGATCTACAAAAAAGAGAGAAACATGTATACATTTGGGGCAAGGGGGGGGCATGCACATTGACCTGGTTATCTCTGGGATGTTTTATTTATCATTTGGATGGCTGAGGGGATCCTGGGGGGGGGGCATACACATTGACATGGTTATCTCTGGGATGTTTTATTTATCATTTGAATGGCTGAGGGGATTAAGCTTCTGCTGAAACGGGCCTTATTGCATCTTATACTGCAGTACCTTTTACCTGAGGGGAGAAGTGAGAAGTACCGATTTAGTGGGTGGGTAAAGTCCAGGGATATTGCATGTGCAATACGTGTGATGGCCTTGTTGTTTTCGTCTTGCAGATTTGGAGTGGGCAGACCGATTAGTTTGGTGGCAATATTGGTTATCTGAAAGAGTCTGTTGCGGTTTTTGACAGTGAGCATATTGAAAAAACATGTGGAACAGTACAAGAGAACAGGTTGAACAATACTGGAATACAGTAGTAGAAGTAGGTGGGGAGCAACATGGAGGCCTTTGAGCTTCCGTACTGCTGACAGTCTTTGGTTTCCTTTTTTGTGAATGTCCATTGTATGTTGTTAGAAGGTGAGTTTATTGTCAATAGTGACCCTGGTGCAAATCCTGGCCAGGATCCTACCAGGATCCTAGCAGGATCTTACCAGGATCCTAACCATCTTGTCCAAGATCCTACAGGATCCTGTACAAGATCCTGTAGGATCCTACAGGATCTTGTACAGGATCCTGTAGGATCTTGGACAAGATCCTTTAGGATTATATTTCAGATCCTGTACAAGATCCTGGTAAGATCCTGCTAGGATCCTGGTAGGATCCTGGCCAGGATTTGCACCAGGGCCTTTAGATGAATCGCATTATTATGAAGGTTATTTTTCAACCAAACATGCTGTTGATTGTACTAGGTTTCATAGTTGAATAAATATGGAACACTGCTCTTTATAACTTCATTCAAGCAAACTCATGAAAACTGTAACTCTGAAATATTATCATGGAATAGTTAAAATTGTCTTCCATATTCACATTATTATGGTTTGTTGAAATAAAGGTCATCATATTTAGCTATATTTAAACCCTAAATCACATATAGTATGTGTGAGCCCTCTTCTACTCTTGTACAGAAGGATATTTATTTAAGTTTAAAAAAACCTCAGGCGGCACGGTGGTGTAGTGGTTAGCGCTGTCGCCTCACAGCAAGAAGGTCCTGGGTTTGAGCCCCGGGGCCGGCGAGGGCCTTTCTGTGCGGAGTTTGCATGTTCTCCCCGTGTCCGCGTGGGTTTCCTCCGGGTGCTCCGGTTTCCCCCACTGTCCAAAGACATGCAGGTTAGGTTAACTGGTGACTCTAAATTGACCGTAGGTGTGAATGTGAGTGTGAATGGTTGTCTGTGTCTATGTGTCAGCCCTGTGATGACCTTGCGACTTGTCCAGGGTGTACCCCGCCTTTCGCCCGTAGTCAGCTGGGATAGGCTCCAGCTTGCCTGCAACCCTGTAGAAGGATAAAGCGGCTACAGATAATGAGATGAGAGAAAAAACCTCGCAAAAAAACTTTAAATGCACTATTTATTCAAGAATTTAGGGCTAGCAAGCCTTGTTTCCATGCTACCCTGAATTTCCTGAATCAGAGTATTGGGAATTCGTTTGGCAAGAACCTACTCAGGATCCTGTTGGTATCCAGTTAGGATCTTATTCAGGATCCTACTTAGGATCTTGTTAAGATCCTACAAGAATATACCCAGGATCCTGTTGGTATCCAGTTAGGATCCTGTTCAAGATCTTGTTTAAGATCCTACAAGATCCTACACAGGATCCTGCTGCAATTGAGTTAGGATCTTATTTAGGATTCTGTTCAAGGTCTTGTTTAAGATCCTACAAGATCCTACTCAGGATCCTGTTGGTATTCAGTTAGGATCTTATTCAGGATCCTACTTAGGATCTTGTTAAGATCCTACAAGAACATACCCAGGATCCTGTTGGTATCCAGTTAGGATCCTGTTCAAGATCTTGTTTAAGATCCTACAAGATCCTACACAGGATCCTGCTGCAATTGAGTTAGGATCTTATTCAGGATCCTGTTCAAGATCTTGTTTAAGATCCTACAAGATCCTACTCAGGATCCTGAAGCATTCGAGTTAGGATCTCATTTGGGATCCTACTCAAGATCTTGTTTAAGATCCTACAAGATCATACCCAGGATCCTGAAGCATTTGAGTTAGGATCTTATTCAGGATCCCACTCAAAATCTTGTTTAAGATCCTACAAGATCCTACTTAGGATCCTGAAGCATATGAGCTAGGATCTTATTCAGGATCCTACTTAGGATCTTTTACAGGATCCTGATACTTTTTCAAGATCTTATACAGGATCATGTTCAAGATCCTATCACTTCCAAGATTTTGGCTCCTTCTAGGATCCTATTTAGGATTCTGCACAGGATCTTATATAGGATCCTATTTCTACTTAGGATCTTAAATAGGAATGTAATCCTGTGCAGGATCCTATTTCTACATAGGATCCTATTCATGATCTTAAATAGGATCCTGTTCCTATGTAGGATCCTATTCAGGATCCCATTCCTAAGTAAGATCCTATAGGATCCTACAGGATCTTACAAGATCCTACAGGATCCTGTGTAGGATTTGCACCAGGGTGAGTCCTAAGTATTTGAAATGACCTACTGTCTCTACTGTTTCATTTTTAATGGTGATGGGGTGGAGGGGTTGTGGGGAACCAAATACCATTTCTTTTGTTTTGTTAACATTAAGTTTGAGGAAATTATTTTCACACCATTTGGCAAAGTGTGAGATTGTGTGGTTGTATTGTTGTGTTGAAAGAGTGTCTGTGATGAGGCCAAGAATAGCTGTATCGTCTGCATATTTGAGATATATGGTGTTGGATGAAGGGCTGACACAGTCATTAGTGTATAGAGTATATAAAAAAGGGCTTAAGACACAACCCTGCAGATCTCCTGTGTTGGAAGTGAGTACAGGTGTGGTTTTTGTGCTCACCCGTACAGCCTGTTGTCTGTTTGTGAGGAAGTTGTGGAGGAGATGGATCAGACGAGCGGGGACGTTGAGGTGGGACAGTTTTTGGATCAGCAGGTGTCTCTGGATAGTGTTGAATGCAGAGCTGAAGTCTGCAAACAGAATCCTGGCAGTCGTGCCTGGGGAGTCCAGGTGTTGTAGGAGGAAGTGCAGCAGGCAAGCAACAGCATCCTCGGTGCCTCTCCTGGCCTTATAGGCGAATTGGAGGGGGTCCAAATGTTGGCAGACATGTGGCAAGATTGTGTTAAGCAGCAGATACTCCAGGCACTTCATCAGGATGGAAGTGAGGGCAATAGGACAATAGTCATTGGGCTCTTTGGGTCGGGGTTTCTTGGGTACTGGGATTATTGTGGCTGTTTTCCAGGGGGTGGGAATTTTACATTGATGGTAGGCTTCACAGAAGAGAGAATGGATTATGGTAGAGAGTTCGTTTGCACAGGTCTTAAGCACCCTGGCTGAGATCCCATCGGGCCCTGGGGCCTTGCCTGGCTTGCATTTCCTCAGCTGCCGCCTAACGTCCTCCTCTGAGAAGGGGGCTGGTTCATCTGGGTCCAGCAGAGGGACTGCATCCAGCTGTCTGCGGCATTCTTCTGTGAAATCATCTGTATCAAACCGGTTAAAGAAGATGTTCAATTTATGTCCTTGCTCGGGCGAGATTGGAGTGCTGGGTTTAGGGGCGCTACCAGTCATTGTTTTGGCCATCTGGAAGGCTTGCCTGGTGTTCATGGAACTGAATTGTTGTTCCAGTTTATTTTTATATTGTAGTTTGGCTTTGAAGATTTCATTTTTTATGTCCCTGTTTGCTGCTCTGAGTGCTGCCCAGTCCTTTGTCTTGAAAGCTCTGTGTTTTTCTTTCAAATTTTTCTTTAGCTGTGGTGTAATCCAAAGTTTAGAGTTTGGGTATTTTTTTTATTTTCTTTACTGGTATAGTGGTCTGGATGCAGAAATTTATGTAGTCTGTGATGATGGATACCTTGTCATCTAGTGGTTCTCCATCAAACGTGTCCCAGTTGGTGCATGCCAGAGAGCCTTGGAGTTGAGCAGTGGCATCCTCCCTCCATTGGGGGCACTGTAGGTCTCTGGTTTGAGTCTTTTGAGTTCCTGTTTGTATACCGGAAGTAAACAGATCATGTTGTGGTCTGCGAGTCCAAGTGGAGGATATGAGTGTGTCCTGAAAGCATTGGCGATGTTGCGGTAACATAAGTCCAGAATGTTATCCTTTCTGGTGGGGATGTCAACATACTGTTGAAATGTTGGTAAAGTAGTGTCCAGTCTGCATTTATTGTAATCCCCCATTATAAGCACCGGAGCCCCAGGGTACTTAGCAAGCATCAAGTTAGCTTCTTTAGCAACCAGCTCAGATGCCCTGTTGGTGTTAGCGTCTGGGGGAATGTAAGCACAGCTAGTCACAACGGTGGGGAATTCTTGGGGGAGATAGTGGGGGCGTAGAGACACAGTCAATATCTCAATATTCGGTGTACATATCTTTTGATGGACCTTGATATTAGTACACCATCTGTCATTGATGTAAAGATACACGCCCCCACCTCGCATCTTCCCTGATTGAGCCATCCTATCCGACCTGATGATGGTGAAGCCATCTAGGGTTACCTCGTTTTCGCAGGTCATCCCATCCAGCCAGGTCTCTGTCAGGGCAATAATGCAGGTGTCTCTAAAAGCCCTTTCCAGGCGGCATTGAGCATGTAGCACATCCATCTTGTTGCGGAGGGACCAGACATTTGCCAAGATGATGGAGGGGAGAGGTGGTTTAAAGGGACGTCTTCTAATCCTACTGCGGATTCCTCCGTTTGCCCCTTTTCCTGGATCGGAGCTCCGGGGATAATGTTTCCGCTGCCGCTGGCTTGATGTTACTTGGCGTACAGTCCCGTAATGATAGCAGGTCTTCTCAGCTGTAGGTGAGTACCCTTCCATCTATCACCGGTTGCACTGTAAAACCATCGCAGGTCATCAGATGCATGATGATCGCTAGGGCAATGATTAATCCAGGCATTTTTGCCATAATTGATAAATGAGAGACACTAGATGGACTTAGACAAACTTAGACAAAAAAAAAAAACTTAGACAGTACTTGAAACGAGACGAGACAGCCGTGACAAGGTGCGTACGAGACGCGGCAAAACTGTGTTGTCGCAGCAGAGCATGCGCCAAAATCAGAGCATGCGCCCTGATATATAGTTATTATGCCTTCGCGTTGTGTTGACGGCTTTTGCTCCAAAACCCACAAGGATGGGGTAAGTTTATTCAAGTTTCCCAGAGATCCTGAGCTGCATGCGAAGTGGGTGAAGCAAGTCAGGTGCACTCATGACAAGTGGGAGCCCTCACCAACATCCATCCTGTGCTCTTAACACTTCGATTTGGATTGTTTTGACACCCTTCCCAGCTTAAAAGAATCTCTTGGGTGTTCAGTTCAGCACAAATGTGTGTTACTACCATTAGCAGTGCCTACACAGTGTTGCCAGATTGGGAGGTTTCCCACCCAGTTGGGCGGTTTCAAGTGCATTTTGGTGGGTTTTGAACATATTTTGGGCTGGAAAACGTCAGCAGTATCTGTTGCCAGATACTGCTGAAGTTTTCCAGCCCAAAATATGTTCAAAACCGCCCAACTAGGCGGGAAACCTCCCAATCTTGCAACACTGCCAGTATTCCGGAGGGGGTCTACTAGTAGCTATGCCGGATCCAAAGACAGTCCTCCTGTCAGAACATGTGTTGTGATATGACATAAGATAAAGGTACGTAGAGCTATAGATTCTACATGATAATCATAAATGTAATCATAAAGTCAGCGTGATATCAGTCATGTATTTGCTTGTGAAAGCTTGCAGCTTTCATGTAACTGCCGCCTAGCAACGAGAGGCAAAGGGTAAAGAGGGTAGGCTATCATAGATTCTATTCGGAAGAGATCAACACAATTCTAGACTCCCAGAAGAGGAAGAGCTAGCACTAGAGAGTTCACCGGTGTTTTCATGCGCCATTTCCATTGAGTAGAACCAGAGTAGAACAGCCAGTGACCCGCAACGTGTTCTTCCGCTGACGTCACAGCATGGCCGCGAGCCATGAACCCAGTTTTCTTGCGCTGTGCAATTAAAAGTTGGATATTCGCGTAACAACAGCTTCTTTTCACGTAATTATAACAGAAATATAACATGTTTGCCATGTTGTATAGTTTATTTAAGAAATTGCATAGAGTCATGTTCATGTCATCAGCACTTTAAACTGCAAAGTATTTGAGGATCACATCATATATGGTAAAAAAAATATATCAAAAAAGATTCAGAGAATCCAAGGAAATCCCTGTATGCAAGGAACAAGGCCGAAAACAACATTGGATGCCCGTGATCTTTGGGCCCTCAGGAGACCTTGCATTAAAAACAGACACAATTCTGTAGTGGAAATAACTGCATGGGCTCAGGAATACTTCTAAAAACCATTGTCTGTGAAAACAGTTCATCACTGCATCGACAAAAGCAAGTTAAAATTCTATCATGCAAAGAAGAAACCATACATTACTTTGTTAGTTTATTCCAGTTCACTGATCTGTGGTGGATTTCCCAAAAGCCTCTTAACACAAATGCCGCTTTTCCACTACAAACGCGGCTGAGCCGTGCCGTGCTGAGTCGAGCTGAGTCGAGCTGAGCGGGGCTGTTGGAGTTGCATTTCGACTACAACTGCGCTGAACCGTGCTGGCTGGAAGTGGGTGGACACATTGGGTGGAGTTAGCGAAAGTGGGTGGACGTCACGTGATGTCGTTAAGCAGCGCAAACAGTGACATCAGTGACAGTGGCGGAACAAGTCCGAGCCGGGCCGGGGGCGGGGCAAATGACCGGGCCCTTTATTAAAGCTTATCATAACATCATTTTAGGCTACAAAATGTCCGCAACTGCGGTGTTTACCAATTTCAACACTACCGGGTGCAACTATGTTATTTAGTACATCAAGTCCTTCAAACGAACATGTAACTCAGAAACAAAAAACATTAGGATACTGTACATAGCTCATAATAAAACATCAATAGCCTATACTGCGCACATTATTTGAAGGGCATACGAATGAGCGCTCAGAGGTTGCAATGGTGACAGGAAGAGTCAGAAATAAAAGGAGGGCGGTGCAAACCTCACTGAATGCACTGTGTTTACCAATTTCAACACTACGGGGTGCAACTATGTTATTTTGTACATTAAGTCCTTCAAACGAACATGTAACTCAGAAACAAAAAAACATTAGGCGACATACTGTACATGGCTCATAATAAAACATCAATAGCCTACTGCGCGTATTATTTGAAGGGCATACGACGAGCCTTGCGCTCCGCGAACTCATCCACGATGCTCTGTATGTCACTGATTCAGTGATCTTTTCAGCGGTAGTCTCACGACCCGGATAGTAAACAATAAACATGGAGGACATGGTGTCGTTAGTGTTGCTGGTCTTGGTGCTGTGGCTTGTTGTCACCAACAACGCCAACAGATACTGGCAAGAGCGTATAGATGAGGCGAGGCGCATAAGGCTTCAGAAATTCTCGTAATTCGTAATTATTCTTCTTCCGGGTTTGCGGTGTTTACAGATCCCAGCGCGCTCACGGGGCGTGTGTGGGCATGTGAGGACACGCCTCCTCACCAATCAGTGCACAGGGGAGTGTCTGCTCACGCCCCCAACCTCACTTGGCACGGCTTGGCTCGCTTCAGCCCCACTCCAAAATGGTGCGAGTTTTAGGGGCTAAGCAGGGCTGAAACGAGCTGAGTCGTGCTGGTTTTTGGTAGTCGAAACGCAAGCCGTGTCGGGCTGAAGTGAGCTGAAGCGAGCTGAAGTGAGCTGAAAAAGGGTAGTGGAAAAGGGCCATAAGTGTGTCTTACCTAAGAGAGAGTGCGTTCATTTTACTGCTCGCTCTCCCATTTAATGATGATCTTTGTGCTGCAATGCTTTTGAGAAACTTACCCCTGCTCATTTAATTCTTTTATTTTCAAATGCATCTTTTCTTGTACAAAACTAATTCCTCTTTGATGCCCCTACAGAGCTCTTCATCTCTTCATTGTGGTCCAGGAGTGATGCCAGCTTGAAGGCATGGGAAATTAAATATGTAAGAATATCACATAATTGTTTTCTAATTAAGTTCACATGGTCAGATTTATTTGAAAGACTCCCATAAAACAGTTTCTGGCACTATCGGTTTAAGTCGCTGCACTCGGTGCAGTTTTTTATTGGTGCCTGAAGTGCATTTTGGTGCTTGTATTGTGCAGAGGAAATCAGACCCAATAAAGCTTGATGGCATGAACAGAGAAACTAAAACTACAATTTGTCTATTTAGTCTGCATCTGTAAGACTCTAATCCTCCTACCTGTGTCTTTACACCATATCCTTGCACAGTAACCCAAAATATATCAAGCCTGTTTTCAGAAGGGTTGTCTAACTGTATCACTGAAATTTAAAGTAAACAAAAGAGAGCATTTGTTCACAAATATTACAAAACTGAATTATAAAATTGCTGTATAAATATATTAAACAAGAGGCATCTAAAGAAATTGGGTCCAGGACATATTACTACTGTGGATTTAGAAAGTACAATGTGAATCATGACCTGCTATGTGGCATTGCTCTAATAATACAAGTCAGTGAACTATAAAATGGCACTTGAGTTAGATAGGTACAGTGGTGCTTAAAAGTTTGTGAACCCTTTAGAATTTTCTATATTTCTGCATAAATATGACCTAAAACATCATCAGATTTTCACACAAGTCCTAAAAGTAGATAAAGAGAACCCAGTTAAACAAATGAGACAAAAATATTATACTTGGTCATTTATTTATTTTGGGAAATTATCCAATATTACATATCTGTGAGTGGCAAAAGTATGTGAACCTTTGCTTTCAGTATCTGGTGTGACCCCCTAGTGCAGTAAAAACTGCAACTAAACGTTTCCAGTAACTGTTGATCAGTCCTGCACACTGGCTTGGAGGAATTTTAGTCCATTCCTCTGTACAGAACAGCTTCAACTCTGGGATGTTGGTGTCAACCCCAGGAAGGCTGCAAGACCAGATGGAGTGACAGGAAGAGTACTGAGAGAATGAGCAGACCAGCTCTCAGCAGTCTTCACAAACATCTTCAACCTGTCCCTGTCCAAGGCCACAATCCTGGCCTGCCTAAAATCAGCAACGATTATCCCAGTACCGAAGAAACCAGTCATCAGTGGCCTCAATGACTACCGCCCAGTGGCACTCACCCCGATCATCATGAAATGCTTTGAGAAGCTGGTCCAGCAGCACATCAAATCCAACCTCCCAGCCATCTTCAACCCACACCAGTTTGCCTGCAGATTAAACAGGTCTACTGAGGACACGATAACCACTGCCCTACACACTGCACTTTGCCACCTCGAACAGTAGGACAGCTACATGAAGATGTTCTTTGTAGATTACAGCTCTGCATTCAATATAGTCATCCCAGACAGACTGATTCCCAAGCTGTCTGACCTAGGACACTCTCAAACCATCTGCCACTGGATCAAGGACTTCCTCACCAACTGCTCCCAGATGACAAGACTAGGCCCCCACACCTCATCTACCCTCATACTCAGCAATGGCACCCCACAGGGCTGTGTGCTGAGCCCCCTCCTCTATGTCCTTTACACACACGACTGCACCCTACCAACACAATCATCAAGTTTGCAGACAACACAACTGTGGTTGGACTTATCTCAAGAGATGATGAGACAGCCAACAGGGATGACGTCCAAAAGCTGACAAGGTGGTGTGAAAAAACAACCTAGCCCTGAACCCATCAAAAACAAAATAGCTCATAATTGACTTCCAAAAACACAACAAAGACTATACCCCATTGCTAATCAGCGGGTCAGAGTGGAAAGAGTGCCCACTTTCAAGTTCCTGGGCGCACACATTGCAGAGGACCTCACCTGGACCACAAACTCCACGGCAACAGTGAAAAAGGCACAGCAGCAACTGTACTTCCTGAGGCTTCTCAAGAAGAACAACCTCCATGAGCAGCTGCTAGTGACCTTCTACCATTACTCGATTGAGAGTGTGCTGACATACTGCATCGCTACCTGGTACCTGGCAGCTCTGTGGCAGACAAGAAAGCCTTTCAAAGAGTCATTGACTGCACAGATCATTGGCTGCCCACTGCCCTCTCTAGAGCAACTCTACACCACCCATTGCCTCAGCAGAGCCACCAACATCTTAAAAGACCCTTCCCACACTGGACAACAGCTTCTTGAACCACTGCCCTCTGGTAGACGGTTCAGGTCCATTGCATCATGGGCAAATAGACTAAAGAACAGCTTTTACCCAAGTGTCATATGTGAACTGAACAAAGTCAAGTCAAGTTTATTTCTATAGCGCTTTTAACAATAAACATTGATGTAAAGCAGCTTTACAGAATTTGAACAACTTAAAATATGAGCTAATTTCATCCCTAATCTATCCCCAATGAGCACGCCTGTGGCAACGGTGGCAAGGAAAACTCTGTCAGATGACATGAGGAAGAAACCTCGAGAGGAACCAGACTCAAAAGGGAACTCATCCCCATCTGGGCAACAACAGACAACATGACTATAACATTAACAGTCCTAACAAAGTCAGCTTCAATGATGCTATAAACCCCCCACCGACGAAAACCTGAGTGCAAAACCGTTCACGACAACTGAAGTCCCAAAGTCAGCAAGTCAACTGCAGTCCTAAAGTCAGCAAGTCAACTGCAGTCCCCAGCCACAAAAGCACCACTGCAAGAGTCCAGAGCATCCTCCAGGCGCGACTCCCAACTGGCCACATGGGGCTGCCCTCCACAAGAGTGATGCGATGAGACTCCAACCAGACACAGGGCACCAGGATGGATCAGGCAGGTCCGAGGAGCAGAAGAGGTCAGCATCTCGATCCCAGGACCAACATGTATCTCAGAGGGACAGGTTTGTGGGGGGGGGGGGGGGGAGAAGACAGAGAAAACACAGGTTGTTAGGTACAGTATGCCCAATGTCACCTGAATAAGTAGGAACAGTATACATATTGCACTGAGTACAAGCAGAGACTCCAGCAACTAACTATGACAGCATAACTAAAAAGGGGAGAGCCAGAAGGTAACACAGGCATGAGTGAGCCCCGGGACATAAAGCAGCCAGCCACGACACCATCAACAAACTTGAGTGAGCAAACAAGTGGGGACTGACAGCATCCATACATCCCAGTTTACCAAAACACTCTATGTCTGAGGACCCTCCAGATCTACACCTTTACCTCATAAACACTGTTAACAAAAGGCTTGACTAAACAGATATTTTCTGCCTAGACTTAAATGCTGAGACTGTGTCTGATTCCCGAACACTACTTGGAAGGCTGTTCCATAACTGTGGGGATTTGTAAGAAAAGGCTCTGCCCTCTGATGTAGCCTTCACTATATGAGGTATGAGCAGATAGCCTGCACCTTTTGATCTAAGTAGGCGTGGTGGGTCATAGAGGGGCAGAAGTTCACTCAGATACTGTGGTGCGAGACCATTCAGTGCTTTAAAGGTCAATAGTAGTACTTTATAATCAATACGAAATTTGATTGGGAGCCAATGCAGTGTGGATAAGACAGGGGTGATATGGTCATATTTTCTAGTTCTAGTAAGGACTCTTGCTGCTGCATTTTGAACTAACTGGAGCTTGTTTATGCACTTATTAGAACATTCAGACAGTAAGGCATTACAATAATCCATCCTGGAGGTAACAAAAGCATGAACTAGTTTTTCCGCGTCATGTAGTGACATTAAATTTCTTATCTTAGCAATATTTCTGAGATGAAAGAAAGCTATCCGGGTAACATTATCAATGTGAGTTCCGAATGAAAGACTGGGGTCAATAATCACTCTGAGGTCTTTTACTGCTGCATGTGAAGAAACAGAAAGGCCATCCAGAGTTACTGTGTAATCAGAAAACTTACTTCTAGCTGCATGTGGTCCTAATACAAGTACTTCAGTCTTGTCAGAGTTAAGCAGAAGGAAGTTAATAAGCATCCAGTGTCTAATGTCCTTTACACATTCCTCAATTCTATTAAGCTGGTGTCTCTCATCAGGTTTTGCAGAAACATACAACTGTGTGTCATCAGCATAACAGTGGAAACTAATACAATGTTTATGAATAATATCACCCAGAGGTAACATATGTGCCCAAATCCAGAATCCAGGGACACATGTCCGCCCGGGGGCATTTTGAGTTATTGACAGATTCAGAAAGTACAGTTTCTAAGCTTTCCAATGATGCCTTCCATGTGGAGATCTGACAATATTTGAAGAATGTGTGGCCTTTTGAAAGTGTATACCTCTTAAATCAGAAAAGGGAGAAAATCGCCCTCAAAGTTTTCCATCTCAGCTACTCTGGGTGTAGGGCGGGCACATAATGGTGCTCATTTGCATGATATTAAGGAAAGCTCTACCCCCTACGAGCTAGCACGATACTACATACATGTAAACAAAGATCACCACGTCAATTTTCCTTCCATGCAAAGTATGCCCAAAACAATTATGAAGTACAAAAATAAGTCCTAAAGTATACTTTAACGTTTTGTGGTTGAAAAATTACTCACACCGTAAGAAAGATAGCACGATGATGACACAACTAACACAACGCTAGTTTCATGTAAAGCCTCGGGCACAACCGGCCGTACGTGCTCCTACGGCCGGTCTACATGCAAAAAACGCAAGAAACGCAAGGAGGGCGCATGTGAAACGCATGAGAGTGCGCGTGTGATGTGCTGATTTTCGAGCTGCAGACCGGCCGCAGAGGTTCTTTGTCATGTCAAACAAACTCTACGGGCGCTTACATTTTTTTCAGGTTGCAAGACAAACTTACGGCCAACGCGTGTCTTTCTCCATGAAAAAAAAAAAACGCAGCAATTTGGGAAACGCCAAAAATCACACGGCCAAAAAAATCGTACGTCCGGTTGTGAGCTAGGCTTAACCAAACCACAACACTCTCCGTTACATGCAAAAATAACCACACAGCCTTAGATTAATAAACTTACCCCATCAGAAAGAGAAACATCGCCTTGCACACATCAATGCCTCCGATGGAATGTAGTCCTAGAACACTTCCTTTTGGTTGCATTTTTTTTGCTAGAAATGGTTATCTCCGATGTAAATACCGTGTGTCTGTTTGCTTCGCGGTGTTTCAGCTCCTCTGCGCTCTGTTTAGCTTGCTCATTCCATAGTGAAATTACATGCCTGTATGCAGCTTAAGTAGCCACGAGCTCAGCTCGTATCATACAGCTGATTCACGAAAAAAAAAAGACTTAAGAGTGACTTTTTCTAAGAACAGCCCAAAAAGAGCATATTCAGGAAACTCACCATCTCAGAATTTAATCACAATTTGTTATTATAGAGTCTAGGGATAGGAATAGAAAATTTTACTAACCTTGACCAGATTAACCCCTTCCCGGCCGGATGGGCCACACCCAAAATTTGGAGGTCCGACCACGGGTATGACATTCATGTTGGTTTAAATTGAATATTCTCAAAGATCCCATGATTCTGATTGCTTTTTCTGAGAGAGCATATGGGTGATCTATAAATTGCTTCCAAAAAATTTGTGGGGGTGCGAAGCGTATCCACACTAGCGCCACCTACATTTGGCACGGATGACTATCTGGCTACCTAGAATTAAGGCTCCAAATAAAATATGCAGCTATATCCCAAGGATTTTTTTGTTGTTTTCTACTGCTGCATATGTAAGTAAGCTAAATCAAATGAGAAAACAATGGGAATAATTTGAAACAATGAGAATAATTTAGAAAATCTAATAAAAAATAATGAAAATCCTTGCCGACACCCTACTTCGGGCCATGCCCACAAAAATATTCTCACTATCCCATACAAACAACTAGTTCTAAAAGTTGAACCAAAAGGTAGTCTATCTATTCCAAATAGAAAATTTGTGGGTAACATTGTTGGTAGGTTAATATTAACACATTTATAAGCTTGATTTTCCATCTTCGACCATGGCATTTTGACCCCTAAACTGTACCTAGATGTGGATAAACTGATCTATGATACTAGAAGTTTTATTGGAATTGTATTTTCTGACTTCTTTTCTGCTATTTATAAAATATTTTAGATGTTATTGTACTTCACAAAATACATACACTTACTGAAAGTGTAATGATATTTAAATTTTAACTGACTAGGTATCTTGTAACACAGCAACATTGAGGCCTTATCAAAGTGACAAAAATTTTCTGCTTCTCAGCTTGAAAAAGATCACTTCATGGTCACTGAAATTTTAGCCAATTTATCATTGAAAGAGGTCTTAAAATGGGTTAGAGTCATATTATAGATATCATGCACACTACTATATATGTTGGTATCCTAGACAAAGGAATAGCATTGTAGTGCACATTTCTTGTACTTGTTCATAAGGGCGTTTCTACGATGATCTCCCATTTGTTCTAGAGGCATTATTCCTTGAGATTTTACTGGTGTTAAGTTTGAGTTTATAACTGGTAAAATGTCATTCAAAGAGTCACTGGCCTCAAAACGGTAGGATGCATCCAAATCTGAAATGTCAGAGTCAACATCACTATTTGATCCCATTGCACTAATGGATATAGCAAGTGGAATGTCATCGATATCATGCACAGACTCATTTACAGGAGTACTTGTCTGTTTTGGTTTAGGTCGTAGTTGATGTTCAGGAGTTTTCAGAACTTTTTTGCACTGATGAGGGTCCTTGCGACAAGAAGTACATATTGGTGAGCCAATTGGAATGTCTAACTGATTACAAATGGACACAGTTCCAGAAGGGAGTGAAGATGACTTAACCTTTTTATTTGAAGGATGGTTTGGATGTTGACATGCTTTTCCAGGTTTCCAATAAATTCCAAGCTGAAGTCTGTGTTTTGGACAAATTATGTCATCATCTTTAAAGCTTATTTGACGGGCTCTGTTCATTATCAGTTCAACTTCAGTTGTCCCTTCTAAGTCTATTTTTAAGTTAGACCCATGAGATGCAACAGAGTAAGCCATGTTACAAACTTCAGTTGGAACATCCTTTGGCTTTGTTGATGATAAACTGCATTTTCCAAATTTGCCATCACGGAAGATGCACCTTTCCATTTTAACCCTAGAAAAGGATGCAACTTCTGAACACAAATCTGAATGGTAGGTTTTGATATATTGTTTTTGATATTTTGTCAATGTTTTTTTTGGAAAGTTTGAAAGAGAGACAGAAGAAAACAAATTGATGACAGGCATAAATCAATTTTCCATCAATTATTATGAAACCAAATTGAAGTGTAAAGAGAAAACTTATCCACACAGCTACTTGGGCTTACACAATGCAAAATACCAGTGTTCTTCTAGTCTGCAAACTGCGTAACGTAGGCAAGACTACGTTGTAACATCATTTGGAGCACTACAATGCTATTCCTTTGTCTAGGATACCAACATATATAGTAGTGTGCATGAGATCTATAATATGATTCTAACCCATTTTAAGACCTCTTTCAATGATAAATTGGCTAAAATTTCAGTGACCATGAAGTGATCTTTTTCAAGCTGAGAAGCAGAAAATTTTTGTCACTTTGATAAGGCCTCAATGTTGCTGTGTTACAAGATACCTAGTCAGTTAAAATTTAAATATCATTACACTTTCAGTAAGTGTATGTATTTTTGTGAAGTACAATAACATCTAAAATATTTTATAAATAGCAGAAAAGAAGTCAGAAAATACAATTCCAATAAAACTTCTAGTATCATAGATCAGCTTATCCACATCTAGGTACAGTTTAGGGGTCAAAATGCCATGGGCGAAGATGGAAAATCAAGCTTATAAATGTGTTAATATTAGCCTACCAACAATGTTACCCACAAATTTTCTATTTGGAATAGATAGACTACCTTTTGGTTCAACTTTTAGAACTAGTTGTTTGTATGGGATAATGAGAATATTTTTGTGGGCGTGGCCCGAAGTAGGGTGTCGGCAGGGATTTTCATTATTTTTTATTAGATTTTCTAAATTATTCTCACTAGTCCCATTATTTTTTCATTTGATTTAGCTTACTTGCATATGCAGCAGTAGAAAACAACAAAAAAAATCCTTGGGATATAGTTGCATATTTTATTTGGAGCCTTAATTCTAGGTAGCCAGATAGTCGTCCGTGCCAAATATAGGTGGCGCTAGTGTGGATACGCTTCGCACCCCCACAAATTTTTTGGAAGCAATTTATAGATCACCCATATGCTCTCTCAGAAAAACCAGTCAGAATCATGGGATCTTTGAAAATATTCAATTTAAACCAACATGAATGTCATACCCGTGGTCGGACCTCCAAATTTTGGGTGTGGCCCATCCGGCCGGGAAGGGGTTAATCTGGTCAAGGTTAGTAAAATTTTCTATTCCTATCCCTAGACTCTATAATAACAAATTGTGATTAAATTCTGAGATGGTGAGTTTCCTGAAGTGGGCTGTTCTTAAAAAAAGTCACTCTTAAATCATCATGTGAATGGCCCATATGGTAATTTACCCACACCCCCCAGCAGGCTACAGTCCTGACAAAAACGAGACAATTTGCAACAAAAAATGTATGCTTTTCCAACAAAACAATCTATTACCTGAAATACTGATTGCATTCTTCAAGATCTCAACTTGCACATGATGGAAAAAAAACGAAAATCACAAATTTCGAAAAAAAAATGCTTCTTTTGCGATTATCTCGGATTCATTTCGGCCGACATGTGTCCCTGGATTCGGTGAGGCGTCACATATATAAAGAAAAAAGCAGTGGACCCAAGACAGAACCTTGTGGAATACCAAACTTTACCTCAGTACATCTAGAAATATCAACATTTATATCAACATACTGATAGCGATCAGTTAAATAAGACCTGAGCCAGGAGAGGGCCGTTCCCTTAACTCCCACAAAGTTTTCTAGTCTATCCAGAAGAATGGAATGATCATTGGTATCAAATGCTGCACTAAGGTCAAGCAACACAAGCAGCGAGACACAGCCCTGATCAGACGCCAACAGTAGGTCATTTACTACTTTAACCAAAGCTGTCTCTGTGCCAGTCACCTACACAAATGCCAGCAGTATGGGCAGAAACAGGACTGAATGGTAACACAAACTGTCTACACCTCTACATGCCTACCTCTTACCTAAATACTATATGTTTTTACAACCACATGCACCTTATTCTCTCGACCACCTATATTTATTTATTTATATTGCTCCTGCTCAACTGCACTCTGTCAACATGGGAAAACATGCAATACATTCACTTATTACTGTGCAATAACGCACTCTATCAGAGGTCACACCCTAGATACATAAAACTACTTTTTAAAGCCATTCTTGAAAAGATATGTATGTCTTTTTTAATGACTTATCTATCTTGTATAGATTTGTTTATCTTTTTACTTGAATGCTTATCTTGTGTAGATCTGCCTTTTTTTTCTCTCCCCTTAATACTAAGTGTTTGCATGAATACACCAACTGGATTGCGTGCTTCAATTTCCCTGTACTGTACGGTGCAGCGTCAATAAAGCAATCTTGAATCTTAAATCTTGAATCTTGAATTATCCCTCATGAGCAAGACAGAGGTGACTATGGCAAGAAAAACTCCCTGAGACAAAGAAACCATTAGAGGAACTAGACTCAAAAGGGAACCCATCCTCATCTGGGATAATGCAATTGTGAATAGTTTCCCGTCTACAATTCAATTCAATTGTATTTGTATACTGCATTAAACTTTAGACATTGTCACAAAGCAGCTTTACAGAAATATAGAAAAGTCATTCTATAATTTGGGGTATATTTCACATCAACAAAAACAGTATTCTTTCTCAAAAGAACAACCAGTGTTTCGAGTTAGTATATTCCTTCAGTGCACCATATCCACGAGTTGCAAAGCTTAAACATGAAAATTTTTCGAAGGAAAATGATGTTTTTCACTACTCAGTTTGTCAACTATTGGCCCTGTCACACTATAGCGTTTTGTTCGACGTTTGGTTGCGTTTTTAAAAATTTGAGAAATGCCGGGGAACGTCGACGTTCTTCAAATTAAGTTTCTAGGTCAACGATGTCTTGTAACGCTTGGGTAACGCTCAGCCAACGTTCCCTCAGTGTCAGGCGACGTTTGTGGTCCAAAATAGCAGCAAAACCTAGCGTTCTCATAGCGTCCACAGCGCTTTGATAGCGTTATCATAGCGTTTGGGTAGCGTCTGCCTTGCGTCCAGGTAATGTTCTGGACGTTACACAGACGCTGGAAAAATTCAGAACGCTGACAGACGTTAGAAAGATGTTGAAAGAGTGTTACATGAGCGTTAAGAACGCTCGGCGAACGCTGACGAACGCTGAAAAACGTTGGCGACACGCTGGACAGACGTTCGATGGACGTTACACAGGCGTTAGGCAAGCGTTACCCAAGCGCTAGGCACGCGCTGGACACTCGACCCTGATGGGCCGGCGTCCGCCTAGCGTCCAGGGAACGTCCTGACTTTCGAGTAACGTTCGAGTAACGCCCGCAAACTTTCGTGTAACGTTCCTCTAACGTGTAAGTAGCGTTTTGATAGAACGTCCTGAATTTTTGTGCACACCCAAAACTATTTTTCACCCTCAGTGTTCGCCGACGTCCCTCAATGTTCCCCAACGTTTGCCGACGCTCGTCTAACTTTCTTGTAACTTTTTTCTAACGTTCTCGACGTTCCTCTGCGTTTCGCAACACGTTACTCGAACGCTGGTGAGAACGTCGTAGTGTGACAGGGCACTATGTTAGCGACAAGCTGGATGTCATTACAGTCATTGATTAAAACTTGCACTTCAAGTCAAATAAAATAAGAAAAAATTAAGGGCTCGAGTCTATTCGGCCATATATACAACAATGTTTTCAAAACAATTTTAAGGATTGATTTTTTTTCCAGATATATATCATGTAATATGTTCAGCACAATCATTAAGAACAGGATTTTTTTTTTCTTTATTATGATTATAAAATTACAATACAGGTAATTTTGATAATTTTAAGAGATGTCATGCAAAACTTAAAACTGTAGATTTACAGTAGACTTTAAATGATATCAGATCCACTAATATTCCCATTTATAAGCATCCCTGCACACTCCAACTGTCTAGTTGGTTTGTGTACAATACACAGAGCTGACCAGAAACAAGCAAGAGGCTGCGTGTCACAAACGGCCATAAAACCCCCAGTTGAGACATGTATTCCCGAGTGCGCTGTGCACATGTCCAAAGAACAAATATCATCCCAATAATTATCAATAATGACAATGATGTGATAACGATGACTGATGATACAGACTACTGGGTAACTTAAACATTAACATGACAGGTTACATAGTTGACAATTTCCCTATTTTGACCCAAAATTTCAGTGGGAGGCCTCGCCTGGCTGAACATGTGCATTTGCTTGAACAGACAAACATCAAATTTGAAAATTTACTAGTGCATCTCAAGCAATAATAATATTGTGAAAAAGTTAAATAATTTCAATCAGTTTTTAAGAACATGAAAATGCAATATATTCTTGACTTATTGCATGTAAACTAAAATGTTTCAAGCATTTTTTTATTTTATTTTTTTGTAATTATGGCAGACAGCACAACAAAAATCTCAAAATATGAGAATATTTAATTTCGAGTTTGAGTAAAGCTATATAAATAAGTGTATCTCTCAGTCTAGTTCAGTACATGCAACCACAATCATGGGGAAAACTGCTGACTTGACAGTTGCACAGAAGACAATCATCAACACCCTCCACAAGGAGGGTAAGCCACAGAAGGTCATTGCTGAAAAGGCTGGCTGGAAAAGTTGCACAAGCAATGGGAAGCCTGAGAGACCTCAGCCTTGAGAGGATTTTCAAGAAAACTCAATTCAATAACTTGGGAGAGGTTCAGAAGCAGTGGACTGAGGCTGGTGTCAGTGCATCAAGAAACACCATGCACAGATGTTTTGATTTATTAGCTTTGCCACAGCAAGCTCTATATATGTACATACATTATGACTGGGAAACCACTACAGATTGCACCAATTGCAGTGACCCCATTGTACCGAATCTGCATGTCTTTGAACTGTGGGGATAACCGGAGCACCTGGAGGAAACCCACACAGACACGGGGAGAATATGCAAACTCCACACAGAAAGGCCACGTTGGCTGTGAGGTTCGAAACCAGAACCGTCTTGCTGTGAGGCGACAGTGATAACCACTACACCACCATGCCGTTTTCAGGAAAGGGGCAACAACTCTCACATTCCTAAGATCAAGCCACTCCTGAACCAGAGACAACATCAGAAGCAACTTACCTAGGCTAAGGAAAGAAAGAATTAGACTGTTGTTCAGTGGTCCAAAGTCCTCTTTTCACATGAAAGTAAATTTTGCATTTCATTTGGAAATCAAAGGTCCTAGAGTCTGGAGGAAGAGTGGAGAAGCACAGAATTCAAGGTGTTTGAAGTCCAGTATGAAGTTTCCAAAGTCTGTGATGATTTGGAGTGCCATGCTATCTGATGGTGTTGGTCCACTGTGTTTTATCAAGTCCAAAGTCAACCAGAACCAAATTTACATGTTGGAATGAAATTACAGAAAAAAAAAACTTTTTCATGATAACCTAATTATTTGAGATGCATGAGTAATTGACTTAAAATCATTAAAAATTTGTAAACCAGAACAGTGTGCATAAAATAGTTGACCATAGTTGGTCAATTTATTCATTGACAATGTGCTATTATAGTTAAAATATCAAAAAAATAATAAATAAAAGTGAGGACACTTCACAATGTATTCAGCATTCCGCTTCTTCTTCTTTAAGGTTTTATGGCGGTTGGCAAACCAACTTAAAGGTGCATTACTGTCACCGACTGGGCTGGAGTGTGGAACAGGCAATATAAGGGGGAAAAAAGGAAAAAAAAAAACACCACCCACTTAGGCCAAGAAAAAATAATTGTTTGTTTCCGGTTACTCGACTGACCGTTTAAAAAATGCCCCGACCCTAGACTTTTTTGTTAGATGTTTAAAAAAAAAAATTATTTTCGCCGACCAACAATAAATTTTGAAAAAAAAAATCTGCATTACGATTTGCATAATATTGTTGATCTGACAAGTGACTAATTCTAAAACGCATATATCGGACAAGAAACACTCATTGATTTCTCACGGCCTCAATCTGACGTCATGACCTTTTTCCGGGAAATTCCGGCTTGTGTTATACACAACGCTAGGCATCATGGCGGCCAACGAAGTGTTCTCGATTATCGTGATCGGTTGCGACCACACGGAAGATTGTAAGACAATAAGTTCATTTTATAAGTTTTCAACTGTAAAAGAACTCTACGAACATTATCATCCTCTGCTGGATGAGTCATGCAAACAGTATACACACAGCGCCCAGGCTAACGGCGGTATCGATATCACAATGGAAGTCACATTGGAAAGCCTGCTCAGCAATTTTGGCTTGCGCGCACTGACATTTGAATATAAACGGAAGCTGGAGTTTCAAAAAATGTTAGCTATCAAAACAAAAATACTAAAAGTACACGAGGACGCAAAAGTAGAGGCAAGAAAGGTGACAAATAATGCATTCCAAGTGCTCATGGCGGGCGGCAGAGCTTTTGTTTCTGTGAAGAAGACGGGGGAAGTTTGTTTGTTGTGGGCGCCATTTTGTGTACATCAGCTGTACATATACATACATGCATTTGTGGTGGGGGTTCTGGAAACCGACAATTTAGAGTATGACAGATGGTGTTGTGAAAACCGCATAATAGCAGGTATAATAGCAGGTCCAAAAGTCTAAAGATGTTTTTGATTGTTCTTTGTATTCATATTAAACATACAAGTTCACAACATAGTGTTCCTAATAAAGTTAAGGTTCAACATTTGTAGTTGTTATGTTTATAGTTCCTTTAAGCGTCCGAGCACTCCATATTTTATCCATGGGCTCCGAATCCTGTATTCCACAAGCTTCACTGGTTTTCTTAGGCCTGGTTCTGGATGGTTGAGTCACAGAATGACACTTCCCCACTATGTGCCACTGTTTGTCCCACACCTAAAATTTATTTAAAAAAAAAAAACTACCTACCCGGTATTTTGTGTGATAAAAAAATAAAAAATAAAATAAAAAGACCTACCTACCTACCCTATTTTTTTTCAAGATGTAATAGGAAACAAACAATTATTTTTTCTTGGCCTTATATTCTTTTAGCTATTTCTGAATCTTTCAGAAATTTGATAATGTAATAACACATCGGACTTGATGGTCTCCGTAATAAAGTGTAAAAAACATGTCTGCCACAAAAGAAAATAACATCATGTGATGCTGGTCACATGATGTTGGGACAAAATATTTTTGAGTTTTGGGGAGGGGGCAATTCTGTTATTTACAGAGATGACGGTTTTGGTGGACATTAATAAATTAAGTTATTTACGTTATTTAAATGATAAAATCAATTAAATACTTTTTAGTATTTAGAATTTTGAAATAAATAAAAAAAGCTGTTGACTTTAATTGCTTTCATTCATTATTTTGAAACCAAGACTCCCTCAACTGTAAAGCAGACATAGCAAAAACAGTCACTTTAGGAACATCATGACAAATTTCAAGCTAAATGAAGCATAGGAAGCACATGTTTGTGTGATATTATAACATGTTTTCCATTAATAGGCAAAATATGATATTTTATCATCAACGGACATGGAATTTACCACAAATTATAGAATTACATTAATTCTGGATATACTTTTTTATTTATAAATTTATCTCTAATTATCAAGCCTGAGGTGATGGGGGGCAATGAAAATCTCCCTGAGACGATATGAGGAAGAAACCTTAAGAAGAATCAGACTCAAAAGGGAACCCATGCTCATCTGGGTGATGACAGATAGCATGATTATAAAATCACTTCTATAACTGTGTCCTATATGGTCAGAAGGTGCAATTCAGTCAGGGCCACTTTAGTCAAAGAAATTTTATTTACATTTGCAACAAATTGTATTTGATGGTGTGGCTGTGTTCTGGGACCTCCCTGCCCTTCCTCCCTGCATGTGCATATGTGGAAAGCCTTGAGGTAGGAAGAGCACACCTCCCTGCCCTTCCATGTGCCTACATGGAAAGGCTAAAGCAGGGAGAACAGCAACAAAACAACCCCAAACTACCACACCAGGCAGACCTCCCTGGCCTTCCATGCACTTACATGGATGAGCCAGCAGTTGGACCTAGCTGAGCTGCTAGGTAAGAAGCAAGTTAACTAAGATGAAATGCAGTAAGATGAGTTGAATGAACAGGGGCAGGACAGGGTGGATGGCAGTGCCTCTGGACAAGTTGTCGAAATTCCTGAAATTTAAAGCAGGACAAAGAATCAGTCATTTGGTAACCAAGCCAGGAATACGGGCTGCTCAAACAATGAAATTACCTAACACAGAAGACCATGTGAGGTGCCTCACAAATCTATTAATAAATGGAATGGAGGCATGCCCTTTGTTAATGTTTACAGCTTCCTTACTGTCACAAAACATGATTTGTTTCTTGACCAGTGTTTACTGAATGGAGGGTGGAGTCGGGGAAGGTGAGTGGCCAAATCGCTACACCTGTTGTCAATTAATGTATGTCTGTGTGTCTCTTGCAGTGACAGTGCTGCATAAAAGGAGTGAGAGAGCAGAGGAGTGGTGATTTTGGACCAGAACACGACGGGGGGTGCATGTGTCTGTGTGTGAGTGTGACTGTCCCAGTTGGGAAAGTGGTGTTGAAAAGCATAATAAAAAAAAGTGTATCTAAATGCTAACAACAGCCTGCCATATTTCTGTGCTCCACTCACGTCCGGGCAGCTTCTACAGTGGTGCCAAAACCTGGGAGTGCAAAAGGTAGCCCCTCGCCGTTCAAAGACCTTATTCATGCCCTTGCCACAGCACAGCAGAACCAGCATCAAGAGCTGATCACCCTCCAAAAGGAGCAGGAACAATGCTTTGAAGCCTTGATGCTGGCCCAACAAGAAGACTGCCAGGTGTTCCGGCACCTGCTCGCGTCAGCGGGGTCCTTGACCACCACTGCAGTGGACCCTCCCAACCTCACCCTAACAAAGATGGGTCTGCACGATGATCCAGAAGCCTTTCTTGCACTCTTTGAGCAAGCAGCTGAGGCATGAAGTTGGCCGGTCGAGCAGCGCACAGCGCGCCTGCTTCCCCTGCTGACCGGCAAGGTGCAGCTTGCCACACTGCAGCTCCCCGCTGACAGCTGGCTCGTATACACAGACTTAAAAAGAGCCATTCTCAAGCGTGCCGACTGCTCCCTGGAACAACAGCATAAGCACTTCCACTCGCTGCACTTGGAGGAGGTCGGCTGGCTGTTTGCATTTGGCCAACAACTCCGCCTGCCGGCGGTGGCTGAGGGCACATGACTGTGATACTGAGGGAATTATCAACCTGGTGACACTGGAACAGTTCAATGCGTGACTTCTGGTGTCACTGGATCAAGCCATCGAGCTGGCAGAGGACCACATGGCGGTGGTTCCGACAGCAGAACGACATGCTTCCCTTTCTCCTCTTTCCTCTCTCTCTCCCTCTGCTTCCCATCCTCACCCTGTTCCCCCACCGCGGAGGCGGGGGCCGACCCCCCCCCCAGCCAGCACGATGCACCTGTGGTGTCCTCCCGTTTTCCCCTTCCTTGTCTGTGTCTTCTTCCCCCTAGGTGAATGAGGTCTATATCGCCAGTTCAGAGGGAGAGCCTCGGCCGGTGTGCTGGCACTGCAGGGAGCCAGGACATCTCCAAAATCAGTGGAGCAATGGAGGTAGGCATGGTGGTCTGGGTCCCTGATGCACCAGAAATTGCCCTCAATCGGGCCGGAGTGTATTGCATACTGATAAGTGTACAAGGGGATATGTATCAGGCCCTGGTGGATTCTGGCTGTAACCAGACCTCAATCCACCAAAGCCTGGTGCAAGTTGAGGCATTGGGGAGAGTACAAGTGGTGAAGGTATTGTGTGTGCACAGCGATGTTCACAACTACCCTTTAGTGTCCATCCACATTCTATTTCAGGGAGAAAAGCATAGAATAAAGGTAGTGGTTAACCCTCATCTCACCCACTTGCTAATTTTGGGGACTGATTGGCCAGGATTTAAAGAGTTAATGGAACACATAGTAGAAAGTGGGTCCTGCAGTAATACATCTTGGGAAGATCGCGGACAAGCATTGACTGGGGAAGCTGTCACAGAGCTGCCTATGTCAGCACCATGTCAGGGCGATACATGGAGCGAGAAACACCCTGCCCCTCCTCCCTCTCTCGGGGATTCCCTTGAAGATTCCTTGTTAGAGCAGTCGCGCGACGAGACTCTGAGGCATGCATTTGACCAAGTGAGAGTAATCGATGGCCAAATGCGACACTGGCCTTCCCCTACTTTGCTATTATTAAGGATAGGTTATACCAAGTAATGCAGGACACTCAGACTGGCAAAAAGATAATGCAGTTATTAATCCCAAATAGCCATAGAGAACTCATATTCCATGCAGCTCACTTTAATCCCATGTTGGACACTTAGGGCAGGATAAAACACTTGCCCAAATAATGGCCCATTTCTATTGGCCAGGGATTTGCGGGGATGTCCATTGGTGGTGTGCGGCATGCTGTGAATGCCAATTAGTAAATCCCATGGCCACTCCAAAAGTGCCTTTGCACCCTCTCCCTTTGATTGAGACCCCTTTTGAAAGAATTAGGATGGATCTCATTGGGCCATTAGATCGGTCAGCACGAGGATATCACTTTATTTTAGTTCTGGTGGACTATGCAATGTGATATCTGGAAGCAGTGCCTCTCCGTAATATCTCAGCATGCAGTATTGCAGAAGCACTCTTCCGTATTATCTCCCGGGTCAGGATTCTGAAAGAAATCCTCACAGACCAAAGCACTGCATTTATGTCATGCACACTATGTGAAGTGTATGGGTTATTGGGGATTAAGTCTATCCACATCAGTGTCGATCACCCACAAACAGATGGCTTAGTGGAGTGTTTTAATCAAACACTCAAAAACATAATTTGTAAGTTCATAAGTGAGGCTGCACGTAATTGGGATAAATGGCTCGATTCCCTGTTATTTGCAGTTCGAGAGGTCCTGCAAGCCTCCACAGGGTTTTCACCATTCAAATTATTATATGGGCATAAGCCACATGGCATTTTGGACGTGCTACATGAAAATTGGGAGGAGGGACCTTTGCCTAGTAAGAATGAAATTCAATATGTTCTCGACCTGTGCGCAAAACTCCACAAACTCACTCACTTAACCCAGGAGAATTTGTGGCAGGCCCAAGAACGTCAAGTCCGACTGTATGACAGGGGCACACACCATAGAGAGTTCACAATGGGAGACAAAGTGCTCGTATTATTGCCCACGTCAAGCTCCAAATTAATCGCCAAGTGGCAAGGGCCCTTTGAGGTCACACGGCAAGTTGGGGACATTGACTATGAGGTGAGGCAAATGGACAGGGGTGGGGCATTGCAAATTGACCACCTCAGTCTGTTAAAACACTGGAATGAGGGGGTCCCCGTGGCATTGGTGTCGGTAGTCCCAGAGAAGGCAGAGCTGGGGCTGGAGGTACAAAAAAAAATTGACATCTCCAACCACTCTGGTCCCTTGTGGAGACCACCTCTCACTGGCCCAACTCACAAAGGTGGCCCAGTTGCAGAAGAAATTTTCTGACTTGTTTTTGCCCCTGCCCAGCTGCACCCACCTTATAGAACACAACATTGAGACGCCCCCAGGAGTGGTGGTGTGCAGCTGCCCTTACCACCTGCCCGAACACAAAAAAAGGTGATCCAGGATGAACTCAAGGGCATGCTCAAAATGGGCATAATCAAGGAGTCCCACAGTGACTGGAGCAGCCTGTGGTCCTGGTTCCCAAGACCGATGGGTCGGTCCGGTTCTGTGTGCACTATAGAAAGGTCAATGCGGTGTCTAAATTTGATGCATACCCAATGCCTTGCATTGATGAGCTGCTCGATCGATTAGGCACTGCCCGTTTTTACTTGACACTGGATTTAACGAAGGGATATTGGCAGATCCCCTTGATTCCTCTATCCTGAGAGAAAACAGCCTTTTCCACACCATTTGGGTTACACCAATTCATCACACTTCCTTTTTGGTTGTTTGGGGCTCCCACAGCATTCCAGCAGCTCATGGACAGGGTTCAGCAGCTCATGGACAGGGTTCTCTGCCCTCACGCTGCCTATGCAGCTGAGTTCTTAGATGATATCATCATCTATAGCAACTATTGGCTGTGGCACCTCGAACACCTTAGGGCCATCCTAAAGTTGCTGAGCCATGCGGGTCTCACAGCTAACCTGAAAAAGTATGCAATTGGGCGGGTGGAAGTATGGTTTCTGGATTTCCACTTGGGTCATGGGCAGGTGCGTCCCCAAATTAACAAGACTGCAGCGATTGTGGCCTGCCCAAGGCCCAAGACCAAAGAAAGGGTAAGAAAGTTCCTGGGGCTGGCTGGCTACTATCGTAGGTTCATAACTAATTATTCGGATGTCACCATTCCACTGACTGATCTCACTAAAAAGGGAGAACCAGATCTGGTCCAGTGGACGGAGCAATGCCAACAGACTTTCTCTAGGGTAAAGGCTGCACTGTGTGGGGGGCCACTTTTACACTCCCCTGACTTTTCTCTCCCCTTTATTTTACAGACAGACGCATCAGACAGGGGTCATTCTGTCCCAGAAGGTGGAGGGGGAGGAACATCCTGTGCTGTATATTAGCTGGAAGTAATGTGTGAAAGCAAGTACAGCACGATAGAGAAAGAGTGCCTGGCTATCAAGTGGGCGGTCCTTGCCCTCCGGTACTACCTACTGGGACACCCTTTCACCCTCTGTTTGGCCCACGCGCCCCTCCAGTGGCTCCACCGCATGAAGGATGCCAATGCACGGATCACCGATTGGTATCTCGGGTGGGGCGGTGGGGCTATGTGGCAGCGGGGGCATGGCCAAGTGTCAGTTTGTAAATGGAGGGTGGAGTCAGGGAAGGTGAGTGGCCAAATCACTACGCCTGTTGTCAATTAATGTTTGTCTGTGTGTCTCTTGCAGTGACGGCGCTGCATAAAAGGAGTGAGAGAGCAGAGGAGTGGTGATTTTGGACCAGAACATGATGGGGTGTGCATGTGTCTGTGTGTGACTATGACTGCCCCAATTGGGAAAGTGGTGCTAAAAAGCATAATAATAAAAGTGTATCTAAACACTAACAACAGCCTGCTGTACTTCTGTGCTCCACCCACATCTGGGCAGCTTCTACAAAATGCGATTGTGAAAGGTATAAAGGCATGACTTGATGCTTTGTGCTTCATCATTATGAGGAGCAGAAAAAATCGATTATTAGGCATTTTCTTTTTATTTCTCTCTCTCTCAGATATTCAGATATTCAGTGGGAATATCTGAGTGAATCATGAGTTTGCATGTACCCACAGGGAATGATCGCCATGTACCCACAGGGAATGATCACTATGCTAATGAAGAAAAAGAAGCCTTTTATCACAAAGTAGAGAAGCTTCTTCTCCTGGGAGATTTCAATGCAAGAGGAGGTAATGATCATGTAACATATGAAGGTACTACTGGGAAATTTGGCAAGGGCAATCAGAACACCAATGGTGAACTCATGCTCAACTTTTGTACTCAATGTGAGCTATGCATCACTAATATCTACTTTCACCAACCAGTCAAAAATTACTTCACCTGGTGCCATTCACGATCCAAACACTTACAGTGGTGCTTGAAAGTTTGTGACACAAGCCATAAATGTAGATAAAGAGAACCCAGTTAAACAAATGAGACAAAAATGTTACACTTGGTCATTTATTTATTAAGGGAAACGATCCAATATTAGATATCTGTGAGTGGCAAAAGTATGTGAAATTTGCATTCAGTATCTGGTGTGACCCCCTTGTGCAGCAATAACTGCAACTAAACGTTTCCAGTAACTGTTGATCAGTCCTGCACACTGGCTTGGAGGAATTTTAGCCCATTCCTCTGTACAGAACAGCTTCAACTCTGGGACGTTGGTGGGTTTCCTCACATGAACTGCTCGCTTCAGGTCCTTCCACAACATTTTTTTTTTTTAATTTGAATTTATTTTTTATTTCGAACATGTATAAAAAAATGTATGTAACTATTTGTACATACAAAAGAAAGAAAACAAGAAAGTGAAAAAAAATTAATAAATAAAATACATAAAGAGCTAAGACATTACAATACACTGCACCTTGTTCGAAAGAGGAGTGGGAAGAAGTACAATACTTTTTTTAATTTCCCACCCCTTTTTAACTACCCCGAAATCCAAACTTCATTAATACACCTATAAAAATATATACCATATATACACTTCATGAATATCTATATAAATATATAATTACAAAAATAAATATATACTACATACCATATATATACACACTTCATAAATATTTATATAAATATTTAATTACAAAAATAAATATATACTACATTCCATATATACACTTCACAAATATCTATATAAATATCTCATCTCATTATCTC
This sequence comes from Neoarius graeffei, assembly GCF_027579695.1. Taxonomy (NCBI): domain Eukaryota; kingdom Metazoa; phylum Chordata; class Actinopteri; order Siluriformes; family Ariidae; genus Neoarius; species Neoarius graeffei. Next base: position 16,464,455 of record NC_083581.1, on the reverse strand, counting down.
TAGCCGCTTTATCCTGTTCTACAGGGTCACAGGCAAGCTGGAGCCTATCCCAGCTGACTACGGGCGAAAGGTGGGATACACCCTGGACAAGTCGCCAGGTCATCACAGGGCTGACACATAGACACAGACAACCATTCACACTCACATTTACACCTACGGTCAATTTAGAGTCACCAGTTAACCTAACCTGCATGTCTTTGGACTGTGGGGGAAACCGGAGCACCCGGAGGAAACCTACGCGGACACGGGGAGAACATGCAAACTCCACACAGAAAGGCCCTCGCCGGCCACGGGGCTCGAACCCGGACCTTCTTGCTGTGAGGCGACAGCACTAACCACTACACCACCGTGCCGCCCTCTATATAAATATATAATTACAAAATATATATATATATATATATATATCTCATATATACACTTCATAAATATCTATATAAATATATAATTACAAAAATAAATATATACTACATACCTATCCCTGTAGCCCTGCGATGACCTGGTGACTTGTCCAGGGTGTACCCCGCCTTTCGCCCGTAGTCAGCTGGGATAGGCTCCAGCTTGCCTGCGACCCTGTAGAACAGGATAAAGTGGCTACAGATAATGAGATGAGATGAGAGACCTATCCCTGTAAATATGAATACATAAACTATCCCCATAAATAAATATATACCATATATACCATATACTAAGTTAGTTCTAATATAACAATCAACCCTGTTCTATTTATCCCTCATCATCCTCCATTGACATACTTCCTCTTCTATATACTTGTTTAAAAATATTTTTTGTACCTTTTTTTAAACAGATTTATATTTGCACTTTTTTTTATTTCTGTCTCCAGTATGTTCCATAAAGTCACCCCACAGCTCGATACGCACATGTTTTTCATATTTGTTCAAACCTTTGTTTTTTTTTTAAATTTAGGTCTCCCCTTAGATTATATCCCCCCTCTCTCTCACTAAACATTCCTTGTATATTTTTTGGCAATATATTATTTCTCGCTTTACACATTATTTGTGCTGTTCTGAATTTGACCAGATCCATAAATTTCAACATGTGTGATTTTATGAATAGTGGGTTTGTGTGATCTCTGTTTCCTGTTTTGTTTATTGTCCTTATTGCTCTTTTCTGTATTGTACTGTTGGTGCATTTGGGTAATTGAGTGATCAATCTCATTAAATCAGTCTCATATTAAATTTGAAGGTTAATAATTAAATTGAATCAGTCTCATTTGAATCATTTAAATTGAATCATTCCAGTGAATCATTCCAGTGAATCACTCAAAGTGAATCACTTAAATTATTATGATCACTTACCGTATTACATAACTTATATGCACCTTTTTGAATTCTTTGGGAGATTGGGGACTTCAAAGATTGTTAGACACAACAAATAAAGACAGTTTTCAACAATAAATGAATTTATTATAACAAAGATAAAAATTAATAATAGCAGATTAAATATATATAAACAGTGAGGTGTGTGTGTGTGTAGATGTGTGTGTGTGTGTGTGTGAGAGAGAGAGAGAGAGAGAGAGAGAGAGACCTTGGGTGTGGCTTACAAGAGGATGGGCTCTTGTAGCGAACTCCACGTGTGTTTGTGAGAGAGGAGTTAAGGCCCAAGGACCCTACCTCGTGGAGTTAAAACAAATGAAGGTGTGTGTGAGTGTGGGGGAAGGACTGCCACGTGTTGAAGACAAAAGGCTACGATGACTGTATTGTTTTCCTGAGTTATTGAGTGGTGCATTACGTTAAATAACCTGCGTGTATTACTCGAAGATAGCCTGCCTTTCAAGAATCCCGTTTGATCTGGATGAATTATAGCGGGAATAACTTTTTCTAATCTGATTGCAAGGGCTTTGGCGATAATTTTAGTGTCAACATTGATTAGCGATTTTGGCCTGTAACTTGATGGTAACGTTGGGTCCTTATTGGGTTTGGGTAGAAGTGAGATGGAAGCACTATTAGAGGATGGCGGAAGTCTGGAGTTGTGTTTTGATTCATGGATCATCCGGTAGAAAAGTGGAGCTAAAGTTGACCAGAAATGTTTATAGAACTCAGCAGGGAAGCCATCTGGACCAGGGGCCTTGTTATTTGACATTGTCTTTAGTGCAGCATGTAATTCGTCTTCGAATATCAGGGTTTCTAATGCGATTTTTTGGTCATTGTCAATTATTGGTAGTTGGATGTGGTCCAGAAAATGATTAATGTCTTTACTATCTGGGTTTTTTTCTGATGAATAGAGCTTATCGTAGAATTGGTAGAAAATCTGATTGATTTCAGTTGGGGAGTGAGTAACCTTCCCTGTTGAGTCCTGTAACGTTGTGATTTGTAGATTTTTCTTTGTTTCTTTGAATTTGGTTTGCCAGGTATTTGCCAGATTTATTGTCATGGTGAAAATGTTCCTGTCTTAGTCGGTGTATTAAAAACTGGGTCCGTTTGTTGATGAGTTCATTAAGTTCTGATTTGTATTTATCTAATTTGTTTTGAATTTCGACTGATGCGTTTGTCATACTAATATTCTCTAAATGTTTAATTTCTTCTTCCAATTGAGTTTCCTTTTGCTTTTCTATTTTTTTTTGAAGACGGAAAATGAGATGATAACTCCATTTGACAGAGTCAAATGTCAGCATTTGACAGAGTCAATTGGAAATTCCTGTTTTCCATATTAGAGCGGTTTGGCTTTGGGGACTCATTCATCAACTGGGTCAAACTGCTATACAATTCACCATTAGCCACCGTCACTACAAATGGGTTAGTTTCCCAAAACTTCACTTTGCACAGGGGGACTAGACAAGGATGCCCACTCTCCCCCTTATTATTCACTATTTTCATTGAACCTCTAGCTGCAGCCATACGCCAAAACACGCTAATCACAGGTATTCAGACTAAAAACATGCATCATAAAATAAGCCTCTACGCAGATGATATTCTACTTTTTCTTCAAAACCCAGTAAGTTCATTACAAGAAACAATAAAAACAATAAATTCATTTGCCAATATTTCAGAATACTCAATCAACTGGAATAAATCATCAGCTCTCCTTCTAAAACCACAAAGTGGGAATGCAGCAGCCAACACCCTTCCTATCTCACTATGCACCGATCACATCACCTATTTAGGAATAAGAGTTTCCCCCAGGCTGTCTGATCTATTCACTCTAAACTTTCCCCCCCTTTTAAAAACAATTCAGGATGATTTGCAACGCTGGACAAACCTTCCACTCTCCAACATGGGCCGTATATCTGCTATCAAAATGATAATTCTACCCAAAGTTAATTACCTCTTTTCAATGATCCCAATACAACCACCCATATCCTGGTTTAAATCTCTAGATTCAGCAATCACAAAATTCTATTGGAAAAACAAGACACCCAGAATTAAACTAGCAACCCTTCAAAAGCCCAAGTCCCTAGGAGGATTAGAAGCACCAAATTTCATTCTATATAGTTTGGCAAATCATCTCCAATATGTGCACAGATGGACCCATCATAACCAATCCGATACTATCTGGCTGGATTTAGAACAGACAATTTGCAATGACCTTCTGATTTCAGATCTGCCATTCCTTACTCCAACAATCAAAAAACACCCCTGTTTCAAAGCCCCTACCATCTGTTCGGGTCTGACAGCCTGGTGGAAATTCCACAACATCACTAACACAAAGCACTCACTCTCAAAGCTCACCCCGATTTGTAATAACCCAGATTTAATTTGCAACAAACGAACACTTAATTTATAAGTTATAAAGAGTCAATGTGAGAGAGGCCTTCAGTTGCTAGTTACCCTGGGATCCTTTGTGACCTCGCTGACTATTACACACCTTGCTCTTGGAGTGATCTTTGTCGGTCGACCACTCCTGGGGAGGGTAACAATAGTCTTGAATTTCCTCCATTTGTACACAATCTGTCTGACTGTGGATTGGTGGAGTCCAAACTCTTTAGAGATGGTTTTGTAACCTTTTCCAGCCTGATGAGCATCAACAATGCCTTTTCTGAGGTCCTCAGAAATCTCCTTTGATCGTGCCATGATACACTTCCACAAACATGTGTTGTGAAGATCAGACTTTGATAGATCCCAGTTCTTTAAATAAAACAGGGTGCCCATTCACACCTCAGCATTTAAGTCGAGGCTGAAAACATATCTCTTTCGTCAAGCCTTTTGTTAATGATGCCCTTAGCAAAAAGTAGTATACTTAAAGTTCATTTTATTAAGTATGCTTCAGTATAAGTATAGCAAGTATACTACAGACCATGTACTTTTAGTGTACTAGAAAGTATACAAATTTAATACTTTTTCGGACTAAATTGGAACATTTCAAGTTTATAAAAGTATACTTTAAAGTTCATTTTAAGTTTGCAAAAGTACACTTTAAAGTATACAACAAGTACACTCATCTATATACTATCAATGTACTTGGTATATCCCTCTTGAATGCTTAAAGTATACCACAAGTACACTTATTGATATACTTCTTTTTTTGGGCTTTTTTCACCTTTAATGGATAGGACAGTGTAGAGACAGGAAATGAGCAGGAGAGGGATCAGGAAATTATCTTGGGTTGGAATCGAACCCAGGTCCCCAGATTTATGGTATGGCGCTTTAGTTGACTGAGCCACAACACCCCTTAGTTACATACTTCAAGTCCCTATTTTTAGTTTATTATTGTATACTTTAAGTATACTGTTATAAACGTTGGTTATTTCACTAGTTTACTTGTTATACTTTAAGTTTGCTTGGCATATTACTTGTAGCTTACTATTTATATACTGGAAATATACTCCTTAATGTATTCTTAAAGTTTACTCATACTGTATGTACACAAGAGTGTGATGCATTTACAAAATCACAAGACAGAATGTTGAAAACAAGTTTGATATATTTTCAAACATTTCAAAAATAAAGACCTATGAAATCAAGTCCTTCCTTACTGGAGAAATTGATCAATAAAGTCAAGTCAAAAGTTTTTCTGTTTTTGTGTATGATTTTAAGGTACATAAAGATAATGCAATTGAGCACACATACGATATACTATAAAGTTTTAAACTCCAGCATTATCTCATCTCATCTCATTATCTCTAGCCACTTTATCCTTCTACAGGGTCGCAGGCAAGCTGGAGCCTATCCCAGCTGACTACGGGCGAAAGGCGGGGTACACCCTGGACAAGTTGCCAGGTCATCACAGGGCTGACGCATAGACACAGACAACCATTCACACTCACATTCACACCAACGGTCAATTTAGAGTCACCAGTTAACCTAACCTGCATGTCTTTGGACTGTGGGGGAAACCGGAGGACCCGGAGGAAACCCACGCGGACATGGGGAGAACATGCAAACTCCACACAGAAAGGCCCTCGCCGGCCCTGGGGCTTGAACCCGGACCTTCTTGCTGTGAGGCGACAGCGCTAACCACTACACCACCGTGCCGCCCTCCAGCATTATATTATATTAATATATAAATTAAATGTTAAGCATGAGTCAATGACTTGACCTTATTATGCACTTGGAGCAAGATATACTAAGTATTAGTACTTTGTGGCAGAAAAACGTGAAAAGTATACTAAAGTATACATTTTAGTATTAAAGTATAAGTCTTAGTATTAATGTACTTAGTCTTAGACTTTTATTTATACTTTTCAGTATAAGCCAAGTATACTTCACTATACTATTCTTAAGTATATAAAATATAGTTTATAAAAAGTCAACTTCAAGTATACTTCTGCCGTTTTAGTAAAAAATAAGTATACTCATAGTACACTTGAATAAACTTCTTTTTGCTAAGGGTGTTTATGAGGTAAAGGAGTAGATCTGGAAGGTCCTCAGACATAGTGTGTTTTGGTAAACTGGGATATATGGATGCTGTCAGTTCCCCACTCGCTTGCTCACTCAAGTTTGTTGACGGTGTAGTGGCTGGCTGCTTTATGTCCCGGGACTCCTTCATGCCTGTGTTACCTTCTGGCTCTCCCCTTTTAGTTATGCTGTCATAGTTAGTTTTTCCAGAGTCCCTGCTTGTACTCAGTGCAATATGTATACTGTTCTGATTTATTCAGGTGACATTGGGCATACCTAACAAGCTGTTTTCTCTCCCTCCCCCCCATCTGTCCCTCTGAGTTACATGTCAGTCCTGGGATCAAGATGCTGACCTCTTCTGCTCCTCGGACCTGCCTGATCCATCCTGGTGCCCTATGTCTGGTTGGAGTCTCATTGTATCGCTCCTGTGGAGGATGGCCCCATATGGACAGTTGAAAGTCACACTTGGTAGATGCTCTGGACACTTACAGCAATGCTTTTATGGCTGAGGACTACAGTTGACTTGCTAACTTTAGGATTGCAGTTGTCATGAACAGTTTTGCACTCAAGTTTCCATCAATGAAGAGTTTATAACATCAACAAAACTGACTTCATGTTAAAACTGTTAATGTTATCATCATGTTCTCTGTTGTTGCCCAAATGAGGTTGGGTTCCCTTTTGAGTCTGGTTCCTCTTGAGGTTTCTTCCTCATATCCTCTGAGTGAGTTTTTCCTTGCCACCATCGCCACACGCTTGCTCATTGGGGATAGAATTAGCTCATGTTTTAATTTGTTCAAATTCTGTAAAGCTGCTTTGTGACAATGTTTATTGTTAAAAGCACTATACAAATAAACTTGACTTGACACCTGATTGTCATCCCACTAATTGAAAACACCTGACTCTAACTTCACCTTCAATTTAACTGCTGATCCTAGAGGTTCACATACTTTTGCCACTCACAGATATGTAATATTGGATTGTTTTCCTTAATAAATAAATGACCAATATTTTTGTCTCATTTGTTTAACTGGGTTCTCTTTATCTACTTTTAGGACTTGCGTGAAAATCTGATGATGTTTTAGGTCATATTTATACAGAAATATAGAAAATTCTAAAGGGTTCACAAACTTTCAAGCACCACTGTTTACTTGGACAGCAGAAGAAAAGTGCACCAGACAGGTTTCAAGAACATGTATGATTCTATCCAAGCTTTGTTTGAAAAAAAAGTAAAATGTATAACCTACATCCAAAAGAGAACTCAGATAGAAGCATGAAAGCTTTCAAAGACATTTAAACAAAAGTGAAATGAGAAATCAGAGCCATGAAAGACATATCTTGGTGCAAGAAAGCCGAGGAACTACAGGAACTGGCAGACAGGAATGACTACCATGGATTATTTGCCAGACTGAAGACTCTCTATGGATTGAGAAGCAATGGAGTGGAACCCGTGAAAAGTGCTGATGGAAGTATACTCCACACACATCTGGAAGACGTGTGTGGAGTACTGTATACTTTGACATAATGAAGGTCAAAGGAGCATTTCTTCAATCTCCTAAACCAGCAAGGTTCAGCCGATTTTGAGGCATGTTGCTGGTCTCATGATTCACCCTGGACTTCCACTCTGGAGATTTATTATCTCCCAGCTCAGCGCAATCTGGAACCAGGACGGGACTTCCATCTTGCTGGCATTCACTTCCTGGTCTGCTCTGCTGTGTATAAATAGGCCGTTCTCAGGAGGGGATTTTGCCAGAATGTCTTGTCTGTTTTTCACGTCGTCTCTGTGCCATTATTGCTTCCTGGATTTTTGCTCTCTGTTTTTGCCTCGTCTTTGCCACAGTTTTTTTGCACTCACATTTTGTCTTTTCTTCATGTTTTTTTGTGCCAGGTTTTTTTGTCTCCAGTTTTTGTCAGGACTATTTTTCATGTTTTTTTCATACCAGCATTTTGTGTTTGCCTACCTCGGTTTTGTCTGGACTATTTTGTTAATTTTGTTAATTTATTTTTTTAGACTTCAATTAAATCTTTTTTATTTATTGGATTTTCTGGTTTGTGTTTCTGCTTTTGGATCCTAACTCACCACATCTTGTCATTCATAACAGAACATTCTGGCCAACATGGCTCCAGCGGAACTGAACCATCTGAGAACGGCTATGCAGCAGCAAGGAGCCCTCTTCAGGACCCACCAACAGGAACTCAGACAGATCACCCAGAACCTGGCCACCCTGTCTGACTCACTCAACCTCCTAGCCACACAACTCCACCACTCCCAAGCCGTGCCTACCCCTGCCCAGCCATCTCTTTCTTCACCTCCTGTCACTGCCACTCTCCATGAACCAAGACTCCTTTTGCCTCAACCCTACAGTGGAGAACCAGGCACCTGCAGATCTTTTTTGTCACAGTGTTCACTGATCTTGGAGCTTCAACCTCTGGCTTTCCCTGCAGAATGCTCCCGGGTAGCCTATACCATCACAGTGCTCACTGGCAAGGCCAGGGAATGGGGGATGGCAGTCTGGGATGCCGACGTGCCCTGTTGTTCCAGCTTCAAGGAATTCTCTGAGGAAATGAGGCGAACATTCGACTGCTCTCTGTCTGGCTGGGAGGCAGCAAGAGAGCTCATGGAGCTGCAGCAGGGTCCCGATCTACCTCAGAGGATGCCATCGAGTTCCGGATGTTGGCAGCATCATGCGGTTGGAACGAGAATGCCCTGGTCGACACGTTCCTACATGGCTTATCTGACGCCATCAAGGATGAACTCGTCTCGCGGGAACTGCCGTCGGACCTCTCCAGCCTGATGGACCTTGCCAATTGCATTGATGCATGGGTTCAACAATGGAAGAGAGAGAGGAGCCACCTCAACTTCAACCCCTCTCCACCACCCACCTCATCCATCGAACCCATGCAGGTAGATCGGGTACGGGTGTCAATGAAGGAAAGACTGTGCCGACAGAGCACAGGGGCTTGCTTCTACTGTGGTTAGCAGGGACACATCTGCCGAGCTTGCCTGCTAAAAGGACGAGCCCACCAGTGAATCGAGGGGCCCTGGTGGGCAATGCTTGGACCCAGTCCCCTGCCGACCGACTGTTGCTCCCCGTTATCATCACTCTCAACAATCAGCATCACCATCTTCAGGCACTCGTCAACTTGGGGGCAGACAGGAACCTGATCTGCTCCGCCACCGCCAAGGATCTTGGAATCCCGTTACTCGCCCTTGAGGTCCCTCTCACTGTCCTGACACTCATTGGCACTGGCTTGACCACCATCACTCACCTCACCACCCCTCTTACCCTAAGGATTTCAGGCAATCATTCCGAAACTATACAACTTCATGTCATGAACAACCCTCACATTCCCGTTGTTCTTGGATTACCCTGTTTGATGCAGCACAACCCCCACTTAAACTGGACTGACCACACCATCTTAGGCTGGAGTCCTTCCTGCCTGGCCTCCTGCCTGAACTCTGCTCTGCCTCCCGCCAAACCATCTCAGCCCTCAGCCAGCGAGTTTCCCAACCTTTCTCATGTGCCTCTGGAATATCTGGACCTCAAGCCTGTCTTCAGTAAGACTCGAGCAGCGCCTCTTCCCCCTCATAGGCCCTATGACTGCAGTATCGACCTCCTGCCAGAGACGGCACCACCCAAGGGACATCTCTACTCTCTTTCCCCCGCCGAGAGACAAGCCATGGAGAAATACATCACTGAGTCTCTGGCAGCTGGGATCATCTGCCCTTCCTCCTCCCCAGCAGGGGTAGGATTCTTCTTCGTGTAGAAGAAAGACAAGTTGCTCCACCCCTGCATTGACTATCAAGGTCTCAATGCCATCACGGTCAAGAACTGCTACCCACTACCACTCATGTCTACAGCCTTCGAACTACTCCAGGGAGCTAAGGTGTTCACCAAACTGGACTTGCGCAATGCCTATCACCTAGTTAGGATCAGGGAAGGGGATGAGTGGAAGACAGCCTTCAACACCACCACAGGCCACTATGGGTACCTTGTAGTCCCTTTTGGCCTGACTAATGTGCCCGCGGTATTCCAGGCATTGGTTAATGATGTCTTGAGGGACTTTCTTAACACCTTTGTCGTTGTTTACCTGGACTATATCTTGATTTTCTCTTGCTCCCTGGAGGAACATAGTGGTCATGTCCAGCAGGTTCTTCAATGCCTGCTGGAGAATAAGCTGTTCATTAAGGCAGAGATGAGTGAGTTCCACCAGAGCTCTGTCTTGTTCCTGGGGTTCATCATTTCACCAGCCAAGATCCAGATGGACCCCCTCAAGCTGGAGGCAGTTGCTGATTGGCCCACCCCATCTTTGAGACGAGAGCTCCAGCACTTCCTGGGGTTCGCCAACTTTTACAGGCATTTCATCTGCAACTTCAGCATGGTGGCTGGACCTTTCTCAGCCCTGACCTTGACCAAGACCAAGTTCAAGTGGGGGGAGGAAGCAGAGAAAGCCTTTTCCAGTCTCAAGCACAGGTTTACCACAGCACCCATTCTCACCATACCCGATTCTACCAAGCAGTTTATCGTCAAGGTCGATGCCTCTGAGTCAGGGGTCAGAGCCATCCTATCCCAGAGGGCCAATGACAACAAGGTCCACCCATGCTCCTTCTTCTCCCACTGGCTATCCCCAGCTGAACGAAACTATGACATTGGCGGCCGAGAACTACTGGCCATGAAACTAGCCTTGGAGGAGTGGAGGCACTGGCTCGAGGGGTCTGACCTCCCATTCCTAGTCTGGACTGACCATAAAAACCTGGAGGACCTCAAGTCTGCCAAACATCTCAACTCCCATCAAGCCCGTTGGTCTCTCTTCTTCTCCTGATTCAACTTCACGCTCTCCTACCGCCCAGGCTCCAAGAATGGCAAACCTGATGCCCTGTCCAGGATGTTCTCTTCCCACCAAGAGTCCAAGCCGCCTGAAACTATCCTTCCTCCACTCTGCCTGGTGGGAGCCGCAATTCTAGAGGTTGAGACGCTCGTGCAGAAGGCCCTGGAGCAGGACCCCAGTGAAGGTAACTCCAACAATATTCCTCGCAACCATCTGTTTGTTCCCTGTCATGTGTGAACTCAGGTGCTGCAGTGGGGTCAGGGTTCCAAGCTGGCCTGTCATCTGGGAGCCGCCCGAACCCTGGCTCTCATCCAGCAGTGCTTTTGGTGGCCATCCATCAAGGAGGACATCCAGGAGTTCGTGCCAGCCTGCGACACATGCTCCCGGAACAAGAAGTTATCATGGTAATTGTAGGCATAAGTTATTGTAGCAAAACTGTTTGTATTAAGTGGCCAGAGCCATCTTTTAAGTGTGTCTTTCAACTGTCCATATGGGGCCATCCTCCACAGGAGTGATGTAATGAGAACTCCATCCAGAAGTAGGGCATCAGGATCGATCAGGCAGCTTTGAAGAGCAGGAGAGGCCAGCATCACTGGTATCACAGGAGTGGCATGTGGAGAGAGAGAGAGAGAGAGACTTTAACTTTTATTATCCTTATTTTACAAAGGTTGCATTACACAGTAAAATCAGGGTGAGTAAAGAAATAAATATCTAGAAAAGCATTTTATGGCAATTAGGCTAAATGTAACTGCACAGTGTGAGTAAATTGTTGTAGTGATTCTGTTAATACAGGTCTTCTTCCTGTTCTTCCTTAAAATAAAGTTATTCTTCCACTACAGAGCACAGATCCTCCTCACAACACCACACTGCCTTAAACATTTCCAAATCACCCATGTTCCTATAAATAAAATCAATCAAAACTCTGTATTTAATCAGTCTGGAAAGAATCCTCCCAGGGTCACAGTCTGTGCTTTGTGCAATTCTGATTTTTCTGCTTAAGTAGATTGCCATTTTGGTCTGTCAAAGGATACAATTAACCAGTTGACACCTGAATCTGTTTCTCCTCACATGTTTAAAACCAAAAATAAAAAGTTGAAAGGTAAAATTCACATCAAATGATCTTAAAATTTTCTGCAGCAAAAAAAAAAAAAGATTGCAACCTGGAGCAATGCAGAAAGGCATGAAAAACAGTTTCTCTCTGAGAACAAAAGGGACATTCTTGTGTGGCCTCAGGGTTTAAAATGGAGATAATATATAATCACATCACATCACACACATCACATTATCTCTAGCCACTTTATCCTTCTACAGGGTCGCAGGCAAGCTGGAGCCTATCCCAGCTGACTACAGGCGAAAGGCGGGGTACACCCTGGACAAGTCGCCAGGTCATCACAGGGCTGACACACAGACACAGACAACCATTCACACTCACATTCACACCTACGGTCAATTTAGAGTCACCAGTTAACCTAACCTGCATGTCTTTGGACTGTGGGGGAAACCGGAGCACCCGGAGTAAACCCACGTGGACACGGGGAGAACATGCAAACTCCGCACAGAAAGGCCCTCGCCGGCCCCGGGGCTTGAACCCAGGACCTTCTTGCTGTGAGGCAACAGTGCTAACCACTACACCACCGTGCCGCCCATAATATATAATATCTTGGAATAAAATAATAAGAATTCACAGACACTATATCATGTAAAATCCTCCACTGGAGGTCAGCAACCTTTTTGGCTAATGGTGATTTTTACAATGCCCTCCACTCTGGTTTAAGATCATCATTAAAACCAAGTACACTTCTCCATGGGGTATTCACACTGGCACTTATTTTTTTATTATTATTTAAAACTTTAACACAGGCCCTGTACAGCAGCTTATCTGACACAGTTTGAAAGTTCACTTCTTTCTCACCCTTGCACTCCAGAAGGGGACCCCCACACCCATCCAGGTCCAAATCGATGTTTAGCTGGGGAAAGGGTTTGTCCTCTACAGGACCTGACTCACTGTTTTTATAGTCCATCAGCTGAACTTGCTCCTCTGATGTTAGCATGGACCTCCAGTGATGTAGGAGCTGATTGGTGACACATAGGGCTCGTAGTCCCATATGCTCTGCCAGGTCCTCCACCCTTGACAGATTGTCCCTGCAAGCTCTACCAGCTGTCAGAGTGTCACAATCCTTGAAGAGACCAGAGACCTGGATGGTGTGGGAGTAGTCCCATCAATGTCCAAATGTCCACGATAGACCAGGGGCTCTTCCAGCAGCCAGTGTAATGTCCTACATTCCTTGTTATGTTTTTTTTAAACAATTCCAAATTTTAAAATGTCCATGATAAAAAATGGGTAATCTGGTAATGTCCAGCATTCTCGTGTTGATTAAAAAAACAAGGTTCTGTCCAATCCCAGCCCTCCCACTGTGTGCAACAGTCTGTAAGCTGGTGCTCTTCACACTAGATTCCTGGGTCCAGCAAGGAGTCGCTGTATGAACTGGAGTCGAAAGGCTGCAGTTCTAGTGAAGTCAAGTCAAGTTTGTTTGTATAGTGCTTTTAACAATAGACATTGTCCCACAGCAGCTTTACAGAAACTGAATGGCCCAAGACATGAGCCAATTTTATCCCTAATCTATCCCCACTGAGCAAGCCCATGGTGATGGTGGCAAGGAAAAACTCCCCCAGATGACACGACAAAGAAACCTCGAGAGGAACCAGACTCAAAAGGGAACCCATCTTCATTTGGGCAACAACAGACAACATGACTATAACAGTTTTAACATGAAGTCAGTTTCCTTGATGTTATAACTCTTCATTAATGGAAACTTGAGTGCAAAACTGTTCATGACAACTGCAGTCCTAAAGTTAGCAAGTCAACTGTAGTCCTCAGCCATAAAATGAATGAATGAACCCTTTATTATCACTGTACCAGTGAAATTGACCATCAACCTGTCCTTACATACATACATACATACATACACATAAGAGGGGGAGTGGACAGGACAGGAAGACAGGGAAACAAAAGAAATTACAGAGAACATGAGGAAAGGAGAGGAGAAAAAGCAACCCCCACCCTCTGCTCCTGCAAGGAGTACAGTGTGGGAACATTACAAAAACTTCAGCACATAAGCACATAAAACACAAGTACACTTTACAACATGAAAACACGGGACTTGAGGGGGGGAGGGGAGGAGGTAGAGGTAACCCAGTGCAAGCAAGCAGCCGCCTGCTCCTGTAGCCATGAGGGCACTGGTCACGCACCCGCTTGCCACACTGGGGGTGAAAGCGGTGACCGCGGGAAGTGGGGGAAGGAATGCGAAGAATGCGAGAGCGTCCCACAGCAGTGACCATCAGGGGGAGATGTTGTCCCAGCAACAGCCTCGGCCAAGGCTGGTGATGTCTCAGGGAGCCGAAAGTAGATAAGATTGGGATTGTTTGGTCTTGGGGCGAGCAGACGCATTTTTTGCATGTCCACTCTATTCGTCCATTTCTGTCCATTCTGTCCATTTTATCCAATTTACTCTCCGAAATACTTTTTCTTTGCAAAGCTGAAAGCTTCTCCATGATGTCATCCATGTTGTGGAACAAGTTCTGAATAGCCACAGTCTGAGTGCCGACAGCTCTGCCCACTGCTTCAATCATATCAGGCAGCTTTATGGGGCTTTGAACAGCTGTCACCGTTGTCTGATTTCCTCGATAAACCAGGGCAATGCCTAATCCAATCAGCAAAAGTCCTGTAATCATGGTTCCGAATAGGTAGATGTCTTCAATGTCCTCCACAGAAAGAATCGCCAGGCACATGACCCGCCACCGCTCCCACGCGTCCATCATGTAACCAGACGCGAATGTTCTGGCAGGACAGGCGGGTTCCCCCGAACCCAAGCTTCTCGTCAAGAAAACTGTGTCAATTTCGTTAGGAGACCAGTTTATCAATTCCATGATTTTTTTTTTTTTTTAGTCTAGAGAGCAATGCGGAGAGAGTCTCTCAAAAGTATAGACAGACAAGATGAAACAAAGGAGCACAAACAAGGAAAAAAAGGAGGGAGAGAGAGCAGAGAAAAATGCGACCACCTTCCATGAAGCACGGAGAAGAGCATTACTGTAAGTGTCCAGAGCATCTTCCAAGTGTGACTTCCAACTGTCCATATGGGGCCATCCTCCAACCAGACATAGGGCATCAGGATGGATCAGGCAGGTCAGAGGAGCAGAAGAGGTCAGCATCTCAATCCCAGGGTTGACATGTAACTCAGAGGGACAGATTTGGGGAGGGGGAAAGAAAACACAGGTTGTTAGGTATGCCCAATGTCACCTGAATAAGTAGGTACAGTATGCATTTTGTGCTGAGTACAAGCAGGGACTCCGGCAAAACTAACTATGACAGCATAACTACAAGGGGAGAACCAGAAGGTAACACAGGCATGAGAGAGCCCTGGGACATAAAGCAGCCAGCCACTACACCATCAACAAACTCAAATGAGCAAGCGAGTGGGGGACTGACAGCATTCATTCACCAGTTTACCAAAACACTCTATGTCTGAGGACCCTCCAGATCTACTCCTTTACCTCATAAACAGCATTAACAAAAGGCTTGACTAAACAGATATGTTTTCAGCCTAGACTTAAATGCTGAGACTGTGTCTGATTCCTGAACACTACTTGGAAGGCTGTATGCCAAACTGGACCAGCCCTTGCTCTCCTTCCTCCTTAGGCAGATGGAGAATGCACTGCAGAATCCAGTGTAAACTGTCCAAGAAGAAATCCACTAACAGGGCCTGGATATCTGCTAGCAGGTTTGGCTGTGGGTCCATGCATGCCAGCTTGTGCCAGAGGTATGATGCTGCTAGGTTGTTTATGACCAGCGTTTGCCCCCTGTAGGACATTTTTGAGACCAGCTGCTTCTACTTATTTAGTCTATCCTTGACCTTTTCTACAATGCCTTCCCAGTTTTTATTTAAAAACTCAGAGCTACCCAGGTGGACACCCAAGTATTTAAAACCACCCTTTGTCCATACTAGAACACCTGGTAGTGTCGGCTGCCCTCCTCTCCAATCCCCAACTAAAATGGTTTCACTTTTAGCCCAGTTAACTTTAGCAGATGATAAAATCACAAAGTTTTTTAAAAATATCAATTAAAATATTCACATCTGTCTGCATGCCTACCATCACTACCAGGTCATCCGCATATGCTGAGAGATCGAGAGAAGCATTCGAATTAGGTATATTAAAACCAGAAGGTGAATTTCTCAGTTTACATAAAAGAGGTTCAATTGCCAGAATGTTTAACATATCTGACAGAGAACAGCCTTGTCTAATACCTCTGTTAACTTTAAAAGGGGCACATAAACCACCATTAACCTTCAGTACACTCTCAATTTCACTGTACAAAATCCTGATCATGGCTATAAAATTTGGGTTGAACCCAAAGGTTTCCAGCACCTTCCACAAGTATTCATGTTCAGCCTGATCAAAAGCCTTTTCCTGGTCTAGAAAAATGAGACCAGCCTTTAAGCCCAATAGCCTGGAGACATCCAAAACATTATGAATTAAGTCTATGTTATCAAATATTTACCAGCCAGGCACACAGTACATCTGGTAATGGTGAATGATCTGCTCCATTACCTTCATCAGTCTTGAGGCTAATGCTTTTGAAAGCAGCTTACAGTCAGTGCACAATAGTGAAACCAGGCACCAATTCTTCAGGTATGTAAGGTCACCCTTTTTTGGCAGTAGGGTCAGGACAGCCCTCCTGCAGCTCAACAGGAGAATGCCTCTCTTCATGCTATTCTGTAACACTTCTAGTACATCCTGCCCTATTGCTGCCCAGAAGGTCTTGTGGAGTTCTGCAGGGAGGCTGTCAATGCCTAGCACTTGGCCATTCTCCACACCTCAGAGAGTTTCTTGGAGCTCTCCCAATGTCAGGTCTTTGCCCATTTCCTCTGCCGCCTGCACTGAGAGCTTTGGCAGATCATAAGGATGCTCTCCTCCACCACCTGTACGCTTGTCTGTTCATTGCTGTAAAGCTTCGAGTAGAAGCTGACTGTCTGCTTGCAAATTTCAGGAGGTTCTGATATGAGATCCCCAATTCTGTTCGCACAGCATGTATGAACCTTTTCTGTCCATTCTTTTGCTTGAGACCAAAGCTTGAGAGTTTGTTGATGGTGTAGTGGCTGGCTGCTTTATGTCCCAGGGCACCCTCATGCCTGTGTTACGTTCTGGCTCTCCCCTTCTAATTATGCTATCATAGTTAGTTTTGCCAGAGTCCCTGCTTGCACTCAGCGCAAAATGTATACTGTTCTTACTTCATCAGATGACATTTGGGTATACCTAACAACCTGTCTTTTCTCGCTCTCACTTTCTCTCCCCCAACTCTGTCCCTCTGAGTTACATTTAAATCCTGAGATCGAGATGCTGACTTCTGCTCCTCGGACCTGCCTGATCCATCCTGATGCCTGATGGTTGGAGTCTCATCACATTGCTCATGTGGAGGACAGCCCCATATGAACAGTCGAAAGTTGCACTTGGAAGATGGTGCTGGACACTTACAGTAATGTTTTGATGGCTGAGGACTACAGTTGACTTGCTAACTTTAGGACTGCAGTTGTCATGAACAGTTTTGCACTTAAGTTTCCATCAATGAAGAGTTTATAACTTCAACAAAACAGACTTCATGTTAAAACTATTAAAATGTTATAATCATGCTATCTGTTATCACCCAAATGAGAATGGGTTCCCTTTTGAGTCTGGTTCCTCTCGAGGTTTCTTCCTCATGTCATCTGAGGAAGTTTTTCCTTGCCATCGTCACCACAAAGCTTGCTCATTGGGATAGACTAGGGTAAAAATTGGCTCATGTTTAAAGTCATTTAAATTCTGTAAAGCTGCTTTGCAACAATGTCAACTGTTAAAAGCACTATAAAAAATAAACTTGAGTTTACTTGATTTGACCAAAAAAGGACTTTGAAGGAACATCCATCTCAGTCACACTTTTAAAGTGTAAGCAAATCAGTGCCCCCTGTGCTGTAATGCCCAACAGGTCATTCATTGTGGCTTTTTTACTTTTGAGGGCTTCAATATGCCCTCGATTCCCTGTGGCCTCCAAATGCTGGAGTTCCACTATCTCTATCTCCAGGGCTTTGAGTGATCTGATAATGTCTCTTGAAACATTGAGAGTGTAGTGTTGACAAAAAAAAAAAAGATTTGTGCTTTAGCCATGTCTCACCACTGTTGCAGAGAGCTAAAAAGTGCCTTTTCTTATTTAAAACGATTGTAAAATTAACTAAAAAAACTCTCTAAAATTAACATCTTCTAAAAGTGCAGTGTTAAAATGCCAGTAGGCATGCCTAGGTTTTACATTCTTTTTAATCATGAAACAGTGAACCAGTCAGAGATGCCTACTGGGACAATAAAACACTTTATAAAAAAATCAGTGGGTTTTTTTTTTTTTTTTAAGTTTGTAAAATAAGTCAGTTGATGTTTAAAACAATAAAACCAATCCAGTCTTGCCAGGGAGGATGTGTTGTTTATAGCATGGGCTATATGTATTGTCTCTGTTTTTTAATTTAAATTTCTCCATAGATCACTTAATTCGTGGGTCTCCATCATCTCCAATAATCGCTTAGGGGAAGCCATGTGAGGTTCTGTATGGTTTCTGTCCAAATTGTCAGATGTACACTTAAAATCTCCACCCAGAATTAAAATGTCAGAGGTGTTGCAGTTAACAATTACATTACTGAGCCTGTTAACAGCATTCTCTCCACTGCATTGGTGGGAGTGTACACACAAATAAAAACAAAAACCTCATTCTCATAAAAAGCTTTTACTTTCAAAAGCCTCCCACTCTTCTACCATATAAGAGCCGTGGATAAAATTGTGAGCAAACAGCAACGCAACCCCACCACTAAGTGATGTATTATGACTTAAAATCACCAAACGACTGGTAAACATTCATCCTGGGAGCCATAGTTAAAAAGAGAATCTGACATTTCATCACTGTCTGACTCTCATTCATCCATCTTCATGACTTTTTTGGCTTTCTTGTTCCTATGTCCTCTACCTCATTTTTTCCTTTTGTTCGGTACTTTAAACATGGGCTCGTCCTCCATCTCCAAATCTCCCCTGTTCCCCCCAACTGGTGTAGTGATAGGTGCTTCTGAGCGATGGCTCTGCACCCCTTTACCTGCACTGCGCCAGGATCCACCATATCCTTCTCTGCCAAGCAGGGACTGGTTTAGCTGAGATGGGCCTCTCCAGGGTCAAAGCAGCTCCAGTGGACTCCTAGGCTGTAGACTGGGCTTGGGGCTCACTCTGCTTGTGTGCTGGTGCAGCAGCTGCTCCGGAGTTTTCAGCAGCTGGACACACTGCAGCCACAGGGGAAACGACCACAGCGGACTCAGCTGCATCTTGCCCTGGCCACCCAGAAACATTGGGGTCACCCTGTCTTTCAGGACAGGCATGAACAAGATGACCTGTCTGTCCACAATTGAAACATTTATTTTCCATGTCAGAGGATACATAGATACTGTAGTCTGAATCATCTACTCTAAATCTAATCACTATATTAATTTCCTCAACACCATCCTTTAGTATCATGAATACAGATCGTCTAAATGACAGCAAGTGTTTAACCGGGGGGACTTACAACCAAGGGGAATTTTCTTAATTGGAGTCGCCCATATCTCAACAGCTCTTTAGTGATTGCTGCATCAGAAGTGAAAGGAGGGACATTAGACAGGATGATTGTTTTGGAAAGGGAACTTAGGAGAGAAACCAGTATTAACCAGAGGTGTCAAGTAACGAAGTACAAATACTTCATTACTGTACTTAAGTACATTTTTAAGGTATCTATATTTTACTCCATTATTTATTTTTCTGCCTACTTCTGACTTCTACTCATTACATTCTCACACAAGTATCTGTACTTTCTATTCCTTACATTAAAAAAACAGCCTCGTTACTCTTGGTTTTGGTTTAATGTTTTTTTTATTATTATTTTTTTTTTTTTACGTCATGTGGGCCTTCCAGTACAGATCAGTGGCGCCATCCACACTTAGTGAGTTCGAGCGTAATTGGATGAATCATATAAAGCAAACCACTCATTGGTTAGGCTGTTCATTGTGTTTGCGCATGACAGAGGTCGTCAGAAGAAGCAAGCAAGCAAGTGGTATTGTACAAACTGCAATGTCGGAACCAGAGATAGATGGGGAAATGTCCGAAAGGTCGGACACAGGCGTCGGCTTGGGCGATGGAGACCTTCCTCATCCTTGGCCCTATCTGAAAGAAATGTTCGAATTAGTCGGGGGCAAAAATGACTCCTCCTGGAAAATGCAGTGCAAACTATGCACACCCAAGACCCACATAATTCTGGCCTTCAAGAACTCTCCATCAAATTTGAAAAAAACATGTAGAGGTAAGCTGTATTCTGTGTTACTATTGAAGACTGTGATAATTTATGTCTTTTGCTGCAGCCAAGACATGCCACGGTAGCCGCTAACAATTGCTGAAGGAGTTAGCCTTGCCTAGCTCTCTGCTGTTTGCAAAATAAGCTGCCGTTCCCCACTCTAAAGTGTGAGCTACTTCACTCTCGTAAGCTTTTAGACTGTCTAATATCTGGTTTATTTACCCATGTTTATGTAACTGTGTGTTTCCAGTGTTTTTCACTGTTTTCAATCGGAAATGTGCTAGTTGGTTGGTTGTGTGTCCTGGGAGATTAAATTAACAATTTCATAGCCTAGTCCTTCGTGTCACTTTCTTTTATATATAGACCTGTTTGTTTGAATTCAATATTAGTGACCTGTCCAAATCTTTTCATCACTTAATTTAACACCATGTTTAATTTGAATGTTTATTTCCTGGTCAATTTTGTCAAGGTGTGAAGTGTGTGAGATGGTGGCCACCTACTGTAGTAGTAGAGGAAATGTGGCTGGACAAAACTGTAACCATGTTGACAGAGTGTCCTCTTAATGAACTAATGATTAAATTTTGCATATTTTCGCAGAGAAAACACAGTAATCATCTGGAGAGATACAAAACCCTCACTGCAACAGCCTCGAAAAGAAAGGCAGAAGGAGCACCACAGCAAGGCCCCGCACCCAAACAAGCCAGATAATGGAGCAGCAGGCCAGTGTCCCAGGCTAGTGTCGATAAAAAAAATCCTTAACTATATAGTGCAAGGTCTACACGCAACTAATACAGTGGAACAGCAGGGGTTTATAGATCTAATACAGCATCTCCAGCCCAATTTAAACGTCATGTCCCGCAACACTGTAGTCAACAAAATTCAGAAAGCCTGTCTTGAAATGAGAAACAATCTGAAGGCAGCAATGAGTGGAATTGACTTCCTTGGGACTACAATGGACTGCTGGCCAGCATATAGGCATGGATTTCTTGGCATAACAGCGCACTGGATAGACCCTCTGAGTATGACCAGACGGTGCGCTGCCCTAGCCTGTAAACAGCTGAATGGGCCCCACACTTTCTCTGCCCTTGCCAGTGCATTGAATGAAGTTCACAGTGAATTCAACATCCGGGACAAAATCACGCGCACCACGACTGACAATGGCTACAACTTCTTAAAAGCTTTTAGGCTATATGGGCAGACTGATGAAAACAACAACCTGGGTTCTAGTGTTGAGAGTGGCGAAGCCGAAGATAACAATGGTGATTGGAATGATGAAGAACAGGAGAGTGAGGGCGTGGAGTTCGTTGAGGCTGGAGCGATACTTGATGAGGATGACTGCCTGGAATTCCAACTCCCCAGACATCATCGCTGCGCTTGCCACCTTCTTAATTTGGTGTCAACTGTTGATGTCGAGGAGGCCAATGTCAACAGCGCCTACAAGTGGATTTCACGCTCAGCCTTTTCGAAGTGTTGGGGACTTTGGAACAAAAGCGCAAGATCTACCACAGCAGCAGAGGTCATCGAAAAGAACTGCAAACTGCAGTTATTGAGGCCAATTGCAAGAAGATGGAATTCCCTGTTCTTGGCGGTGGAGAGGATCATCAGAATAACAAGGGAGCAGGGAGAAGGGGCCATCACAGCTGTATGCAGCGCACTGAAGATAGCCATGTATGTACCAGCCACTTTTTATTTTTTGTATTATTTCAATCAATTTGAACTGAAAAGATATAAAACACACATTAATGGATTTCCTCTATTTACAGTATATTTTTTACTAACTCCTTGTGCAGGTGATTTGCAGAATTTGTTAGTTATTGAATTGAAGGTGTCATTTTGTGTTCTTTCTTTGTTGTTTCAACAGGTTCACACCTGTTGAGCTTGCGTTCCTGGCTGAATACACAAAGACCATGACCCTGGTGGTGAAGGCCCTGGATGTCTTGCAGGGAGAGACAAATGTGCAGATGGGCTGGTTGGTGCCAACGATCACAATACTCAAGAATAAGCTCCAAAACCTCCGCATTTCCTCCAAGTTCTGTAGGCCTTTAATTGATGCTCTACTATCAGGCCTTGAGAAGCGATTCGAACACATACTTACAGAACCAGAGCTGATCGCTGCTGCAATTCTCGTGCCCAAATTCAAGACAAGCTGGACAAGTGACGATTACACCCTGAGACTCGATAAGTGTTGCACTGTTTTGCTTTGTTACTATAATACAGGTATTATTTGCTACTGAGTACACTCATGGCTGAAATTGTTGACACCCTTATTTATTTATTTATTTATTTATTTATTTGAGCACAATTTTGAAGTTTTTGAAATAACCAAACCAGGCTATTTTTAAATAATCCAATGCAACTGAAAAACAATTGTTTTCCTCAAATTCAACACAGCACCCTTCACAACAAGTGTCTTTTAGCAGTGATAAAAGGCCACTTGTCATTGATAAAACCCATTGCTAATGTTATAGATCATCAGATGTCAACTGTGGTAGCATTCAGAGAAATACTGTATCAGTCAATATCTAATTGACAGTAGACTATACATTTCTATTGGTTTCTATGGACAGTGTGAATTTCCCTCAAATATCAACCAGTCCTGGAGGGTGCCAGCACTTTCAGCCATGACTGTATCTCTAACACAAGCATTTACTGGTGTATTTGTTCGTAAGCCATATACGGTTAGTCATTGTGCAATTTTTCAGTGTTGTAATTTCAGTGTTTGGTCTTACCCCCCCCCCCCCCATTCATTAGGCCTTGACTACATCAAAAGTCACTTGAAAGACCAAGCTGAGGAGAATCAAGCTGAGAGCTCACCTTCTTCTTCAGAGGAGGACTTATTTTCTTCAATCAAACAGACCAGTTCCCAAGAAAATGCCAAACAGTTGGAGACTTACCTTGGCTCCCCAGGTGATACAATGGATGTACTTAAGTCTTTGCCAGCAATTTGCAAGCTTTCATTGAGGCTTAACACAGCACTCCCAGCCTCAGCTGCATGTGAGAGACTGTTTAGTGTAGCTGGACTGATCCTCCGTCCAAAAAGGGCACATATTGATCACAAGAACTTTGAGAACCAACTTCTTTTGAGGCTTAACAGAGCATTCTGGTAGTCTGATGGGGTATGCTGTCTTTCTTTCGCTACTGGCGTACACACCCTCATACATAGTTCTTGAGTGTCCAGGTTTATTGCCCAGTTTTTGAAGGGTTCTATGGACCCCATCATTAAATTGACATAATGTATATCAATCTCTCTTATACACACACACCCTCTCGAAGGTGTCGCTAAAAGGTGAGGGTATAGGACAATGCCTAATTCATTTCTAAATCCCTGCGCTGCTGCGAGGGTGCAACAGCAGACTCTATAGGATGCAATGGAGAGGAATACGTTTAATGCTGATTTAAAGTTGGAGAGGGTGTTCACCTCTCAAGTGGGGTTTGTGGAGGGCACAGTAAGTCCTCACTAGCTGGGGACTTTGGCTTCCATTGTTCTTTTTGATTTTCTTGGAAGTTACTAACAGACCTGACATACCCTGGGAACAAAGGGTATTAAAGCAGTCAGGAACAATTAATTCCTGAACGTATATGTGATGCCATTTAGGGTTTTGCATGTAGTGACAGCTCATTTTTACATTTCAATTTTGGTCTTGGTTGTCAGTTATGACAAAGGGGAAAACATGTGTTTATATTTTTCTCTTTCTTTGAGTTTTCATGCAGCAGGATTTGAACATTTTTTGATGGGACTAACATACTCCTACTGTGTATGCAAAATTTTTGCACTCTCCTACTCTGTGCCATTTTCAAAACTTGTGAGGTGTTCTTAAGGGATTTGTATGTAGTGATAAGTTGGGAGCTCATTTTAAATTTCAGTTTTGGTCTTGATTGTCAGCTATGACAAAGGGGAAATCAGATGTTTATATTTTTCTTTTTCTTTGAATTTTCAAGCAGTAGGATTTGACTTTTTTTTGGATGGGATGAACACATCCCTCACATACTCCTACTGTGCATGCAGAATGTATATTGCACTTTTGCACTCTGTGTGGACGTCTTATTGAGTTCCAATAAAGTTTGAGAAAGAACATGCTCCTCGAGTCACTCTGTCTTTGACAGTAATGGGTTTATGATTGTGCTGTGTCTTGGGCCACATGTAGAACTAATCATTTTTTTTTTATTAAGTTTCCAATTCATATAGTGCCATCAACTAATTTATTATTATTTTTAAGGTTACTTTATACTTTTATACTTTAAGTAGGTTTTAGAGCACATACTTTTTCACTTTTACTTGAGTAAAGAGGTCAAGTTGATACTTCAACTTTTACCAGAGTGTTTTTAAACTGCAGTATCTATACTTCTATTTAAGTGACAAATGTGTGTACTTTTGACACCACTGGTATTAACTCATTGTTAATCACTATGCCTGTCTGTATTAGTTTGCTCACTCTGTTTACATCATTCAGAAACACAACACTAGTGCTGTAGTGCAGAGACAATATTCTCATGCCCCACCACATTTCCAATCACTAACACACACTCCTCTACACTCGCCCCGCACACAATCTGCACACCATGCTGGTGAGTTAAACTCTCACACAGCCTCATGCTGGGAAGCACCATGCTTCTCCAGTGTGCTACTCACACACACACACACACACACACACACACACACACACACACACACACACAGAGTTATTTGCTCACGCAAAAACTGCAAAAAGTCCAAGATGCTATTCAGAGAAAAAAGCATTAAATGCCAAAAAAAGCTGACAAAATGCCAACCGCTCTCACGTGCTCTACATGCCATGCTCACTCCTCTGCCACACATGCACAGAGAGAGAGAGAGAGAGAGAAACATTATTAGGTATGTCCAATGTCACATAATGGTGAAAGACAATCTATCTTGACATTGTTGTCAGTCCACTTGAGTTTGAGTTGGGAGTCATCTTCCTCCTCTTCTTCTACTTTCACATTGAGCTTGATAAGCTTGACATTGTTGTTGAGCTTGACACTGATGAGCTTGAACATGACTATGAAGATCCAGTCAAGAATGGAAGAGTCTTCTGCAGCAGTGGTTCTCAACCTTTTCTGCTTTGAGGCCCACCTGTTCATGTTTGTAATGAGTTGGGGCCCATTAAAAAAGATCCCCAATTATTTTGGCTAATCTATTCTATTAGAATCTAATAATATATTGTAAAGTGTATTAATGGGATGCAACATCACTCCCTGTTACAGATGGGAGCCCAGAAATTAAATAAATGTTATAAAAACAAACTATTTTTAATTGTAGGCATTGTATTTAAAACTGTATGGATGTGCCAGAAGCCAACATAAAACCATGCATGCAGGGCATTCTCAGTCAAAAGAGATTAATGGTCCAAAAGTGGAGTCTGGTCGATTAACACAAGAACTTATTGCCATGTTTGTGTACAGCAAATAAGCAAGTTATTAAAACCAAGAAGTACACTCAAAAGAAGTGGATATGAAACCACTCAATGGAATAGATCCTTACATGTTAACAAAGAAGGATTTTTCCTATGGGGCGGCACGGTGGTGTAGTGGTTAGCGCTGTCACCTCACAGCAAGAAGGTCCGGGTTCGAGCCCCGTGGCCGGCGAGGGCCTTTCTGTGTGGAGTTTGCATGTTCTCCCCGTGTCCGCGTGGGTTTCCTCTGGGTGCTCCGGTTTCCCCCACAGTCCAAAGACATGCAGGTTAGGTTAACTGGTGACTCTAAATTGACCGTAGGTGTGAGTGTGAATGGTTGTCTGTGTCTATGTGTCAGCCCTGTGATGACCTGGCGACTTGTCCAGGGTGTACCCCGCCTTTCGCCTGTAGTCAGCTGGGATAGGCTCCAGCTTGCCTGCGACCCTGTAGAACAGGATAAAGTGGCTAGAAATAATGAGATGAGATGAGAGATTTTTCCTATGAGTTGGAAAATTATTCATCCGTTGAGTTTCCTGACATCTCAAACTACCTGGTGGTGCAGACATCATTCTACATGGTCAAACAGATGAAAACCTGGAAGAGCTTGGAAGTGTACAACTTTTTATATGTGGCTGGGTGAAAGATCTAGGAAGCCAGACACTACAAGACAGAAGGTGGTAGATGGATCTAAGTGCAGGAAGAGTGTTTATTAGCAGGCGTGATATTGACAAAAACCAAAGCAAAACAGAAAGTAGGGTATTTAAACAGTGTTATAAACATGGCAAGAAACAAACATGACAGTGATAATGATAATACTTCGCAAAGCCTCTGTGAAAACAGTGTCTGTATCTGTGCTCAAATCAGTATCAGGTGTTTCCCATAATGACTTGGTCCCAAGAGTGCACACAATGCACTCTGTGAGTGTGCATGGCCACTCGAGCTGGGCCAGGCTCATGCGCGCAAAGGCGTGACAGTCAAGTGTTTTACCTGCTGAGTGGCCATCACTTTTAGCTCACATGTATATTGCTATGCATTGCCACCAAAATGCCTCATTTTCATCAATAATACATCACAAAGCATCTCAAGCCATAGTGAGACCAAAGCTTAATGAGGCGGATGTGATGTCAGGTGCAACCCAGAAATTGTACCCTACTATAAGTAAAAATTAGCTTCAACTTGAAAAGAAATTTGTGGCCCACTAGATGGCACTTCAACCACTGTCATCATCTTCTGTTCTCAGCATACTCCCATATTAAGGCCTCAAATTTTGTCGCCACTACAGTTGAGATCTGTATCCATCAATGTTGATCTTTGGCCAGGGACTCTACCTGCTGAGGGGAATTCCTGCTGCTGACTTGTTGCTCTTAATCAGATCACTTCAATAGTTTCCCTCCATGCCACAATCTAATGGTAAGTTCACCATAGACAAGAAGCTTTGCCAGGTGCTCATCATCCATTCAGACCAGATGTCAAGTTCGTTTGAGTTGCTAGCATAAGATGAGGGTCTTGATGGAGTCCATATTGGCCATATTGTGCTGACAACCCTGTACACTTCAATCTTTATTCCATGAGAGAGGTTGCAATTCTTGAAGACTCTTCAGAGGAGTTTCCCAAACACACCATAAGCGAGTTGAATTCTATTGGTGATGTCATTGTCCAGAGTACTGGAAGAAGAAAGGATGCTCTCTAAGTATGGGAAAGATGCAACCTGCTGGATAGGGGATCCACACATGATGATTGGTTCTGGAAGATATGGAGGTTCACTCGGGATGTGCTGATGGAGGCTCATGGTTTTTGGATCATTAATGGTTAGTCCAAAAAGATACTATGCAAAGACCCACCTATCAGCACTTTCTTGCAGAAGGTTGTTGCAGAGATTCATCATAGCATTATCATCCACATGCAGCAACTCCAAGACTGTGATCTGGAAGATCTTTTTCTTGGTCCTCAATCTTGTGAGATCAAACACACTGCCATTTAACTGAGTAGGGACTTTCAGGTTAGTGTCCTTAGGGCTGTTTCTCAGAATAGTGTGGAGTGCTGCAAGGTAGATGGCAAAGAGGAGTGGGGCCAACACATTATCTTGTTTCATGCTGGTCTTGATCGGAAACTGGGGAGATCTTTTACCTCAATAAACGACTTCTCCAGAGGTGTTGTTGTGAAGCATGTGGATTATAGCAATGAATCTGGAGGGAATGCCATACTTTGCAAAGATCTTCCATAAAGTTTCTTCCCAAATAGAGTCAAACAATTTTTCTAGGTCCCAAAATATAAAATTAATGGGTATCCAATGCTCATGAGGCTTTTCTTGGAGTTGATGCACCAGAGAAATAATATCAATTGTTCCTTGGTTGGGGCAGAAGCCATACTGCAATTCTGGGGGCAGTTCTTCAGTGATTGAAGAGAGCCAGTTTAAGAGGATCCTAGGTAGGATTTTTTCCTTCAACAGAGAACAAAGAGATGCCTCTGTAGTTGCTACATGCATTCTTATCCCCCTTCTTGAAGATGGTGATGATGAGGGCATTTCTGAAGTCTAAAGGGACATAAGCTTTCTCCCAAATCTGAAGAAGAATCACATGCAAGCAAGGAGTGAAGAGCTGTTCGTTAACCTTAAAGATCTCCGCTGAAAAATCCCACTGCTTTGTAGTTCTTTTTCACCCTTATGATGGCTGTGAAGAGTTCCAGAATTGTCAGCAGTGTGTCTAGCTCATGCCACATGCATTGCTGAGGGATACCATTGAGGATGTGGGGATCCACAGTGGACAGATGGTTGAGCAGAGTCTCAAAGTGTTCTGCCCATCTGGTAAGGACAGCTTGTTCATCCTTCAGGAGTGTGTGTCCATCATTTGCATTAATTGTCATGGCAATGTTTCTTTGGGATCCATAGGCTGTTTTCACCTCTGTGTAGAAGTTGCGCATGTCGCATCTGTCCATGAAGGCTTGGGTTTCAGCAGCTTTGGCAATCCACCACTCACTCTTGATCTGCCAAATCTTCTTTTGCACCAAAGTTTTCAGGGCAATAAAGTATTGCTGCTTGACAATCGAGGAGGGATCACTTTCCGCCATATTTCTTACTCACTGATTTTCATCAATCAGCCTTGAAATCTTAGGATCATTGTCATCAAACTGGTCCTGGTCCTTCCTCAATGTGAATCCAAGCACCTCCATTGTTATTTTCACAACTTGGTCTTTGAAAGATTGCCAGAGTTCTTCAGTAGTGGTGGTAGCAGGGGGAACTGGGGTGCTGGACAGTTCCTTCCCCAGGGCAGCAACAAAGTCTTGAAGGTGGGCAGGATCTTCAAGATTATCCATGTTGAAGCTTTTCCATGGAGTATTCTTTTGCAACAGTTGGGGCTGAGGCTTCAAGCGAAGATTTACTCTGGACAGTATGAGCCTGTGATCTATCCAGCAGTTGTTGGCTCCATGCATGGTTCTTGTGATGTGTACTGTATGTCTGCAATATCCTTTTGCTTTGTGATGATGTAATCCAACAAGTGCCAGTGTCGAGAACAGGAATGCATACAGGATGCCTTAAACTGGTTTTTCATCCTGGAGATAGTGTTGGTGATAACAAGGTTAATTTCAGTACACAGGCCCAGGAGTCCATTGGAATTAATTTTGTCTACCCTATTTTTTCCTGATGACTCACTTCCATATGAAATAGTCCTGCCCCACTCAAGCATTGCAATCCCCAAGGATGGAAAGAAAGGTTTGGCAAAGGGTTTCATAAAAGGTGTCCTTGACTTCGGCATCCGCATCAAGAGTTGGAGTGTGAGCACTGAGGATCATGGCATGGTTTTGACCCAGCAGTCATGTGCAAAGTGTCATCAGGCACTTGTTGATTCTGGTTGAAATGAGGTTCAGATTTGAGACTAGAACTGACATGATTGCAAACCTGACACCATGGATGCAAAGGGTTTCCTTTCCAAAAGAAGTTGTACCCTGCTCAAGATTCAATGCATTGTCCTTTTGTGGAGAGGTATGTTTTGCTGAGTGCAGCAATGTCCACATTGTACCACTTCAGTTCCTTTGCTACCAGCACTGTTCTTTGTTCAGAACATTCAGATTACTGGTTATCCATTAAGGTGCAGAAATTCCATGTAACCAAGGTCAGTGGACATTGAGAGGTTTTGGAAGGTTGAGAGTTCTGGAATTTTTGGCCACAGAGGGGTGAACACTACAGGCATGGCAACTTGTCCATGCAGAAGAGGCAGGTGATCTTTAACCCACATTTTCAAGGGTCTGTCACAGAACAGACAGGAGAGGAGATCAAATGCACTCAAACCACAGTTTATTAATAATAGGGGAAAGGGGGAAAGGGGAGTTGGAAGAATGCATGAAGTCCAGTGGCAGGAGAATTGAGAGGCAGGGATGGCTGGTGGTGACATCTGAGGTCTCCCATCCAAGTACTGACCAGGCCCGACCCTGCTTAGTTTCAGAGATGAGACAGGACCAGGCGTAGTCAGAGAGGCGTGGCTGTAGGGCTGAGCAAGCTGGAGATCAGGTGAAGGGACAGGAGGAGCAGGCAAGAGGCAGAGTCGACAGAACAGAATGCAGATCAGGTTACCAGGGCTGGAGAGCAGACAGAGTCAGACAGAACAGGAAATCTTCAGGAGTCAGAGTAGTAGGAACACAGAGCAGGTTATCAGGCTGAGAGTTGCAGACGATCTGACACTGAGGCTAGGGAGAACTGCAGCTTAAATACACCCAGGGGGAAGCAGGTGATCGGCAACAGCCAATGACAGTCACTGAAAGTTAATAAGAGGAAGTGAGTGCGGGCATGGCTGGTAATGCTGAGTGGAGATGTACCTGAAGAGAGAAGCCCACAGGTAGGACCATGACAGAACCCCCCCAAGGGACAGCCCCAGAAGTCCCTAGCCACAGATCACCAAAGACGGGCGGGAGGAGGGGGGAATACCGGTGGAGGGTTAGAACTCCTCAGACCGGTCAGTGTCCATAGCCTCCGCACCCTCTTCACCGTCAGAAGAATCGTCATCCCAGGACCCCCACCCAGGATTCGGTTTGGTGTCAGGCTCAGGCGTTGGAGCAGGGGCAGGGTCCGGAAGTGGATCCGCATGGTGAGAACCCCTACGTCGGCCCCGTCGGATGGAGGGCTGGTCGGGGTGTAGTCGATGGAAGTCGGCGATGAGGGCTGGATCCAGAATCCTTCCAGCAGGAACCCACATCCTCTCCTCAGGACCATAGCCCTCCCAATCCACCAGGTATTGGAGGCCCCTGCCCCTGCGTCGTGACTTCAGCAGTCGCCGGACGGAGTAAACCGGACCACCATCGATGAGACGAGGAGGAGGAGGAGATGCAGCTGGGACCAGCGGGCTCTCGTGTACTGGCTTGATCTTAGAGACGTGGAAGGTGGGGTGCACTCTCATGGACTTGGGTAGTCGGAGCCGGACAGCAGACTGGCTGATTATCCTCTGGACAGGGAATGGTCTGACAAACCGAGGTGCTAGCTTACAAGACTCCACCTGGAGGGGCAGGTCCTTGGAGGGGGCAGAGCTGGCAGGTGGAGTACGGGGGGTTAGAGTGGCGGCCCGTAAGCAGGTCCGGTGGCAGTCCTTGCCCCATTCGCTTATAGTGCCAGTGGCCCAGTCAAGGTGAGGACTGTGTTGGTGGAGCCATGGATAGCCCAGGATGAGAGGTTGGTCAGGGGAATGGAGCAGGTGAAACTGGATGGTTTCATGGTGGTTACCTGACAGAGTCATCGGGACGGGGCAGTGAGGCGGGCGACGGTGCCAAGAAGATGGCCATCCAGTGCTCTGGCTGGAACGGGAGAGGATAAGTGAAGGCTTTGCAGACCCAACTGGTGCGCAAGCTCGGTGTCCATGATGTTAGTCTCGGCGCCAGAGTCGACCAGGGCGGTCAGGGTGTGGGTGGAATCCAACAGGTGAAGATGAACTTAGAGCATAGGTTTCTGGCTGGTGGAGGACTGGAAGATCATTGAGCCCAGCCGGACCCCTCCCATGTCCAGTGAGCTCGTCGCTTTTACTGGGCAAGAGGCGACACGGTGACCGTCACCCCCACAGTACAGGCACAGATTGGAGGTGATCCAACGCTGGCGCTCTGCCGGGCTGAGGGAAGCACGGCCGATCTCCATGGGCTCTGCCTGGTCCAGAAGGCTCGGCGGAGAAGCAGCAGGAGATGTAGAAGGGGCTGGGTTTCTCCGTGCGCTGGTGACTGACTGAGTCTGGTGGGCCCTCTCTTGTCGACGGGTCTGGACCCGGCGGTCAATGTGGACGGCCAGGGCAATGGCCTCATCGAGTGTCGATGGTTGTTCGTGCGAGACCAATTCGTCCTTAATGGGCCAGGCTGTGCAGAAAGGCATCCACCAGCGCCTGCGTGCCCCACTTGCTGCGCCGGGCCAAGGTCCGGAAATGGATCGAGTAGTCAGCCACTGTTTGTCTGCCTTGGCGAATACTCATCAGTCCTCCGGATGCCTCTACTGACGATGAGCCCAGGTCGAAGACCTTAGTCATTTCCGCTGAAAACAAGGTGAAGGAGGCACATGCCGGTGTCTGGCGTTCATACTCAGCAGTCCCCCACAGGCGGGCACAGCCAGTCAGACGAGTGATGATGAAGGCCACCTTCGCTGCCTCCGACAAAAAGGTTCTGGGCTGCAGGTCAAACAGCAACCGGCAACTGGTCAGGAAGGCACGGACTTGGGAGGGGTCACCGTCAAAATGCTCCGGACTGCCGACCTTGGGTTCCGGGGCCTCGAGTGTAGCAGGAGCCCCTCCCGGAGCTGGCACGTCAGTGGCGGGTATGACGGGCTGATGCAACAAGGGACTGCAGTGGTTGGGCGGTGAGCAGCTGGAGTGCTGGGTCCAGTTGTTGTTGCTGCTGATGACCAAGCTGGATCAGGGCTGAAATGTCGGCAGGCATGCGACTGACCGCTTCTTTGACGTGCTGCAGCCGGTCTAGGGCAGAGGGTTCGGGCGCTGACTCCATGTTGCAGTCAGATTGTTCTGTCACGGAACAGACAGGAGAGGAGATCAAATGCACTCAAACCACAGTTTATTAATAATAGGGGAAAGGGGAGTTGGAAGAATGTGTGTGGGTGAAGTCCAGTGGCAGGAGAACTGAGAGACAGGGATGGCTGGTGGTGACGTCTGTGGTCTCCCATCCAAGTACTGGCCAGGCCTCTCATCTTCAGAGATGAGACAGGACCAGGCGTAGTCAGAGAGGTGTGGCTGTAGGGCTGAGCAAGCTGGAGATCAGGTGAAGGTACAGGAGGAGCAGGCAAGAGGCAGAGTCAACAGAACAGAAGGCAGATCAGGTTACCGGGGCTGGAGAGCAGACAGAGTCAGACAGAACAGGAAATCTTCAGGAGTCAGAGTAGTAGGAACACAGAGCAGGTTATCAGGCTGAGAGTTGCAGACGATCTGACACTGAGGCTAGGGAGAACTGCAGCTTAAATACACCCAGGGGGAAGCAGGTGATCGGCAACAGCCAATGACAGTCACTGAAAGTTAATAAGAGGAAGTGAGTGTGGGCGTGGCCGGTAATGCTGAGTGGAGATGTACCTGAAGAGAGAAGCCCACAGGTAGGACCATGACAGGGTCCTCCCCATACAGGGAAGGTGGTGCTAATCCTGAAAAGGCCTGCTGTCTCATGACAGTCAGACTGAATCCTTGCTCTGCCTCCCAGTAGCTGGAGAAGCAATTATCATTCTGTTACTGCCAGGATGCAGGGTAGAAACTTGGGGCTTCTGGTGTTCATCTCACCTGCCCCCATCCTGCTACTCTTATTGTTCCTGGCCTTAAGAAGGAATTGAGGGAAGTTGGAGAATCACCGTTCATGTGAAATAAGGAAAGGGTGCAACTTCCTATTCCCAGTCTTGGCCCAGGATTCTGTTTATCCATGGCACAAAGATCTGCAATGATGGTGGTGTCCCAGGTTGCATCCCTTGTGATGGCCCTCTAAGGGGAGATTCTCCAGGAGATAAGAGGGTTGGGAATGCACTACCACCAGATGCTTTATATGCTGCTGTCCAACAGCTGCCTGCCACTTGGTCTTTCAAGGGAGCCCACCCTGTACCATCTCTCCAAAGAGAGACCTGATTCTCAGTGAGGAGGCATGACTGGGCATTTCCATGTGGCACTAGGAATTGTTCCATCATTGTGACTGGGGAACTTTGACCTAATGTACACCCTTCTTAGTAGGGCCTGTACTTTGTATACTGAATGAAACAGAGGCTATGACAAGACTAACTATGGCAGTATGACTAAAATGGAGAGGCAGAAGGTATCACAGACATGAAGGAGCCCTGGGACATCAAGCAGCCAGCCACTCAACCATCAACAAACCTGAACAAATGTTTGAGAGTGGGGGGCAGCATCCAAACATTCCAGTTTACCAAAACACTATGCCCAGAAGCCCTCCATATCTGCTCCTTTAAATATATATATTTATAAACTTGACTAAACAAATATATTTTCAGGCAAGACTTCAACAGAGTTGTGGCAGTGGAGGTGTGGTCAAGGGGATGGTTTGTGAATGGAGACCGAAGCTGGGGAAGGTGAGTGGCAAAGTGGAAGCACCTATTGTGAATCAATGTGCTGTGTCTGTGTGCAGTCATGGGGAGAAGATAAAAGGGGGAGAAGAGCAGAGAGGTGTTGGTTGAGTTGAAAGATTAAACTTGCATTCATGCAGTGGCACACAGAAATTAATTTTGAATCTGTTAAAAAGTGGGTGTGTTATTCCATTAAAATTGTGGTTTTCCATGAAACCCAAAAGTGAACCTGATCCCGCCTGTCTGTGAATCAGTGTCCATAGAAGTCAGGGAACTGTTACACTGGTGTTGAAACCCAGCACACTGGAAAAGAACCATGGAGTCCTCCCCATTCAGAGTACTGGGCCGTGCCCTTGCTACATGAACAAGCACCAGGTCCTGGTCATGATGAGGATGGAGCAGGAGTGGCCCTTTAAGCTCTGCTGCATGCCCAACAGGAAGACCACCAGGCACTCCTGTGTCTCATCACCCCTGCAGCTGCACCTGCCCCACATCACCCTCACAAAAATGGGGCCTCACGATGACCTGGAGGCATTCATGGAGCTGTTTGAGTGATACATGGAGGTGTGGGGGTGGCCGGATGAGCAGCAAGTGACCCACCTGTTACCGCTCCTGACTGGTGAACTGCAGCTTACAGCTCAGCAACTGCCTGCAGAGAACTGGCTGGTGTATGAGGACCCTAAGTGTGTAATTCTCCAGTGGGTTGGCCGCTCCCCAGAGCAACATCAGCAGTCCTTCCAGGCCCTAACATTGGAGGAGGTCAGCTGGCCCTTCGCCTATGGCCATCAGCTGTGGGATGCCTGCCGGCAGTGGTTGAGAGCAAAGGACCATAATGTCGAGGGAGTCATTGATGCAGTGGCACTGGAGAAATTCAGTGCTTGGTTCCTTAGGGGGATAGTGGAATGGGTCCAGTGCCACTGCCCAGCATAGCTGGATCAGGCCAATGAGCTGGCAGAGGACCATCTGGCAGGTGTTCCAGTGGCAGGCAGACATTCAGCATCCTCTCTCTCTCTCTCTCATTCTGTGCCCCCCTCCTCTTGTCTCTCCCCTCCCACCTTCCCGTCCACACACCGCAGAAGCAGGGGCCAATTCCCCCGCAGCCAGCTCCCTGAGCCTGTGGTTCCCCTTCCCCCTCATATTTCTGTGTCTTTCCCGCAGGTCTATGTCTGCTCCTTGCTCCAGCAGTGCAGAGGTGAGGCCTGGGCTAGTGTGCTGGCACTGCAGAGAGCCTGGTCACTTCCAGGACCAATGCCAGGTGATAGAGCTGTGGGCAGTGGTCCATATCCATGACACACCAGAAGATGCCCTTGATCAAGCTGGAACATATTGCATACTGGTGAGGACTCAAGGGGGTACACATCAGGCATTAGTGGATTTGGGTTGTAAAAAAAATTACCTCCATATTTCAAAGCCTGATTCAATGTCGCGCACTGGGGAATGTATGCATGGTGATATACAGAAATATCCACTAATGTCCTTCACTACTCATTTATGAGGAAAAAAAGCATAGTGTAGAGGCGGCAGTTAGTCCGAGACTCACACATCCACTGATCTTTGGAACCAATTGGCCAGGGTTTAAAAAGTTAATGAAACAGATAGTCATGGGTGGCTACTGCAATAGCACATACCGGGGGAATCCCGCTGCAACATTGGCTCAGGAGGCAGTCCCAGGGCCGTCTATATCAGCTCCACATCATGATGACACAGAGAGTGGTGAGAGCCCTCCTCCCTCTCTGGGGAACCCTTTAGGGGATTTCCCATTGGAACAGGCATGCGATGGGTCTCTGAGACACACTTTTGACAGAGTAAAAGTAATTGATGGCCAAATGATGAACATGATCCCTAAGTTCATTAACATGGATGCTAAAAACTGGGACAGGTGGTTAGACCCTCTGTTGTTTGCAGTGCACGAGGTCTCACAAGCCTCCACTGGGTTTTCCCCATTTGAATTGTTGTATGTGCACAAGCCCCGTGGTGTCTTAGACATCATTAGAGACAATTGGGAGGAAGGGCCTTCTCAAAGCATAAATGGAATTCAATACATTCTTGACCTGAGAGCAAACCTCTATGCGCTGAGTCACATAACCCAGGAGAATTTGCTACAAGTCCAAGAATGTCAGTTTTATCTGTATAACAGAGGGGCACGGCATGGAATTTGCACTGAGAGATAAAGTCTTCATTTTACTGCCCACTTCAAGTTCAAAATTGCTTGCCAAGTGGCAAGGGCCCTTTGAGGTCACACGGCGAATTGGGGAGGTTGAGTATGAGGTCAAACATCTAGATGGGGTGATGTCAAATTTACCACCTCAATCTCCTGAAACCAGGGAGAGAGTAGGTTCCTGTGGCTCTGATGACAATAGTTCTGGAGAGGGTGGAGTTGGGGGCTGGAGGTAAGGCTAAAAAGTGTGGTCCAATTCACCCCAGTCCAGTGTGGAGATCACCTCTCACCATGCCAGAGAGTACAGGTCCTTAGGTTGCAGAAGGAATTCTCCAATGTGTTCTTACCCTCCCAGGTCACATTGACCTCATAGAACATGACATTGAGACACCCCCGGGGTGGTGGTGTACAGCCACCCATATCAGCTCCCCAAACACAAGAACAATGTAGTTCAGGATGAACTCCAGGCTATGCTTAAGATGGGAGTAATTGAGGAGTCACACAGTGACTGGAGCAGGCCAGTGATCTTGGTTACCAAGACTGCTGAATCAGTCCGGTTCTGTGTAGACTCTAGAAAAGTCAACATGGTGTCTAAATTCAACACATACCCAATGCCTCACATTGATGAGTTGCTCGATTGATTAGGCACTGCTAACTTTTATTCGACACTAGATTTGACAAAGAGATATTGGCAGATCCCCTTGACTCCTCTATCCCTAGAGAAAATAGCATTTTCCACACTGTTTGGCTTACACCAACATGTCATGCTTCCTTTTGGGTAGTTTGACACTCCTGTTATGTTCCAGCAGCTCATGGATCCTCTGCCCCATGCCGCCTATGCCGCGGCCTACTGAGATGACATTATTATATATTGCAATGATTGGCCGGGGCACCTAGAACACCTTAGGGCTGTCCTGGAGTCGCTGCAGTATGCGAGCCTCATGGCTAACCCAAAAAAGTATATGATTGGGTGGGTGGAAGTATGCTACCTGGGTTTCCACTTGGGTCATGGGCAGGTGCATCTCCAAATTGACAAGACTACAGTGATTGCAGCCAGCCCGAGGCCCAAGACCAAAAAGGAGGTGAGATAGTTCCTGGAGATGGCTGGCCACTATCGCAGGTTCATACCTAATTATTTGGACATCACCAGCCTGCTGACTGATCTCACAAAAAAGGGTGCACCAGATCCAGTCCAGTGGACAGAGCAGTGCTAACAGGCCTTCACCAAGGTAAAAGCTGCACTGTGTGGGGGCCACTTTTACACTCCCCTGACTTCTCTTTCCCTTTTAGTTTACAGACGAACATGTCAGACAGAGGGCTGGG
This sequence comes from Neoarius graeffei, assembly GCF_027579695.1. Classification (NCBI taxonomy): domain Eukaryota; kingdom Metazoa; phylum Chordata; class Actinopteri; order Siluriformes; family Ariidae; genus Neoarius; species Neoarius graeffei. Next base: position 16,427,035 of record NC_083581.1, on the reverse strand, counting down.
GGCCATTTTGTCCCAGAAGGTGGAGGGCGAGGAATGTCCAGTGCCATACATCAGTCGCAAGCTCTCAATGTGTGAAAGTAACCATTGAGAAGGAGTGCCTGGTCATCAAGTGAGTGGTCCTCACCCTCCGGTACTACCTGCTGGGGTGCCCTTTCACCCTCTGTTAGGACCATGCACCACTCCAGTGGCTCCACCACATGAAGGATGCCAATGCATGGAACACCTGTTGGTATCTCACCCTCCAGCCTTTTAAATTTGAGGGGCTATACAGGCTGGGGGTGAAGATGGTGGTGGAGGACCTTCTCTCCTACCCAGGCGGAGTCCGCTGCAGGCCAGATGGCTCCCCAGCCTGAGTCGGTTAGAGGGGTATGTGGCAGTGGGGGCATGGTCAAGCATCAGTTTGTGAATGGAGGGCAGGGCTAGGGAAGGTGAGTGGCAAAGTCATTACACCTGTTGTCAATTAATGTTGTGTGCCTGTTACAGTGACGACAGAGCAAAGAAAAAGGAGGGAGAAAGAGTAAAGTGTGGGGATCTCTCTCCCAGCCAGAGCATGTGTGTGTGTGTGTGTGTGTGTGTGTGAGAGTCAAAAAAAGCTGAAAAGCAGTAGAAAAAGAAAGTGACATGAAAGCCTGTGTTGACACCAATTCCCACCTGTCCACGCTTCAGTATTCCACCCATGTCAGGTACATACTACACTAACTATGGAGCCTACCTGGTCAGCCCATGTCCACATCATGGCAAGGAACAGCTTACTTAAAAGTCATAACAGAGTCCCACATGAAGCATTTTTAACCCTTTGGGGTCGAGAGCTTTGCTAGCAAAGTTTGACAGGTTTAGAATGAGTAGGTCATGTATTTAGATAAATATCTTCATGAGTTTTTCATCATACAAGCATGATAAACATTGTAGTGAATCCCTGATGTGGGTGGAGTACAGAAGCACTCCAGGCGGGAACTAAAGTTCTTACAAACTTTATTTCTAGCATATATGTTGAGCTTTTCAGCTGACTCACTCCCACACATGCACATACACATGCATTCTGGTCATGAAGAGTCCCTTTTCTCTGCTCTCCCCCTCCTTTTATGCTCCATCCCTGTAACACACACACACACACACACACACACATTAACTGACAGCAGGTGGAATGACTTAGCCACTTACCTTCCCTGACCCCGCCCTCCATTCACAAACTGCTGCTTAGCCATGCCCCCACTGCCACATACCCCCACCGCCTGACTCAGGCTAGGGAGCCATCCAACCTGAAGCTGACTCCCCCCGATGGGACAGGAAGTCTGCCACCACCATCTGTGCCCCCAGCCTGTGGACCACCTTGAAATTAAATGGCTGGAGGGCAAGATACCAATGGGTGATCTGCGCGGAGAGGCACTGCTTCTGGATATCGCTTTGCATAGTCCACCAGAACTAAAATAAAGTAATACCCTCATGCCAACCAATCTAATGGCCCAATGAGATCCATCCCAATTTGCTCAAACGGGGTCTCGATTAGAGGGAGAGGGTGCAAAGGCACTTTTGGAGTGGCCACGGGATTTACTAATTGGCATTCACGGCATGCCGTACACCACCGATGGACATCAGCGTGAATCCCTGGCCAATAAAACCAGGCCATTACTCGGGCTAGTGCTTTATCTTGCCAGTGTCCAACCATGGGATTAAAGTGAGCTGCATGGAATATGAGTTCCCTACAGCTCTTTGGGATTAACAATTGGGCTATTCATTCAATAGTTTGAATGTTCTGCATCACTCGGTACAATCTATCTTTAATAATAGCAAAATAAGGGAAGGCCAGTGCCGCGCTTGGCTGAAGAGTTTGACCATCGATTACTCTCACTTGGTCAAACGCATGCCGCAGAGTCTTGTCTTGTGACTGCTCTAATGGGTAATTCTCAAGGGAATCCCTGAGAGAGGGAGGAGGAGTGGGCTGCCGCACTACATTCACAAACTGCTGCTTGGCCATGGCCCCGCTGCCACAAACATATTGACAGAAACTTTATACTTTACACTTTCCTATGTGCCCACTGCCAAAATTATTATAGTTTTTCAGTTACCTAAATTAGATGAAACCGTCTACGCGGTGCTGACGTAGACAGCTCTGTGACAGCTTCTCCAGTCAACTCCACACTGGGATCTTCCTGTGACCTACTAGTGCAGGACCCACTACATGTTAAATATTCCATCAGCTTTTTAAACCCTGGCCTATCAGTACCCAAAATCAACGAGTGGGTGAAACGAGGATTAACCTCCACCTTTACTCTATGCATTTGGCCCCGGAATAGAATATGGACAGACACTAAGGGATAACTGTGAACATCCCCGTGCACACACAACACTTTTACCGCTTGTGCTCTCCCCAATGCCTCATCTTGCACCAGGCGTTGGTGAATTGAGGTCTGATTACAACCTGAATCCACCAAAGTGTGATATGTATCCCCTTGAACACATACCGGTATGCGATACATTCCGGCCCAATCAGGGGCAGTCTCTGGGGTGTCAGGGACCCTGATCATGGCTTCCACCTCCCTTGCGGAGCCCTGATTCTGGAGATGCTCTGACTCCCTGCTGCACCAGCATATCAGCCCAGGCTTTCCCTCTGCACCGGTGTTAAGGGCGCCACTCACCTGAGGGGGGAAAAGACCACAAACACGGAAGAGGGAGACAGGAGGATGCCACGGGTGCGACGGGCCGGCTGGGGAGGAGTCGGATCCCACCTCTGCGGTGGAGGAATGGGGCGAGAGGGAGAGAGAAAGAGAGAGGAGAGAGAGGGGGAGAGAAGAGAAATGAGAAGAGGTGCCTTCGCTTCATCCGCCTGTTGTTGGAACCGCCGCCAGCTGGTCCTCCACCAACTCAATGGCTTGCTGGAGCAATGCCGGATGGTGACACTGGACCCATTCTGCCATTCCTTCCGGAAGCCAAGAGATGAACTGTTCCAGTGCCACCAGGTCAATGATCAGGTCGGCATCGCAGTCTTCCACCCTCAGTCACTGCAGGCAGGCATCCCGGAGTTGTTAGCCAAATGCGAACAGTCGGCCAACTTCTTCCAGTGTCAGCTTCCAGAACCACTGGTGATGTTGTTCCGGGGAGCATCCGACCCACTGCAAAATGGCCCTCTTGAGGTCGGCGTAGTTGAGCTGGCTGTCAGCAGGGAGCTGCTGCACAGCGAGTGGGAGGAGGCGAGCCACGCTCTGCTCGATTGGTCACCCCCATGCTTGGGCCACTTGCTTGAAGAGAGCAATGAAGGCTTCAGGCTCGTCATGCAGGCCCATCTTCATGAGGTTGCAGAAAGGGGAGTCCACGATGGTAAAGGTGGACGACCCTGCTGATGCCAGCAGATGCCAGAACGCCTGGCGATCTTCCCGCTGGGCCAGCATCAAGGCTTCAAAGTGTTGTTCCTGGTCCTTCCTGAGGGCGGTCAGTGCTTGATGCTGGTTCTGCTGGGCAGCAACGAGGGCATGGACGAGGTCCATAATTCGCGAGGAGTCCATGGGGTGGTTCCCTTCCGTACTCGCGCCCCGGTTTCCTGTAGTGAATCCCTGATGTGGGTGGAATACAGAAGCATGGAAGGTGGGAACTGAAGTTCTTACAATATTTATTTCTCGCATATATGTCTAGCTTTTCAGCTGACTCACTCCCACACATGCATACACAAATGCATTTTGGTCAGGGAGAATCCCTTTTCTCTGCTCTCCCCCTCCTTTTATGCTCTGTCTCTGTAACACACACACACACACACACACACATTAATTGACAGCAGGTGGAATGACTTAGCCACTTATCTTCCCCAACCCCGCACTACATTCACAAACTGCTGCTTGGCCATGCCCCCACTTCCACAAACATATTGACAGAAACTTTATACTTTACACTTTCCTATGTGCCCACTGCCAAAATTATTATAGTTTTTCAATTAGGGGAGAGCGGGGTAAGATGAGCCAGGGGGTAAGATGAGCCACCCCCTGTTTCTAAGAAACAGTAAACAAATGTGACCATGTGACCACATTCAAAGGGGGCCGGGACCATTTACTTACACTTGTGGAGAGGAGCACCACATGTCAAACTAGGTGAGGGACATATTTATAAAAATGTGTTTTTGTGCTTTCTAAGTCAATTCCATGTTTGTCCACAGTGAAGATGATTTAGAGAAGACAAAAGTAGAATAATATTTAGACACATTAGGGTTAAGTTAGTGGCTTTCTAAGCTATGATATGAATGCTAATAAAAATAATTTTGATTAGCCTAATCCCCTTTATTAGCATTTTTCTACAAAATGGTGGCCATGGGGTAAGATGAGCCATTAGATGTGGGACAAGTTGAGCCACTGGCTCAACTTACCCCATTGGTGGCTGAGCTTACCCAATATGGATGACACTTAAGTTTTCACATTTACTGGTCATATATGACAACAACATATATATATATATATATATATATATGACATCAGATGAGGAAGACCAGTTGTTAGATGTGGGGGATTATCTTGTGGCAAAATACACAGGGAAGAAGAAAGTGCATTTCTTCATTGGCCAGATAATCAAATTGGATGTCTTCAAAATAGAGGCATGATTTCTCAAAAGAAGCCGGTCATGCCATGGCTCTGCAAGAAAGCCAACCTTTGTCTTCAAAGAGAAAGATGAGGCTGTCCTGTCAAGACAGGATATTGTGAAAAAATTGCCCCGCCCCTTTACTGTTGGGGGGACAGCACGGAGGGAGAGGCAAATGGTGTTCCCTTGCCATTTGAACGCTTGGAACATTGAATAATGATGAAATGATTGAATGATTGATGGAATGATTGCTGCATGTTTTAGCAATGTTTTAACCTACTGAAAGAAATAAGATTCTTTTGGCACTGTTCTACTGTTTTAGTAATTTCTATAATATAGTATATCTCTCATTCCCTCTCTAACCATCCCTCTTTCTATCTATCTACGCATATCTCTCTCTCTATCCATCTATCTATCCCTCCCTATCCCATCTCGTTCTATCACCTCTCTCTTCATCTCCCCTTCTCTATGCAACGGCCCTATCCCCCACTTGATTGACTTGACTTGATTCATTGATTGCATTTCTAATAATAAAAGTTGTTTACTTTGTTAACCTAACATGTTTTGTGTTGGCTCAATTTACCCCACACAGTGGCTCATCTTACCCCGTGCATGGGGTAAGTTGAGCCACTTGACATTTTTTTTTTCAAGAGGTAATATCACTCTAACCATAAGAGCTTATCAATTATGTTTTGCTCAGATAGTAACAGTACACTTTGAAATTTGGTATGGTGTGTAGACTGGAAGCAAAAATGGCTTTAACATGTAGTTATGATGAAAAATGTAAAAAGTGGCTCATCTTACCCCACTCTCCCCTACCTAAATTAGATGAAACATAAAACTTGTCACCTTACTCAGTCACACCAGAGTCAGATCACTGAGCACCCAATTACACATTCATAAAAGACTATTCACATGGTCATGGCATGATAATCACTTTCACTCTTTCAGTTTTGATTGGTTTCTCTTTCGCAGTGGGAATGCCCACTGTAAACAGAATGAAATCTGTCAGACATAGTTTAGATTATTTGGAGGTAAAACTTGTTGAGAGATGGCACGTAGATTTTATGTGCTTCAGATGATTCAGGACAGCAATTCAATTCAGGATTCATTTCATGATTCAGAACAGCAATTCAATTTCAGGACAGCGAATCAATTCATGATTCAATTCATGATTCAGGACAACGATTCAATTTAATATTGAGAACTGCAACACTGATGATGAGTGGTGCCTTTTTTTTTATTTTTTTTTTTTACTTCGACTTGATCCAGCCAAAGATCAACTCAAGTAAGTGTAAATATTTCTTCTATTTCTGATGAGCATATCGGTTGATATGTGTGAGCTTTGTGCATACACAGGAAAAATGACTGAGCAATTTTTCCAGATTTAAAAGTATTTTCCTCAAAAATAGTTAATTTTGCTTGATTTTGAGTTTAGAGAGTAAAATTTGGAGTTGGAGTGGGAGCAAAATTACAGAATAATTGTGTGACAGAGTTGATTGTGGCTCTGAACTGAGTAGAATAGTCCAAGAGTTAATTTCAAGACACACTGAATAAAGTCAAATACTGAAATAAAGTCAATGTTGCAGTTCGTAGGGGTGGAGCACAGAAAAGATGGCAGGCCAGAACTAAGTTCCCCAAGAAAACTCTTTTTATTATAGCTTTTCAGCTGTCAACTATACAAACACACAAGCCTCCTGGCTGGAGAAAGTCTCCTTCCTCTGCTCTCTCTCTCTTATATATGGCATGGTCACTGGGGAAGACACACAAACACAGATTAACCAACATCAGGTGCAGTGACTCTGCCACTTACCTTCCCTGACACCACCCTCCGGTCACAAACCGAAGCTTGACCACGCCTCTGCTGCCACATACCCCCACCGCCCGACTCAGGCCGGGCAGCCGTCCGGCCCGCAGCCGACTCCCCCCCCGACAGGAGAGGAAGTCCGCCATGACCATCTGTGCCCCAGGCCTGTGGACCACCTTGAAATTAAAGGGCTGGAGTGCCAGGTACCAATGGGTGATCCACGCGTTGGCATCCTTCATGCGGTGGAGCCACTGGAGGGGCGCGTGGTCTGAACAGAGGGTGAAAGAGTGCCCCAGGAGGTAGTAGCAGAGGGCGAGGGCCACCCATTTGATCACCAGGCACTCCTTTTCGATGGTGCTGTAGCACCCCTCATGCACCGACAGCTTCCTGCTTATGTACAGGATGGGGCGGTCCTCCCCCTCCACCTCCTGGGATAGAACGGCCCCCAGCCCTCTGTCCAATGCATCCGTCTGCAACATAAAGGGGAGAGAAAAGTCAGGGGAGTGTAACAGTGGCCCCCCACACAGTGCAGCCTTCACCTCAGAGAAAGCCCACTGGCATTGCTCCATCCACTGGACCGGATCTGGTGCTCCCTTTTTAGTGAGATCAGTCAGCGGGCTGGTGACGTCCAAATAATTAGGTATAAACCTAGGATAATAGCCAGCCAGCCCCAGGAACTGTCTCACCCCCTTTTTGGTCTTGGGCCTCGGGCAGGCCGCAATCGCTGCCGTCTTGTTAATTTGGGGACGCACCTGCCCGTTGCCCAAGTGGAAGCCCAGATACCATACTTCCACCCGCCCAATCGCACACTTCTTCGGGTTGGCTGTGAGACCCACCCACCTCAGCGACCCAAGGACGGCCCTCAGGTGTTGTTGGTGCTGCGGCCAGTCATTACTATAAATAATTATGTCGTCGAGTTACGCGGCCGCATAGGTGGCATGGGGGTGGAGGACCCTATCCATCAGCTGCTGAAATGTAGCGGGCACCACAAACAGCCCAAAAGGAAGTGTGACAAACTGGTGTAAACCGAACGGTGTGGAAAAGGCCATTTTTTTTCGGGATAATGGAGTCAAGGGGATCTGCCAATAACCCTTTGTCAAATCCAGTGTTGAGTAAAAGCAAGCCATGCCTAGTCAATCGAGCAACTCATCATTACGAGGCATTGGGTACACGTCGAATTTAGACACCGTGTTGACTTTTCTATAGTCCACACAGAACCGGACCGACCCGTCGGTCTTGGGTACCAAGACCACAGGGCTGCTCCAGTCACTGTGGGACTCCTCGACGATGCCCATTTCAACCATGGCCTCGAGTTCTTCCTGAACCACTTTTTTCTTGTGTTCGAGTAACCTGTAAGGGCGGCTGCGCACTACCACCCTTGGGGGCGTCTCAATGTGGTGCTCTATGAGGTCGGTGCGGCCAGGCAGGGGCGAGAACATGTCCAAAAACTTGGTCTGCAACTGGGCGACCTCCACGAGCTGGGTCGGGGAGAGGTGGTCTCCACAGGGGACAGGAGGGGTACGCGATGCCAGTGTTCCCTTTTGAACCTCTGGCCCCAGCTCTGCCTTCTCCGGAACCACCAACACCAACACCACGGGGACCTCCTCATTCCAGAGTTTGAGCAGATTGAGGTGGTAAACCTGTAGCACCCCACCCCTGTCCATTTGCCTCACCTCGTAGTCGACGTCCCCAATTCGCCATGTGACCTCAAAGGGTCCTTGCCACTTGGCAATTAATTTGGAGCTCGATGTGGGCAACAGTATGAGGACTTTATCTCCCAGTGCAAACTCCCTAAGGCACGTACCCCTGTCGTACAGGTGGGTTTGCCATTCTTGGGCCTGCTGCAAATTCTCCTGGGTTAGGTGTGTGAGTGTGTGGAGTTTTGTGCACAGGTCCATAACTAATTGAATTTTACTGGGCGAAGGTCCCCCCTCCCAATTTTCTTGCAGCACATCTAGAATGCCACGCGGCTTATGCCCATATAACAATTCGAACGGGGAGAACCCCGTGGAGGCTTGGGGGACATCTTGCACTGCAAATAACAAGGGTTCGAGCTATTTATCCCAATAGCGTGTGCCCTCACTTACAAATTTTGTAATTATATTTTTGAGAGCGCAATTAAACCGTTCAACTAAACCGTCCATTTGTGGGTGATAAACGCTGGTGCGGATCGGCTTAATACCTAATAACCCATACAGTTTGTGCAGTGTGCGTGACATAAATGAGGTGCCTTGGTCAGTCAGAATCTCTTTTGGGATTCCAACTTGGGAGATGACGTGGAAGAGCGCTTCCGCAAAACTGCGTGCTGAGATATTGCGAAGAGGCACTGCTTCCGGGTATCGTGTTGCATAGTCCACCAGAACTAAAATAAAGCGGTACCCTCGTGTTGACTGATCTAATGGCCCAACGAGATCCATCCCAATTCTTTCAAATGGGGTCTCTGGATTTACAAACTGGCATTCACGGCATGCCGTACACCACCTACGGACATCGCTGTGAATCCCTGCCCAGTACAACCGGGCCATTATTCAGGCTAGTGTTTTATCCTGCCCTAAGTGTCCAGCCATGGGATTAAAGTGAGCCACCTGGAATACCAATTCCCGGTGGCTCTTTGGAATCAAAAGCTGAGTGACTTGCTCTTTAGTCTGAGTGTCCTGCGTCACTCTGTATAACCTATCCTTCATAATAGAAAAATAGGGGAAGGACGGGGTGGCGTTTGGCTGGAGCATTTGACCATCGATTACTCTCACTTGGTCAAATGCATGCCGCAGAGACTCATCTCATGATTGCTCTAACTGGAAATCCCCAAGGGATTCCCCGAGAGAGGGAGGAGGAGCCTGCTGCTCCTCACTCTGATGCGGAGATGACATAGACAGCTCTGTGACAGCTGCTCCCGCCAAAGCAGCACCAGGACCTCCCCCTGGTGAATTATGGCAGGACCCACTCTTTACTAGATGGCTCATTAATTCCCTGAATCCCAACCAATCAGTCCCCAAGATTATAGAGTGGGTGAGGCGAGGGTTAACCACCACCTTTACTCTAAATTTTTCCGCTTGGAAAAGAATGTGAACTGACACTAAAGGGTAGCTGTGAACATCCCCGTGCACACACAACACCTTCACCCCCTGTGCTCCCCCCAGTGCCTCGTCTTGCACCAGGCTTTGGTGAATTGAGGTCTGATTACAGCCAGAGTCCACCAAAGCCTGATGTGTATCCCCTTGGATACTCACCAGTATGCAATACGCTCCAGCCCGATCAAGGGCAGCTCCTGGTGCGTCGGGGATCCAAACCACCATGCCCACGTCCATTGCCAAGCACTGCTGTTGGAGGTGGCCCGGCTCCCCGCAGTGCCAGCAAACCGGCCCGGGCTTCCTCTCTGCACTGGTGCTCTGGGGCTCACTCACCTGGGGGGGGCGAGACAGACACAGAAGGGAAAAACAGGAGGGCACCGCTGGTACGATGGGCCAGCTGGGGTGGGGCCAGCCCCCGCCTCCGTAGTGGGGGAACGGGGCAAGGATGAGACACAGGAGGAGAGGGGGAGAGAGAGAGAGAGAGAGAGAGAGAGGAGAGGGAAGAAGAGGATGTCCACTGTCCTGCCATCAGAACAGCCGCCAAATGGTCCTCCACCAACTCGATGGCCTGATCCAGTGACACCGGGCGGTGGCACTGGACCCACTCCGTGGTTCCCTCTGGTAGGCAGGCGATGAACTGCTCCAGTACCACCTGATCGATGATCCCCTCGGCGTCGCGGTTGTCGACCCTCAACCACCACCAGCAGGAGTCCCGGAGCTGCTGGCCAAACGCGAACGGCCGGCCGACTTCCGCCAGACGCAGAGAGCGGAAGCGCTGATGGTGTTGTTCAGGGGTGCGCCCCACCTGCTGGAGGATGGCCCAGCAAAGGTCCGCATAGACCAGCCAGCGGTCAGCGGGGAGCTGTAGCGCAGCCAGGTGTGCCTCGCCTGTTAGCAGGGGGAGGAGGCGCGCCGCGCACTATTCTACCGGCCAGCCCGAGGCCTCTGCTGCCTGCTCGAAGAGCATGATGAAGGCCTTGGGGTCATCATGCGGGCCCATTTTAGTGAGGGTGAGGGGAGACGGGCCCGCAGTGGTGGAGGTGGTGGACCCCACCGATGCGAGGAGGTGCCGGAACGCCTGTCGGTCTTCTTGCTGCGCCAGCACCAGGGCCTCGAACCGGTGCTTCTGCTCCTTTCGGAGGGTGACTATTGCCTGGTGCTGGCTCTGCTGGGCCGTGGCGAGGGCATGGACCAGGTCCTTGAAGGGGGAGGACTCCATGGGGCTGTTCTTTTTCCTGTGCTCGAGTTCCGGGTTTCGGCACCACTGTTGCAGTTCGTAGGGGTGGAGCACAGAAAAGACAGCAAATCAGAGCTAAGTTCCCCAAGAAAACTCTTTCTATTATAGCTTTTCAGCTTTCAACTATACACACACACAAGCCTCCTGGCTGGAGAGAATCTCCTTCCTCTGCTCTCTCTCTCCTTATATATGGCATGGTCACTGGGGAAGACACACAAACACAGATTAGCCAACATCAGGTGCAGTGATTCTGCCACTTACCTTCCCTAACTCTGCCCAGGTCACAGACTGATGCTTGACCATGCCCCCACTGCCACAGTCAAATACCAGAAAAATGAAGCTGTTGTAAAAAACAGTTTTAGAACTGTGCTGGAATGTGTGAAAAAACATGACCTTACCCATTGTGACTTGACCTGATGGGATTAAGAGTTGGCAGTGGAAGGGGTTTTCAGGCTACATCCACACAATAACTGCAACGAGATTTTATTAAAAAAAATATCGCGTCCACATGGGCAACGGATCAGTAAAATATCAGGTACATATGACAACACAACGCTTGCTGAAAACGATGCAATACACATGCCACACCTCTACGTGCGCTGTAAGACGGTCCCATCGGAGACACCAGAACAATTGAAGAAGTAGGACGCATGTGCATAAACCCCTTCCTCTACCCGGCGTGAAGCACTCACAGGAACACACAACAACAACAATAAGATGGCTGCGACTACACGAGGAAATCGTGCCTTCTGTGTGTACAAATTAGTTTTATTAGTGTGCATAGTTTTATATAACTTAATTTTCTTATTGTGTGTGAACATTTTAAAAGCATTTTTATATAATTTGTATAACTTTTTATATTGTGTGTGAACATTTTGAAAAGCAGTCTTATCCAATAAAAAAAAGAAATTCAAGAAATGGTTCAGTTACTTGTTTATTTAAAAGAAAAGCTGTATACAAAAGTGAATGCAATGCAGTGGTTCATACAAAACAGCGAGAGTGCTGCTTGTTCTAGTCATGTGGTTGTGACGTCATCGTAAACAAATCTGTTCTACTCATCCAGACGACTTTGCAACGGCGCCATTGCCAGATTTTTCCACTCTGGAACCCGTTCTCAAAAAATATCGTTTTGGGGCACCCAAAATGCCGGTGCCGTGTGGACACCAGGCCGAAACTATAAACAATTTTATCAGATTCACCTGAATCCATTGCTGTGTGGACAGCCTCTCAGTCCTCTCATTGAATGGAATGGCTTTTTTTTACATTTCTCACTGAATACCCCTCTCATTGCCAACCCTTTATCCCAAAACAATAGGACATACATTTTTTTGATGGCCAGTTAATTGTGCAAATCAATGGAGCGGATTTAAGTTTTTGTGCTTAAAACATTCCTAAGACTGAACAGAATCACCTCAAGTGACCAAAACGGTTCGACAGAATGGGTAAGGTCATGTTTTTTTTTTTTTTTTTTTTTTTTTTGGGGGGGGGTGTTCCACAAGTTCCAACATAGTTCTAAAACTGCTTTTTACATCTTCATTTATCTGTTATTTCTTCAAGTACAATCATGACATACATACTACATAGATATTATTGTAGCTGAACTTGTGCTAAATACATAAAAGTCATATGACTTTGAAAATACTGCTTAGATTTGTTGAAATTGACAACAAAATCAGAGCATGCCAATATCATTAGAGTGCCAGAAAATACCCTCAGACCCCAGAGGGTTAATTAAATGTATTATATACATAACAGTATTTGCATGATTTAAACACTCCTGTAAATCACCCTCCATGAGAACAGAGAGCGGAGCTTAATGTCTTAATCATACCAGCTAAGTAATCAATACTCAGTAGTTGTCTCTCTTGCCCCAGCCTGCCAAGTGTCAGCCTTTAACTCACACACAAAATCCCATGCTTCTGATGCAGTGCTAAAGATGTGCCATCTTCCCTTAACAGTTACCAGAAGTTTAGCCGGATGAATTATCCCATAGCACAGAGCAGGGATAGAGAGGGAAGCCAGTTCTTTCTTCAGAGAGTTGAAAGCTTTCCTCCACTTGAGCAGGTCAGCAGAAATGTTGGGGAAAAACATGACATTCTGGTTATCATAGAGCTGCTCCTGGCAGCTTTTATGACTCGAGATTTGTCCACATAGTTTAGGAACTTCATAATTACCACTTTTGGACGCACAACAGAATGATCCATAGCTTTAGTACCACTAATGCTGGGTCTGCCAATTCTATGCACCCTTCCTATGAGCAGGGCCCTGGACTTGTTCACCAAGCACTTCAGGAATCCACTTTTCCAGAAAAACACAAATGTCAGTCCCTTCTTCTCTGGAAGGCCAACCAGGTGAAGGTTTGAGTGGCAGGCCCAGTTTTCTAAGTTGTCTATTTTAAAAACCAGCTCTTCAATGGCCATGTTGGTCTGAGCCTTCAGTGATTCTATATTGTCTTGAGTGGTGCTAATTTTGACCTCTGCTTTTGTACCATGCACAGACACTGCCTTCAGTTCCCCCTGTACTCCCTGAATATTGCTTAGTAGACCATTGAATCTCGATATGAAGTCCTCTTTCATTGTATGAATGGCATTAAGAAATTGGCTTGGGTGAGCCACCACATTCAAGTCTTCATTGCTCGCATTTGAGTCCACTAGTTCCGGTTCACAAACAGTGTTTGTTTTAGAAGATTTCTGAGCTTTTGCCTGTGGTTTCGGAGCCATTTAAGCTGGTACTTATGTTTAAACACAAACTGTGACTGTTCAGTAGTTCAATACAGGCAATATGGTTAGTTTATTCTTCAAATTTTCAGGGAAGCTCCAATACACATCTGCTAAGCACAGAGCCATAACCCAGAAGTCGTAAGTTTGTTGTCACAAGAGTAAGTCTATCTGATTGGTGCTGGGAGTTAAATAAGCAAAAGTTTCAAGTGATAGATGTAGAAGCTAAATTCACAGACTCTGGAATTTATCAGATTGTCTGAAGAACAAATATTCTTCCTGTCAGTATATTTTATTGCAAACTCAGATTCTTTCACAGATGATGGGATAACATAAGATGGTGATGATGAGATAATGATCAGATAATAGTAATTAATTTCATAACTTTAGGAACAGTGTGTAAAATTATATCTAAGAGGTTGGACATCCTAATAAGCAATGTTGGATCTATAATGAGGAATTGGAAGCTAGCATTGTTTGTACTGGACATCAAAACCCTTGGTCTCAAGAACATTTTTTGAAGGTCTTGTTCTTGTCTTGGAATTGGTTGCATTTTTCTTCAGTTTTGTATTGGTCTCAGACATAGAAGACTCTTTTTTACTTCCAGTTTACTTCAAGATGGGTCAAGACCACAATGGCAGAGATATCACTAAATTGCCTACACATTGTCTGATTTATTTGTTAACATCATTATTGTGATTGAATATGAAAATATAAGGCCGTCCCTCAAAACTCAGCACACAAACAAAGAGACTGGGGAGGGAAGCCATTATGGGGTGAACAGTCACTCTCAAGAAGTTAAACATAAATACAGTGACTGAGAGTGGAGTAAAGGTGCACCAGACAACCATTTAAAGAGCTCTGCATAATTAAGGACTGTATGAGAGAGTGATGAAAAAGAAACCTTTGCGAAGAAGAGCCATATGAAAGCATAAGAGTGACCAATGCACTTTTTATGCTTGTTATACTCAGAACCTGGGCTTGTTGTCAAAATTAAAGAGGGAATGGAAGGAGAAAAAATATAGCAGTATATTTCAAGAAAAACTGCTTCAGTCTGCTAAAAATAACTAATGCATAGGAGAAACTTCACCTCAGAGCAGGACAGTAGTCCCAAACACAAGGCCAAAGCAATGCAGGAGTGGTTATCAACAAAACAGTTCTACACTGGTCAAGTCAAAGTCCAGATCTGAATCCCACTGAGAATTGGTGGCATTGTTTGAAAACCACAGCCAAAAAATAGCATCCAACCAACCTGAAGAACCTACAGCAAATGTGCCAGGAAGAAAGTTACTCCAAAACGGTGTGCAGAGCTGGTAGGAACTCACCCCACAGAATTAAAGCTTTTTGCAGCAAAAGGTGGTTCTAGCCCAAAAGGGATGTATACTTACATATAATTCATTCATTCTTTCATTTACTAAGTTCTGCTAACTTCAAAGTAATTCAAGGTAATGAATTTTGTCTTTGAACATTTATTTTCAGAGCACATTACTTTGCTATAAAAATATTGTCTGGAACAATCTGTTGTCATTTTTAATCCAGATAAATCAGATGACTTTTAAGGGGGTTAAAAATTTTGCAAGGCACTTCACTTCACTGCAAAGTTCCAATGCATATTAGAGGCTTTATATATGTGTGTGTGTTAACAGTAAACAATTAAGCAGATTTTAGATATCACTCCTACTCTATATGATAAAGCAAACAGCTTTCTTTATTGCTTTCTTAATCAATTTGCTTGTTAGAAATTAACATGATTATATGCTACACAGGAGACCTATATTTTCTATATTTACACTACAGTGAAATTCACCTGCTTAGGTATAAGTTCTAATAGTGAAATATAATAGTGAGGAATATAATAGTAATAGTGAGGAATAGGCAAAGAGTATACTTTGAACAGAGAACAGAGGACACAATGCTTCTAAGTTGTGAACAAGATGAAACCTGCAATTTAAGACATTTCCTAGTCTTCTCTACATTTTCATCAAATTACCAAACACTATTTATTTTATTAGATATATAGACCTATTTTTCTACATATGACTTTTTAAGACATTCACGAATTAGACACAATGTTCTACCTGCCTTTTTTCCCCCCAACACATTTGTCACTGACAAAATCATCTGTGTAGACTATGTTATTATTAAAGTTTTTTATTGAATTTCAAATTAAATCCATGTTTCTTTCAGTGCACAAGGTCTATCTCTGGTTATTTCCCTGCATCAAGTCCAGGACAAAACTATAAATATCTTACATTGCAATTTCGTCCATTAATCTGCTTAATGTATGTCTGGAAAATCTGGCTTCCAGTGTTATATGGGTAAATGCTAAAAGGGTAATGCATGAGTCATTTTCCATTCTGCTCTCCAACAAGAGACTTAACTTTTTAGCTTATAGCCCCCAAATGGCTCATTTGGTTAAAGCACTGCTTCTGTGGTGAAGAGATGAGCACTCTACTAATCGAGCTATTTCTGAGAAAGATAAGGACTTTGTTGGCTGAAAATGATGGTGAGGTTCTTGATTTATAAGTCCCAAGAACCCTGTGGTGTCTGCTCTGCATATGAAATAACAGGTGTGTGTGTGTGTGTGCGCGTGCATTAAAATGTATGTTAGTTTCATTATCTATCTATCTATCTATCTATCTATCTATCTATCTATCTATCTATCTATCTATCTATCTATCTACACTCACTGGCCATTTTGATATGAACTTGTTCTTGATTCTAATATTCCTGTCCTTTGCTGGCAGGAGTGGAACCCAATGTGGTATTCTGCTGTTGCATACTGAGATGCTTTTCTGCCCACAATGGTTGTAAAGAGTGATTATATGAGTTGCTATATCCTTCCTGACAGCTCAAACCAATCTGGTCATTTTCCTCTGGCCTCTCTTATCAACAAGGTGTTTCCACCCACAGAACTGTCGCTCACTCTTTTTTTGTTTTTTTTGTTTTCCACATCGTTCTGTGTAAACTCTAGAGACTGTTGTGTGTGAAAACCCCAGGAGATCAGCAGTTTCTGAAATACTCAAACCAGTCCATCTGGCAGCAACACCCATGCCACAGTGAAAGTCACAGAGATCACAATTTTTCCCATTCTGATGTTTGAAGTGAAAATTAACTGAAGCTCTTCATTTTTTATCTGCATGGTTAATATGCACTGTGCTGCTATCAAGGGATTGGCTGATTAGATAATTTCATAAAACAGGTGTATGAGTGGTCCTAATAAAATGGATGGTGAATGTATAGTACCAGTCAAGTTTGGACACACTTTGTCATTACTATGAGACACATACTATATAAAACACACAGTATACACATTGAGGTAGACTTTGTGGAAGGCTGATCTGACAGACATTGACATTTGGGCCCTGTTTACATTATTTCGAATCAGGGGATCATCAGATTAACGTTTTTAAAACGATTTGCGTACACACACAAAATTTCTGTGCCCACAACAAAACCGTTCCCCATGCACACAGCAACGCCAATACACAGATACGCTAATCACATGACTAATTAGACGTCACGTCACATGATCCCAGTGCATATCAGGCATGCGCAAGTCACTCACCACTTGCAAGTGGAAGGATGTCGTTGTAAAAAATGAAGTATGCCAGTCTGTTATTGGTGGTACTGGTACTACAATGACGCCTTTTTTACACCATGTATGGCCTTCGTGTTTATGCTAGAAGGATCTAACAGTGTTCGGTACACTCTTCACCTCGCAGAATGGCTGTTTTTTGCGATTACAACAAGACTATTTAGTGCTACGGTAACCAACACACTTCCTGTATTGCTCATTCACTTAATGACTTCCTCAACACACTTCCTGTATTGCTCATTCACGTGACCAACGTGGCATGACCAACGCCAGCGAATCAGGAACGTGGATGTCACAGTGACGTTGTCCAATGACGACATCAGCTAGAGCTCAGCACTGCGTATCCTCGTTCCTCAATGTTTACACAGCACCGGATCAGATACGTACTGGGTTGAATACGTGGGCCCTGGCGGATTCAAACTGTTCCGACTGTGGAGTCGTTTTCCGACGTTTTAATGTGCACAGACAGTGCATCTGCAACGAAAATGTTACGGATACGGTCTAATGTAAACACCACCTTAGCCTCCTAAGTGCTCCAGAAATCACATCCAGTGATCTACATGTAGTTACCCATGCAGAACCCCAATGGAGACAGCAGGGAGAAGTGGCCAGGACTCTAATCAATAATCTATGAACCCATTGTTTAATAAAGCACAAGTTTCTGCCTAATTCAGATAAGTAGACTTCAGGGGTGCAACTGTATTTCTGAATAAATGACTTATAGTCTGGCCTTTGGATGATCCAAAGAGACAGAGATACAAAGAGGCGACAGTGGTGCTTGAAAGTTTGTGAACCCTTTAGAATTTTCTATATTACTGCATAAATATGACCAAAAACATCATCAAATTTTCACACAAGTCCTAAAAATAGATAAAGAGAACCCAGTTAAACAAATGAGACAAAAATATTATCCAGTGTTCTTTGTTGGGAGATGAAAGCGCTTCATTAAATGATTCATTCAAACTCTACTAGCAAAATCAAAGTGTAAACAGAGGATATAATGTAATTTTTCAGCCTTGCCCCTTGCATACAAAGATTTATCCAGATTCTCTGAATCTTTTAATGATATTATGTACCATAGAAGTTGTGATGCCCAAATTATTTGCAATTTTACAATGAGGAGCGTTATTCTTAAATTGTTGCACTGTTTGCCCACACAGTCTTTCACAGAGCCCCATCTTTACTTCTGAGAGACTCAGCCTCTCTGGGATGCTCCTTTTATATGCAATCATGTTACTGACCTATTGCCAATTAACCAAGTTTGTTTTTTAGCATTGCACAACTTCTTCAGTCTTTTGTTACCCCTTCCCAACTTTGCTGAAACGTGTTGCTAACATCAAATTCAAAATGAGCATATGTTTTTTCAAAAAACAATAAAATTTCTCAGTTTCAACATTTAATATGCTGTCTTTCTACTATTTTGAATGAAATATACGGTTTCCATGATTTGCAAATCTTCACATTCGGTTTTTATTTATACTTTACACAATGTCCCAACTTTTTTGGAATTGGGGTTGTATGTTGTACAGTTATTCTGCCACCAAAAAAAAGAACAGTTCAAAGAAATCACTGAAAGACCAATTTTGCCATGACATTCATATCCATGATGAGTGTATTTGTGACTGCAATTGTAAGTTTACTGAGGTCAGTCTGCATGCTGCATCTGCCTCAAACTGTTAGTTCAATCTCCAATCCAGTCCAACCTTAAAATTATTTTAACTGCTAATAAAAAACAACAACAACAACAACATGCAAACATGTATAGCAGACTGTTTTCTTACACAAACTTTTTATTACACCAGGAGCACAACATGGCCAAAACTTGCATGTGCAGAATGGCTGCTCAGATTCCAATCATGAAAGTAATCAGATGCAAAGGTTTAAATATCTGTTAACCAGTCTATTTAATGGATTGTTAAAATAATTACAGACTTATTTCAATCAGATAGAAATTTCATGCAGTTTGCCCTTGATTGGTTTACTCTTTTCTGACTGAGGTAGATACATACATGAATATTGAGTATTCTGATTGAGCTGTCAGTTAGACTATTAACAGATTATTTGGCTGCATTTAAACAGAAAGTTATCTACTTTACTGAGTGTAGAAAAAAAATAGTACACTTTTCAGCATTGCTAACAAACATTTTATTTGCCTCTTCTTTATATAGTTTGTGTTTTTTTTTAAACATTAACCTTTTTGAAGCATAGCAATAATATTTGGTGATAATGTGGATTTTGCTGAAAATAGACCCAGTAAACCTGTCATACTGCAGTGGTGGGAGATGTGGTATAGTCTAGATCCCTAATTAAAAATAATTATGCTCTAGGACCACTTCATATAGTTTTCATTATGCAGAAAGGTTGGTGTTCTAAGCCTTAGGCACCATCACAAGAAATAAAAGATAGCACTCCTGGAAGTTTCTACCATCTTAAAGCAGCTGGATGTTGTGGAGGAAATTAATAATAATAATAATAATAATAATAATAATAATAATAAAATCTCTTTTTAGTTTGTGTGCCTGCATGGGGGATGAGAGGAAGAAAGAATTAGAGAGAAGCATGAGGGATAGAGAAACAGAGGGACGATGAGAAGGGGAAAAAATGTGGCAAAGTGATTTCACGCCTTAGTGAGCAGGTATAAAACCTGGGAGTGTGTTTGGATTTGGCCATTGCATCCAAGCCTCCAGTGTATCCTTGTCTCCCCATATGAAGGTCAGAAGAGGTATGTAGCTTAGCAACACAGGCCCATGTGTATAAACTGCACAAAAAAATCCTAATAAACAGCTAGGAAGCACTTCTTTGTTCATAACACGTGGATGGAACCCATTGTTGTTGATTTACTTGCATTCACATGCATGACTAGAGTTTTAAGAAAAGCCCCACCACAGCCATAACATAAACAAATGGCTTGTATATATTCTTATAAATTTCTAATCCTTGGACCATGTTGACTGTGTTATTACCGTTTCCTTTCTTATCAACAGAAAATGTCTAAGCTATGCCTTTTGATTTTCCTCCTTTCAGAGAAGACTTTAAGTAGTAACATCCTATACTAGAAGAACTATGCCAGCATTCTGAATACTAAATGACCTCTCAGTCTAGTGGGAATTACAGTGGTGCTTGAAAGTTTGTGAACCCTTGAGAATTTTCTGTATTTCTGCATAAATATGATCTAAAAAATCATTAGATTTTCACACAAGTCTTAAAAGTAGATAAAGAGAACCCAATTAAATAAATGAGACAAAAATATTTTACTTGGTCATTTATTTATTGAGGAAAATGAGCCAATATTACATATCTGTGAGTCGCAAAAGTTTGTGAACCTCTAGGATTAGCAGTTAATTTGAAGGTGAAATTAGAGTCAGGTGTTTTCAATCAATGGGTTGACAATCAGGTGCGAGTGGGCACCCTGTTTTATTTAAAGAACAGGGTTCTATCAAAGTCTGATCTTCACAAAACATGTTTGTGGAAGTGTGTCATGACATCTGTCCATGAACTGAATCTCAAGAGAAGGTGGGTCATGCAGCAAGACAATGACCCTTAGCACACAAGTCATTCTACCAAAGAATGGTTAAAGAAGAATAAAGTTAATGGTTTGGAATGGCCAAGTCAAAGTCTTGACCTTAATCCAATCAAAATTATATGGAAGGACCTGAAGCAAGCAGTTCATGTGAGAAAACCCACCAACATCCCAGATTTGAAGCTGTTCTGTATGGAGGAATGGGCTAAAATTCCTCCAAGCCAGTGTGCGGGACTGATCAACAGTTACTGGAAACATTTAGATCTGTTTCAACCTCGCTCTGAGTGTCACTATGGTCTAAAAAAGAATGATCACCTTCATTCTGCCTATCACCAAGACCATATGTCAACAAAGTCATGTCCATGACCTCCAGAAGCAAAATGAATTGCGTTATAAATAGCAGAGATTGCTCCCAGTTCAGTCTCTCACCTTGATCGCCTCGTACAAGACCGTAAGTAAGAGACCCATAAGGTAAGAAATCCTGATTTCTTTGCTTCACATTCCACTAATTTGTTACCTGTGTGGTACGGGTGCCTTGTGTTCCCAAGGATTGTTGTGGTTTGTGCATTTCTGAGCTACGTCTTTAGCTTAATTTGCCGGTAGGCTGTAAGCTTGTTTTTTTCAGGTATCCTTTTTGTTTGACATTACATGTGCTAGATTTTCAGGTAATCTGAGTTTGTTACCACTGTGTGCCTATACCGCTGTTCACAGCCGTGGGCTTAGTGCGAGCCCACTAAGTGTGTTTGCGCATCGGTGTGGGCTGCCATAATACCTATGTTCTGTGTTTTTTACTGCTGTTGTCGCAGCCGGAAATTGTGTGAGCCTGTCAGACTGCTGTTACAGGACACCTAGCGCTATACTTGTTTGAATTATTATGATAATGCATTAAATTGTTTGGATTTGTAATATACTCTTGCTATTGTGTTGTCGTTCACTGGTGTAGCCTGCTAGGTGCGTTTGCACGCTGTGCAGGCCTCGGCAGTGTTCCCGTGCCACACCCTATACCCCTGTCTGCAGCTGGTGGGGCTAGTGTGCACCTGCTAAGTGTATTCGTGCGCTGGTGTGGGCCATCATAATACTGTGTGCTGTGTTTTTCCTGTTTCCATCAGGTGCATTCAGCTGCAGGCCACGACAGTGTTCCTCTGCTACGCCCTCCTCTGACACGCCCTATACCCCTGTTCGCAGCTGGTGGGGCTAGTGTGCACCCGCTAAGTGCATTCGTGTGCTCGTACGGGCCACCATCGTGATCCTGTGGCATACCCTATACCGCTGTTCACAGCCAGTGGGGCTAGTGTGCACCCGCTAAGTGCATTCGTGCACTGGTGCAGACCATCATAATACTGTGTGCTGTGCTTTTCCTATTTCCATCATGTGCATTCAGGTGCAGACTGGGACAGTGCTCCTCTGCGACATCCTCCTCTGCCACGCCCTATTCCCCTGTTCACAGCTGGTGGGGCTAGTGTGCACCCACTAAGTGCATTCGTGCACTGGTGCGGGCCACCATCATGATCCTGTGGCATACCCTATACCGCTGTTCGCAGCCAGTGGGGCTAGTGTGTGCCTGCTAAGTGTGTTCGCGCACTGGTGTGGGCCACCATAATACCTTGGTGAACTACTCGAGGAAGACTCTAGACTTCAGACTGCCTAGGCCTCTGTGTGGCTATGATGGCTTCCCACTACTGCAGGATTTACAGGGCCTCAGTGAGTTCCAGAGATGGGCACAGGGAGTGTCCAATGTGCCTTGGAGCTACCCACATGCTGGAGGACATGGACAACCCCTGCAGCGTGGCCTGTGACCTCTCCAGGGGGGAAAGACAGCGCCGAGCCAGCCAGGTGGGCGGCCATGTGCGCGAGAGCCGGAGAGAGAGGCGACGCTCCCCTGACCAGCCGTCCCTCTCCAGTAAGCATGGGCATAAGCACAAACGCAAGCATTCAACTGACCAGCAGCGGGAGTCCCCCCACAGGCCTGCCCAAAGAGAGGCGCCCAGAGCTGCTAAGCACCCTGCCTCAGCTACAGTGACAGAGAGTGGTAATGCGGAGTCGCTCCAGATCCTCTCGGTTCTCCAGGCTCTGTCACAGAGGATGGACAAGCTGGAAGGTCACCAGGGCTTGTCATCTACTTCCCTGCCCCTGGGCCAGGGGGTTACCCTCTCATCCAGGCCTGAGAGCTATGGTGAGGAGGATGAGCGGGGCGATGTAGATGTGATGTCCCTCAATGCTCCCCACACAGTGATGGACAACACAACAGGTAGGGACAGCCTCGGGGGAGACCTGCATTCTGGCTCTGCAGAGCCGGCTGATGGCTCCACGGGGACAGAAGAGGCCCCTGTCAGTTCCCTGGTGTCATGGGTGCTGAGAGCTGCCAAGGTCCTGGGCCTTCAGGTGCCTGCACCTGCCCCGGTTCCTTTGGGAGGAGTTTGGGAGGGTGTCTCTCGTGCTACCCCACCATCTCCTATACCTGTGGCGGATGATTACGCAGCAATGCTCAAGTCAACATGGGGTAAGTCGTTGCAATGCTCCCGGTTTCATGCAGGCTGCCACCAGCTGGCAAGAGCTGGTTACCTGGTTGAGACTGGACTGGGAGACATGCCACCAGTTGAGCCATCAATGGCCGCATTGATGTCCCTGGGCCTCACCCACATATCTCCCAATCCACGTTGCCCTCGTAAGGAGTGTGCCAAGAAGGAACGCCTGGCCACTCGCTCTTTTAATGCAATGGCATGAGTGGCCTGAATGGGTAATGCTCTAGCCATCACCCTGGTGGCTCTACGGAAGACACTGAGCCTAGATGATCAGGACGCCAGGGCCCTGGTGGACGCAGCTCTTTCTTCCCACTCCCAGCTGACACAAGACGTGGGGAACGCTATGGCCTCTGCGGTGCTGTGCCACAGACAGGCTTGGCTGGTGCAAACCTCCCTGCCAGAAGCCATCAAGCAGGAGCTGCTGAGCCTCCCTGTGATGCCTGGGCATGTCTTTCGCCCAGGATCCCAGGAGGTGCTTGATCACGCTGAGCACACTGCGGCATCTAGGGAAGCTGTCCAGCGTGTGTGCCTTAAGTTGGCTTCAACTGCCAGCCAGGCGCCTATGGGTAGGTATAGACTATGGCAGCCCACCGGGCCTCCGCCTGCGGGCAACGACCCAGTGGCCCCACTGGACTGGCGATTTTGTGCACCCGACCGAAATACGGCCCCAAATCCCTGACCCAGGGGAAGAAGAGGACTGCTGCAGGGCACAGGCAGGGGTGCAGGCTGCGGCGGCGGTCCTGCATAGGAGTCTTGGGTCACCCATCGATTGTCCTTCCCAGCTGTTACAGACCTCCTGGGAGGGGATTGCACCAGACCCTTGGGTCATGGCTACGATGGCTCGCAGCTACAGATTGCAATTTCAACAGCGACCCCCTACATTTTCAGGGGTCAGAGTAACATCCGTAAAAGACCTGACTTTGATGTCTGTACTCATCAAGGAGTTTCAAGAGTTACTTCTAAAAGGGGCCATCTCAGAAGTACCGCCCAGTGCACAGCTCACTAGGTTCTACTCCAAGTATTTTCTTGTTCCCAAAAAAGATGGTGGTCATCGTCCTGTTCTCAACCTCAGGCCCTTGAACCGATATCTCAAGGTGCTGCCTTTCAAGATGGTCCACACAAGACTGGTGATGCAGTCCATCCAGCAGGGGTGGTGGTTCACATCTCTGGACCTAAAGGACATGTATTTCCATGTCCCAATCTGCCCAGAACACAGGCCCTTCCTGCGCTTTGCCTTCCAGGGCAGGGTGTTCCAGTTCCAGGTCCTTCCTTTTGACCTTTCCCTGGCCCCAAGGGTTTTTACTCGCATGGTGTCAGCTGCGCTGTCCCCCCTCCAGTCTCGAGGTCTGAACATCCTATCCTACCTGGATGATTGGCTCATCTCCACCCCCTCCCTAGAGCAGGTAGTGTGCAACACAGACAGTTCTGGCCCACATCCAATCCTTGGGCTTCACTGTCAACCACAAGAAGAGCAACCTGCGACCCCGCCAGCAGGTGGAATTCCTTGGCATCTTCCTTGACTCAGTCGGCATGATGGCATCTCTCACTCCACGGAGAGTGGACAGCTTGATAGAAATGCTGAAGTATTTCTGCTTGAGCAGTCTTGTTCTGGCTCACAGAGTCCAGAAGCTGCTGGGTTTGATGGCCGCGGCAGCAGCAGTAATTCCTCTTGGCCTGCTGAGGGCATGCCCCCTGCAGTGCTGGTTCAACACTTTCCATCTTCATCTGAAAGACGACAGGCAGGTGAGGCTGTGTGTGTCTCGGGCTTGCATCCAAGCTCTATGTCCTTGGAGGGACCGGGAGTTCCTGCTCCGAGTTGTCCCACTGGGGGGCCTTCCCCACAGAAGACAGGTCATCTCGACAGATGCATCCCTGACAGGCTGTGGAGCTGTCTGGGAAGGACAGTCGGTGAGGGGCATGTGGCAACCCCCGTGGATGTTGGAGCACATAAACGTCCTCGAACTGAAGACCATCTATCTCGCTCTTCGAAGATTCCTGCTGGTGTTGCAATACCAACATGTTCTTGTGGGAACAGACAGCACCTCAGTGGTGTATCATGTGAACCACCAAGGGGGCACAAGGTCCCAGCGGTGCCTCCAGGTGGCGGAGGAGTTGCTGACATGGGCATGGCCACGACTCTCTTCACTGAGGGCAGTGCACATCCCGAGTGTGGAGAACAGAGCAACTGACATTCTCTCCAGGACAGGGCCACTCCCGGGAGAATGGAGACTGAACACGGATGTCATCAGCCAGATCTGGATGCGGTACAGTATTGCACAAGTGGATCTCAGCAGAGACAACACACTGCCCGGAATGGTACTCCCTCACGGGGCAGGGGGGCAGTCTGGGCCTGGATGCTCTGTCACAAGAATAGCCAACAAGCTTGTTGTATGCTTTTCCTCCACTCCCTCTCATAGCTCAGGTCCTCCGGAGGATCGGAGAGGGCCAACACTCAGTCCTGCTGGTTGCTCCATGGTGGCCATCGAGGCCTTGGTTCCTGGACCTGCTCCAGCTGCTGCAGGGTCAGCCATGGCAGTTACCATGCAGAGCAGATCTTCTGTCACAGGCGGACGGGCGGATCTGGTATCCGAACCCAGGTGCCCTACGTCTATGGGTTTGGCCCCTGCAGAGTCCATCACTGAGTGGCTAGATGAGTCTGTTCAAGAGACACTTGATAACTCCAGGGCTCCATCTACTAGAGCTTGCTATGCACTCAGATGGAGGATCTTTTCAGATTGGTGTGCCGGCATGGGTCTTGAGCCAGCAGTTTGCCCTGTGCCACATGTTTTATGCTTCTTGCAGTCTCATTTGGATCAAGACAAAGCAGTCAGTACAATAAAGGTCTATGCTTCAGCCATTTCAGCCTTTCACCAGGGCGCAGACAACAGACCCCTGGGTAGGCATCCTTTGATTGGCCAGTTCTTGAAGGGAGCCCGCCAGTTGCGTCCAGGTCGCACCTTGCGGGTGCTGAGCTGGGATCTGCCCACAGTCTTAACATCGCTCACTGAAGGTCCGTATGAGCTTATTTCAGATGCAGAATTGCGATCTTTGTCCCTTAAGACTGCTTTTCTCGTGGCACTCTGTTCAGCAAAGCGGGTCAGAGAGCTGTGTGCTCTCTCCATTAGTGACAACTGTCTAAGGTGGCAGGCAGGAGGCACTGGCATGTTGCTTTGGCCAAATCCAGCTTTTCTGCCAAAGGTTCTTAATCAGCAGTCCATCAACCAGGTTCTGGAGGTGTCCCAATTCCAGCCTTCCTCTGCCTCGCAGGCAGAGAAGGACAAGTTGCTCACTTTGTGCCCAGTCAGGGCCTTGAGGGCTTATCTGGCCCATACACAGTCCTTGAGGAGAACGCACTCTCAACTTTTTGTCTGTTATGGGGCGGCAAAGTGCGGGCTGCCGCTTTCCAAACAGAGGCTGTCTCATTGGCTGGTGGAGGCTATTTCCCACACTTACAGGGCTCAGGGGATACCAGTCCCTTTGGGTACGAGGGCTCACTCTACCAGAAGTGTAGCTATCAAATCAAATCAAATCAAGTTTATTTGTATAGCGCTTTTAACAATAAACATTGTCGCAAAGCAGCTTTACAGAATTTGAATGACTTAAAACATGAGCTAATTTTATCCCTAATCTATCCCCAATGAGCAAGCCTGTGGCGACGGTGGCAAGGAAAAACTCCCTCAGACGACATGAGGAAGAAACCTCGAGAGGAACCAGACTCAAAAGGGAACCCATCCTCATTTGGGCAACAACAGACAGCCTGACTATAATATTAACAGTTTTAACAGGTATAACCCTCAACTGTCCTCATGGGGCCATCCTTCACAGGAGCGGTGCGATAAAACTCCGACCAGACACAGGGCACCAGGATGGATCAAGCAGGTCCGAGGGGCAGAAGAGGCCAGCATCTCAATCCCAGGATCAACATGTAACTCAGAGGGACAGATTGGGGGGGGAGAAGAGAGAGAGAAAGAAAACACAGGTTGTTAGGTATGCCCTAAAAATGACAAGTATTAAATCTGTGTGGTAGGCTCGCAGAGATGAGAGTCTTTACATCCGGCATAACACACAACAATGGCATGTTAATATGGTAAATATCATGACTGCTCTGGCTGGATGCTTGATTGGGTGATGGGAGCAACAGAAAGTCTGACGGCCAATTCCCTGCAGGCTACGATAGCCAGTCGAGGTCTCCACCCTCTCCATCAAAAGATTTCCTGTTGACTCCATGTAACTCAGAGGGACAGATTTGGGGTGGGGGAGGGGAGGGAAAGAAAACACAGGTTGTTAGGTATGCCCAATGTCACCTGAATAAGTAGGAGCAGTATACATATTGCACTGAGTACAAGCAGTACAAGCTACATCTTGGGCTGCCCTTAGGGGTGTGGCAGCAGGCGATATCTGTGCAGTGGCTTCATGGGCTATGCCATGCACTTTTACCAGATTTTACAGGGTGGACGTAACTCGCCCAGCTCCGGTCGGCGCTGCCACCCTCATGTTCGTGACCGAGTGATGTTCTAATGATTAATCCTGGGTTCCTCGCGACGCTTTTGGTATGTGTCATCCCTTTTTTAGACTGTAGTGATGGTCAGAGCAAGGTCGAAACAGATCATAAGTTACCAAGGTAACTATGGATCTGTGAGACCAAGGGATGACCATCACTATCCTTGTCACTCGGACCATCCTGAGGCGCTCAAGGTAGGAGATTGAACTGGGAGCAATCTCTACTATTTATAACGCAAGTCGTTCTGCTTCCGGAGGTTATGGACATGACTTTGTTGACATATGGTCTCGGTGATAGGCAGAACAAAGGTAATCATTCCTTTTTTAGACCATAGTGATGGTCATCCCTTGGTCTCACAGATCCATAGTTACCTTCGTAACTTACGTTACAGTTATTGCTGCACAAGGGGGTCACACCAGATACTGAAAGCCAATGTTCACATACTTTTGCCATTCACAGATATGTAATATTGGATCATTTTCCTCAATAAATAAATGACCAATGATAATATTTTTGTCTCATTTGTTTAACTGGATTCTCTTTATCTACTTTCAGGACTTTTGTGAAAATCTGATGATGTTTTTGGTCATATTTATGCAGAAGTATACAAAATTCTAATGGGTTCATAAACCTTTGAGCACTACTGTACCTTTGCCATGTAAACCCCATTACATGACACACCCTGGCTTTTGGACTTGCTACTCGTAACAGTCTGGATGGTCCTTTTCATCTTTGTTCTGGAGCACATGGCATCTATTTCTTCCAAAAAAGACTTGGAATACTGATTCATCTGACCACAGTACACATTTCCACTGTATGATGGTCTATCCCAGATGCCACTGAGCCCAGAGAAATCAATGGCATTTCTGGATACAGTTAATATAAGGCTTCCTTTATGATGCACCGTAGAGGATGAAAAATGAGCATAATCCTTTTGCATGTTTGAGCAACATCCTTTTTAAACAGTTCAATAATTTTCTCATGCATTTGTTGACAAACTCTGTTGACATAACCTGTTTCAAATTACATCATTATTTAATTGTTTTACCTCATTATTCATCGTAAATTGCCCCTGTCCCAACTTTTTTTGGAATGTGTTGCAGGCCTGAAACACAGGAATTAATGTATATTAACAAATGAAATGAAGTTGACCAACAAAACATGAAAAAAATATCTTGGGTTCATTCTGTCTGCAATGAAATAAAAGTCAAAGTAAATTTAGAAATCATGACTTTTTTTCTTTTGCATTTTCCCTACTGTCCCAACTTTTTCCTGATTTGGGGTTGTAAAAAAAGGCAGTTTATTGAATTGCATCAGCAGACAGAATGTCTCTATGTCTCATTAAAGTTATATAATCACAAGACAAAAATGCATATGACAGGGAAAGAAACCAAGGAAAAAATACAGCTTCCAGGTGTGTAGCTTGCTAATTAGCACAGAACATATCTGTTCATAGAGTGTATTTCTAATTATGACAACTATTTTTATGCTTGGCAGTTAAAAAGAGCTAACAATCAGTTGTGTCACTGTGCAGATGCGATGGCAAAATGTAGTAACTACCTTCATCATTAAATCTGACATGAAAAACACGTTTTTGCCCAGACTTTCACAGAATTATTGTTTGGACCATCTTGGACAGTATAAGTAATAATCGTAAACGACCATTGGAATCGCACCATGTATAACTGGCCCAACTTTGCAAGATAAGGATAAGAAGTCTAAAACCAGTAAGATGATCAAGAGTCTCTCTTATATAATTGTGTTTTAAATACCTTTATATACCCTTCAATATATCCACCATACTTTAAATATGTAGGCTATAAAGATGATTTTCCATTCACTACTCATAAATAAATGCCACTGGAGTGGCTGCCATCTTGAGTGCCTTATTTATTTAGCTCACAGTTAACAGCTTTTAAAATTCACCCTTGTTGCATATAACCCCTTGAAGCCAGCAATGTAACTAATATCAGGACAGCAATTTGTCAACTGAATTTTAAAAAAAAGCATAAGAGAAATAGTGAAGTCTAAAAAAAAAAAAAGACCTCCATGATTATTAGCCCCTCTTGTAAAGATTAGTCAAAAGGGGCTAGAAAACCTCCAACTTTTGAAGTAGCTTCATCTCATTCTCATCTCATTATCTCTAGCTGCTTTATCCTGTTCTACAGGGTCGCAGGCAAGCTGGAGCCTATCCCAGCTGACTACGGGCGAAAGGCGGGGTATGCCCTGGACAAGTTGCCAGGTCATCACAGGGCTGACACATAGACACAGACAACCATTCACACCTACAGTCAATTTAGAGTTACCAGTTAACCTAACCTGCATGTCCTTGGACTGTGGGGGAAACTGGAGCACCCGGAGGAAACCCACGCGGACACGGGGAGAACATGCGAACTCCGCACAGAAAGGCCCTCGCCGGCCACAGGGCTTGAACCCAGACTTTCTCACTGTGATGCGACAGCGCTAACCACTACACCGCCGTGCCGCCCTAGCTTCATCTCACACTGGAAAAATGAGAAAAAAATCCAACCTTTAATTGAAATAAATTTATTCGGAGATAAACAAATCCCTGATCAAGAAATGATTATTTGCAACAAAATGTGCAAAATAAACTTGGGTCCTCTTCCAGGCAAGTTTGTAACAGTTCCATTTGGCGTCCACTTTTTTTTAGTTTTTAATTTAGGGAGTTTACACTGTAGAAGTGGGCTCTGTAAGAAAATATTGGACATTAAAAAGTGGACATTTTTTAGGTGAGTAGCTATTTTTTATTACCATTCCCTGACTTATGAAGGTCAACATACTTCTCCCTCATTTGGTTTGTGTGTTGTCTTATCTTTCTCATGTTTAGTTTAGTTTAGTTTTGTTTAGAGTTTATTGCCATTTGCACAAATACACTGCAGTACAGGTACATTGGAATTCTTGAGCATTTTCCATGAGTCAGCATTATATTTTAAAAAAGGGGTGGGGTTACAAAAATAAGAAACAACATACATTCTAAAATTTAAAAACACTATAATACACAATTATAACAATAACAAACAAAAAGTGAGGGAACTGGATAGAGCTATGCAAGGCTGTCATTAAACTGAGTGCAATTGTATATGAATAAATATATAAAAAAGTAATAAATAGCTACAGTATCTGAAGTGGTATTGCACATATTGAGTATTACACAAATCGAGTGAGTATTGCACATTTTTGTTGAGGAGGTAGAAATAGAAGTTAGAAAATCCAGTTATATTGCACATGGAGACATTTGGGGTGGGGGAGAAAAGAGAAGAGAGTAATCAATAAGGTAGTTAGCTGTCCAGAGTTTGAGTGGGTTGTGGTAAGAAGTACTTCATTCCCTCCTTAATGTCCTGTGCCACCAGCCTAACAGTAGAAGGAAAGAAGCTGTTATACAAGCGGGCCCTATGAGTGCTAATGCTTACAGGCCTGTGGTGTCTCAGGTTGTAGCCTTTGTTCACCCACTTGAACAGAGCATAAACCGGGTGGTGTTTATCTTTAAGGATGCTCTGTGCTTTCCTTCTGCAGTGTTGGGTGTATATAGTGTCAGTGGAGGGGAGATCAGAGCCAATGACTTTCTCTGCTGTTTTAATTACCTGCTGCAGCGATTTCCTCTCAGCCAGGGTGATGTTACCATACCACACTGTGATACCACTGGTGAGAATGCTCTCAACAAGTCCTCTGTAGACTTGGATGAGAGGCTGGTGTCTAAGTCCGGCCTTCTTCAGCAATCTGATGAAGTACAGTCTCCGCTAAGCTCTTTTCACTAAAGTTGCAGTGTTTTTAGCCCTGCTGAGGTCTTCTGAAATGTGAAGGCCTAGGAACTTATAGCTGTCAGTCTGATTCACCTCAGTCCACCTGATGGTGAGAGGCTGGGGGGGGGGGGGCTCTCCTCCTAAAATCTATGATGAGTTCTTTCGGTTTGTCTATGTTAAAGAAAAGATTATTGTTCTCTCCATAAATGGTGAGCTTGTGAACCAAGGCCCTGTATGACGACTCATCTCCCACTCTGATGAGGCCAAGGATGGCTGTGTTGTCCGCATACTTGACAGTATTGTCCTGGGTGGATGCACAGTCATGAGTGTACAGTGAGAAAAGTTTAGGGCTGAGGCAACAGCCCTGTGGCATCCCTGTGCTAACTGTAAGCTCAGCAGAGACTTTCTTTCCCATCCTCATAACCTGTGGCCTGTCAATGAGGAAGTCCAGGATCCAATTACAGGTGGCTGTTGGTACTCCCAGGTTTGCCAGCTTAGCGGTCAGTTTGATTGGCCTGATTGTGTTAAAGGCAGAGCTGTAATCCAGGAACAATAGCCGCACATATGTATTTTGAGTGTCCAGGTATTGCAGGATGTAGTTAAGTGCCAGTGCCACTGCATCATCCACTGATCTGTTTGTGTGGTAGGCAAACTGAAGAGGGTCCACTGTGTCTGGAACCACAGAGTTTATGTGTTGCAGAACCAGCTTCTCCAGACACTTCAAGGCAACCGATGTGAGTGCCACAGGTCTGAAATCATTCACTGTGGTTGTGTTTGTTTTATAAGGACTGGCACTATGACAGAGGACTTATAGATGTGTGGGACTGTTTCTTGCGAGAGTAAGGTGTTAAAGATGTCTGTATACATCTCTGCCAGCTGTTCTGCACAGGCCTTTAGGACTCTTGGTGCTACACGGTCAGGTCCCTCTGCCTTACCCTGTTCACCTTCCTCAGAGCCCAGAGGACCTGTGTGTGTGTGTTACCTGGACTGCAGTATCCACTGGGTTGCAAAGGGTCTTTAAGGGAATGTCTCTGTTGTGTTGGTCAAATCTGGCCTAGAAGCTGTTCAGGTTGTCCGGTAGAGGGATGTCCTGGTTTACTGCTCTGTTTGCATCCTTCCTGTAGTTGGTGATTGACTGGATCCCCTGCCACATTTCTCTTATGTTGTTTTCCCTATAGCAGATCTCAAGTCTCTGGGTGTATGTCCTCTTGGCAGCCTTGATGGATTTTTGGAACTTATATCGAGTATGCTTGTACTCTGTGATGTCTCCTGACTTAAAAGCTGTGCACCGGTTCCTGATTTTGATGTGCACATCTGCGTTGAACCAGGGCTTCTGATTGGGAAACACATGAATACTCCGGGAGGGGATGCATATGGAAGTGCACCAGTCAATGTAGCTGCTGACAGTATCTGTCTATTCATGTATATTATCTGTGGCCTCCTTAAAAATGTTCATGTCTGTGGCCTCCAAGCAGCCCTGCAGTTCTGCCAGTGCATTTTCAGACCACATCTTCATGGTCCTGACTGTGACTGGGTCTGCTTTAAGCCTCCTGGTACAGGTCAATTGAAGCAGAATTGCAAGGTGGTCACATTTCCCAAAATGCGGCTTGGAGACTGCAGTATAAGCATTTCTAATATTGCTGTAGCATTTGTCCAAAGTGCTGTTTCCCTGGGTGGGAAAATTCACAAACTGATGAAATTTAGGGATGCTTTTCCAGAGATCACAGTGATTGAAGTCTCCTAAGATAACAATAGCAGCATCTGGGTATGAGTTCTCATGTCTGCTGATCATATCATGCAGTTCTCTTAGTGCACTGTCCTCGTTAGCTGGGGGGGGTATACACAGTACTCAGTATGATGCACTGCAGTTCTCTGGGTAAATAAAATGGTCTACACCTCAAAGTGATATATTCCACGTCTTCAGAGCATGACTGTGAAATTACCGTGTTGTTGGTGCTGCCATGGTCCTACCTGTGGTTTCCTCTCTTCAGGTAACATTCCACTCCTCTCCACTCTGTATTACCTGCCACGCCCGCATGCTCCTTCCCCATCAGGCTCACCTGCTGTCAATTACCATCATTAACCCTCATTTGACTTTCAGTGGCTGTCATTTGCTGGTTCCTATCACCTGCTCCCTTCCCTGTGTATATTTAAACTGCAGTCCTCCCAAGCTTCAGTGTCAGATCGTCTTTCAAGGCATCGACTCCATCTACTCTTCAGCCCTGGTAACCTGACCCTGCATTTCTGTCCCCTTTCTCGCTACCTGACCTGTGACTCTGTGTTTCAGCCTGTTCCCAAACGCCTGTCTGTTGTGCTGTCCTGTCTGTCTGCTGAGAGCCTGCTCGCTGGGAGACCGCCTGAATACCAAGTCCTGTCAGCTTACTACTCTGTCTATGCCTGATCCCATCTGTTCTCAGAAGCTAAGCAGGGTCGGGTCTGGTTAGTACTTGGATGGGAGACCTCAGACGTCACCACCACGCTCCCACCAGCCATCCCTGTCTCTCAGTCCTCCTGCCACTGAACTTCACACACATCCTCCCAACTCCCTTTCCCCTACTATCAATAAATTCAACATTTAACTTGCGCTCTTGGGTCCTCGTCTGTTTGTCCTGACAGGTGCTCCAGGATTGTTTAATGAGGACTGCTGTTACTCCCCCACATTTTACCACATTCCATAGCACTGTGGTTGGCTCTGTAAACATTGTAGCCTGCCGGTGTTATGGCTTCGTCAGGGATCCTCTGTCCAAGCCACATTTCACAAAAACATAAAACAGAACAATCCTGGATGTACCTCTGTGTAGCCATCCAACTGTGAAGATCATCCATCTTGTTTGCCAGAGACTGGATGTTGGCAAGGAGTATGATTGGGAGAGTTAGCCGGCCTTTGCTAACCAGTTGGTGGAGTCTCCTTTCCACTCCTCCCCACTTGCCACGCTTCTGTGTCAGCCTCCGGGCACCAGGAAAACCCTGTACTGCAGCCTGGCTCGGCACCACTTCAGCGTGGAGTTGTAGCTCCAGGAAGGACTCGAGAACATTTAAGTTAAAATATCCTCTATGACTCAGTTCTCTCAGTTGTAATATAGTCTCTTGATCATACTTAACATGACCTCTAACATGACACACACAAAAAGACAGCAACAACACTAATAAGGCAAGAACTATGTGAAGCTTAACTCGGAGAGCTACGTAATGTCACACACAGGGGAGCACCATGTTGGTAGATGACTAAGGGAATTTGGCCTCTGTTACCTCATATTTGTAGCCCAGTTAATCAGGAAGTCATGGATTACACCCTGAAAGTTTGTACATACACCAATCAATTCAAACATGTACAAATTAAATGGCAAATATGCTTTAGTTACATTGTGTTCACTTAATTTCCAGGGGTGCCAATACTAGTGGCATATATGTTTTTGTTTAAAATAATTATTGCTTGATGATTGCTTGATATTGATATTTTTCTCTGAATAAATTTATTTCAATTAAAGGTTGGCTTTTATTATTATTTTTTTTCCAGTGTGAGATGAAAGGACTTTACCAAAAGGTAAAGCACTGAGTTTGGTCAGGGGAGCAGCGATGGTGCTATAGTTCTTGATAAACCTTCAATAGAAGCTAGCAAACTCCAAAAAGTGCTGCAGTTCCTTATGGGAAGAGGAAACAGGCCACTCAACAACTGCCTTGACCTCATTGGGGTCCATTTGGACCACCCCAGGGGAAATCACAAAGCCCAAGAAAAACACGGTGCACTTGTGAAACTTGCACTTCTCTGCTTTGGTGAAGAACTGGTTTTCCAAGAGTCATTGAAGGACCTGTCTGACATGGGATCAATGCATCTGCAATGTGGGGGAGAAGATGAGGATAGAGATAGAGATAAACAAAGATGAACTGGTTAATGAAATCTCGTAAGACATTGTTGATCAGGGCTTAAAAGGCAGAGGGGAGTTTAGTGAGCCCAAAGGGAAGAACCAGATATTCATAGTGACCCATAGGGGTGTTAAACACCATCTTCCACTCATCTCCTTCTCTTCTTCGTCCCAGGTGGTGGGCGTTGCAGAGGTCCAGCTTGGTAAAAAACTGATCCCCCTGAAGTAACTCGAAGGCAATGGACATGAGTGGTAGGGGACAGCGGTTCCTGACAGTGATAGCATTAAGTCTCCGGTAGTCAATGCAGGGCCTGAGGGACTTGTCTTTCTTCTCCACAAAGAAGAACCTTGCTCCTGCCGGAGAGGATGATAGACAAATGATTCCAGTCACTAAAGACTCAGAGATGTATTTGTTCATGTCCTCCCACTCCAGGGGGAAAGAGAGTAGATATGACCCCTGGGAAGTGTGGTTCCAAGTAACAGCTCTATGGCACAATTTCAGGGCCAGTGTGGAGGAAGAGAAGTAGTGTGAGCTTTACTGAACACCAAATAAAGGTCCAGGTATTCAGGAGGTATGCTAGAAAGATCTATTGTCTCATTAGGACTGGTGACAAGAGGGATCCGAAGAGTCCTAGCTGAACATAGGCAGGAAGCCAAGCAGCAGGTACTCCAAGAGAGACTGATCCCATCAATCCAGTAATGTGGGGTGTTAGATTTAAATAGTCTCTTCAGTGTTGAATTGTTAGATTTAATGTTAGATTTAAAGCTGCATTAAGTGATTTAAGTTAGTTTTAAAGCTGCATTAAGTGATTTAAGTTAGCCTTATTGATGCACAAGGTGAATCATTCATTAAGAATTTATGATTTTAATATTTTAGCTTTTCATCCTTTAGCTTTTTAGATCCTTTATTATTTTAAACTATTTCTGTTTAACTTGGCATTAATTTCTGATGTATTTGACCTTCTTCATAGACTAGACATATTATCTGTGTTTAAAATTCCATCACTATCTTAAGTACATATTGCCCTATTTTATATCTGACCTGAAGGGGTGTACGTAAACAATGACCTTTAAAATCTGTCTGTACCTTGCTATCAGGTCATATCATCAGAAATATGTCATTATGTTATGATTGATTCAATATTTACAAGGGTTGTCTTCAGCGTTATCAGCCTGACTCTGACTTCCTGGTTTACGCACTTCCTGCTTACTGAGTTGTTCGCGCCGAGTCCTTTTTCCCGTGAGTGCCGGCGTTAATTACTAATCCTTTTTAAACTTTTTTTCTGCAAATAAATTTCCAGTATCCTCTTCATTTTTATTGTACTGTCGCTTTCATTTTTGTACTTTTCACTTTCGCTTTCCTTTTTCCTTTTTTTTCCCCTTTTTTTTTTCTCTTTCTTTTTTGGAAGAACTCCGAGACCGGAAGCTTTCTTTTTCTCTCCTCCTGTGTAAAGTCCACAAGCGGAGGCCATCCACATCTGATCTGCTTTAATATCAACAGATCTTCATTTAAGGTACGTGAATCTTTTCATCATGGCACACCTTCAGCCTGTTCAGTGTGCTGAGTGCAGGATGTTTAGTCATTCTTCCTCCGTCACTAGCGATAGCTCTATTAGCTTTACTTGTGATAAGTGCAGATTAGTTAGCTCTCTGATGGAGAAGATTACAGTGCTAGAAGCGTGTGTCCAGGCTTTAGAGCAGGTTAGTGAGCGTGAGAACAGTGTAGTTTCTGTTAGGGAAAGTCTGGATGCCCTAGGTGGAGTTAGCAATCCCCCAACTCCGGCATTAGAGCCCTTACAGTGGGGCGAATGGGTGACGGCTCGGCGGCATAAGCGTAGAGCCAAAGCTACTGCTGAGGCTCGCCCACGGGAGCACCACTCCTCTCCGCGTCATGTGTCGAACAGGTTTGCTCTCCTTAGTGATGCACCCACTGAGAAACCTGAAAGAGCTCTGGTTATAGGGGACTCTATCATAC
Source organism: Neoarius graeffei (assembly GCF_027579695.1). NCBI lineage: Eukaryota > Metazoa > Chordata > Actinopteri > Siluriformes > Ariidae > Neoarius > Neoarius graeffei. The sequence continues at coordinate 16,389,906 of NC_083581.1, read as the reverse complement.
GGCACGTGAAATTAGCTCAGCCTTTAGGGGCACCAGCAGCTTTAGTCAGGTGTATACTGGGAGCCAGGGCGCCAGACATAGCAGGTAATCTTAGGGTCCTAGGCAAGCACAGGTTCTCAAAGATAGTTATCCATGCAGGAGCTAAAGATATACGCCTTCGTCAGTCTGAGGTTACTAAAAGTAACATTGTAGAGGTGTTTAAATTAGCAAAGGCGATGTCCGATGCTGTAGTATGCTCTGGCCCCATCCCAATGCGGCGTGGCGATGTAGCTTACAGCAGGTTATGGTCACTGAACTGCTGGCTGTCCAGGTGGTGCTCTGAAAACAGTGTGGGCTTTATAGATAATTGGGCTAATTTTGAGGGCACTGCTGGCCTGTTAGGGCGGGACGGTATCCATCCCACTCAGGAAGGTGCTGCTCTCATTTCCTGCAGCATAGGTCATAGTCTCAGAACAGGCCTAGTTAATTTCTGACAATCCAGAGCCAAGGCCAGGGAGCAGATGAACAGGCTAAACCGACTGTCTGCTAGCTGCACAGAGTCGTCACTCAGGGCCCACTACATTGAGACTGTGTCTGTTCCCCGAGCTCAACAAAAAGGTAGAAATTTTCAGAGAGTTTGTTCCAGTAACCTAATCAATATAAAATTAGATCATACTGACTGTACAGCTGCTGCCAGCACCTTTGATCTAAAGGTGGGGCTATTAAATATTAGATCTCTTCCATCTAAAGCGCTAATGGTTAATGAACTCATTACTGATCAGGAGTTTAATGTACTGTGTTTAACAGAAACATGGATTAAGCCAAATGAATATATAGCATTAAATGAAGCGAGTCCTCCTGGATACAGTTATATACACCAGCCTCGTCTAACTGGCAGAGGAGGAGGCGTCACGGTTATTTATAACAATTATCTAGGTGTAACACACAAACCTGGTTATAAATTTAATACATTTGAAGTTCTTCATACTCATATAATGTATGGAGCCTCGAAAAATAAGTCTACCCAGTTAATTCCATTGCTTATTATTTACAGGCCCCCGGGGCCATATTCTGAGTTTCTTTCTGAATTTGCAGATTTTATCTCAGATCTGGTTATTTCCTTAGACAAAGCTTTAGTTGTCGGAGATTTTAATATTCACTTCGATAACCCAGAAGACCCTTTAAAAACAGTGTTTGTGTCCATCTTAGATTCAGTCGGGATTAAGCATAATGTCATAGGACCGACCCATAATGGTGGTCACACCCTTGATCTAATACTAACATTCAGATTAAACATAGACAATATAGTCATACTTCCACAGTCTGAAGTTATCTCAGATCATTGTCTCATCTCATTCAAAAAATGTCTGAGTAATATGCACCTCACCACGCTACTGTATTAAACGTACTTTCACGTCAACTACTGCACAGAGCTTTATAAATGATCTCCCAGAGCTGTCAACTTTGATTGGGTCACTGTCAGCCCCTGCAGAACTTGATCAGGCAACTGAATGCTTAGAGTCAACATTCCGCCATACTTTAGATAATGTAGCTCCTCTAAAAAGAAAATGGTCAGAGACAAAAAATTAGCACCCTGGTATAATGATGACACTTGCACATTAAAACAGACCACTCGAAAATTGGAACGTAAATGGTGTCAAACAAAATTGGTAGTGTTCAAATTAGCTTGGAAGGAGAGCTTCCTGAAGTATAGAAAAGCTCTTAGTGCTGCGAGATCAACATATTTCTCCTCCCTAATAGAAGATAACACAAATAATCCTAGATTCCTATTTAATACTGTAGCAAAATTAACCAGGAATAAGTCCACTATCAACACATGCACACCTGCAGTATGTAGTAGCAATGATGTCATGAATTTTTTTAATGACAAAATTGAGAATATCCGACAAAAAATTCAAACTACTAATTTAAGGTTAGACAATGAAAGTGACCTTGTCGTTAACAATATAACTGTATCACCCCATCAGATCATGGGGTGTATGGGGTGTTCGGGAGGGGTAGTACCTCTGACGGGGGAACAGTTGCACCTTCGGGTGGTTCTTCCGCTTTGGTCCCCACCGGCACTCAACTCTCACATGTGGCTCCAAGTAGCTGTTTGCATGCAACAGCGGCCACGCCCCGGGAAACCACTTCGACTGGCGGACGAAACCATGTGAGGGTAGCCGACGGGTCTGATACACTTGGTGAGTTAGGGCTTGTCTACCTACACATGCGAAGACTGGACTCCGGCGGACCACGCGGATGAAACCACCAGACTGGTTCAACGGGCAGGAAGGCGGATACAGCACAGCACTGTGGAGCGCAACCAGGGCACAGTGAGACACGTGGGACACTGATGGCCATCCACTGCATCCTGACTCATCTCCAGCCATCTCGACCATGTCTTGCTACTGGATATAGATGGGCCGGGACGAGAGAGTGAGGCTGACGACTCTGCGCAACTCTCCCTCACTTTAATCCAACTCACGCGCAAGTCACAACTTCACCCATTATCACCTAACCATTCTTCATCATCATTCTTCTTCAAGTCCTGTGGCGATGGGGGCGTGGCGAAGCGACAGGTGTGGATACGCTGGCAGTCGTAGTCACAATCATACACGTAGGCGGCTCAGGCCATAGGGTCGTCTTCCATCGAACTGAAGCAGCGCTGGGATTCAGCAGCCACCTGAGCGTCGGAGCAGCCCTCTTCAGGACAGCACTGCTCCCCCCTAGCCTGGGGAAGGGACTAGAAAAGGTGTCCCAAAAATTGTCTGCTTCTCCTTACCCTGGCCAGCTTGCCGCGGCTGGTGGGGATCCCTCTATAGCGGTAAGAAGAAAACAAAATCTACAAAGATGATACCACTCATCTTAGGCACATGGAATGTGCGCACACTGTTGGACCGTGCCAGGACTGACAGACCTGAGAGGAGGACTGCGCTTATTGCGAGAGAGCTGGCAAGGTACAGGGTACAGATTGCCGCCCTTAGCGAGACACGCTTTGCTGATGAAGGTCAACTGTCAGAGGTACACGCTGGCTACACTTTCTTCTGGATTGGACGCAAACAAGAAGAACGTCGTGAGGCGGGAGTTGGATTCGCCATTAAATTCAACCTAGTCAACAAGCTGGCTACGCCCCCTAAGGGTATCAACGATCGCCTGATGACTGTCCGACTGCCACTGCCCAGAAAGCGGTATGCCACACTGATCAGCGCCTATGCACCCACCATGACCAACCCTGATGAGGTCAAAGAAAGATTCTATGAGGATCTGCGTGCGACCATTTCCGCCGTGCCCAGAACTGATAAACTCATCATCCTTGGTGATTTCAACGCCAGAGTAGGCACCGACCACGCATCATGGGAAGGAGTCCTAGGGAAAAATGGACTAGGCAAATGCAACAGTAATGGCTTACTGCTACTGGAAACCTGCTCTGCACACCAGCTACTCATTACCAACACAGTCTTTCGCCTACCCAACCGTAACAAGACGTCGTGGATGCATCCTCGCTCCAAACAGTGGCACTTGCTGGATTACATCATCGTCAGGCAAAGGGATAGGCAAGACGTCAGAGTCACCAAAGCTATGTGCGGCGCAGAGTGTTGGACAGATCACCGCTTGTTGATCTCAAAGCTCAACATCAGGATTCAGCTACCCAGACGCCCACAGGGAAAGAAGGCCCCAAAACGTCTGAACATCTCAAAGCTGAAGAAAGATGACGTCAAGCAGTCACTGGCTGAAGAGATCGACAGCAAGCTGCAACAACAGAGTATGGACTCACAAGATGTTGAGTCCGACTGGACGATCTTTCGTGGTATCGTCTACGCTGTTGCCTCAGAGGTGGTGGGTCCCACCACACGAAAGCACCAGGACTGGTTCGATGACAACAACGAACGCATTCGGTCTTTGTTGGACGAGAAACATCGCCTTCATCGAGCACACCTCAACGATCCGTCATCAGCGTCCAAGAAAGCTGCATTCTGCAACATCAGAAGAAGTGTACAGCTGGAGTTACGTCAAATGCAGGATACATGGCTCAGCGAGAAAGCCGATGAGATCCAGTCTTATGCTGATCGCAATGACATGAAGAACTTTTACAGTGCGCTCAAGACTGTCTACGGGCCTACTTCGTCGGGGTCGTCTCCACTCCTCAGTGCAGATGGAAACGTACTGATCACTGACAAGGAAAAGGTACTTGAACGCTGGGCAGAACACTTCAGTAGCATACTCAACTGCCCATCTGTCATCAACGAAGAAGCGATCACAAGGCTGCCTCAGGTTCCAACCAAGCACTCCCTTGCCGACGCCCCTACTGAAGCTGAAGTGGAAAAAGCAGTGAAGCGCCTGTCGAGTGGAAAAGCACCAGGTGCTGACTCCATCCCTGTGGAAATCTACGCTTCTGGTGGCCCAACTCTGATCAGGAAGCTCACTGAGCTATTCCAGTCCATGTGGAGCCAGGAGAAAATCCCGCAGGAACTCAAGGATGCTTCTATCGTCCACTTGTACAAGCGGAAAGGAAATCAGCAGGCGTGTGACAACCACCGCGGCATCTCACTACTCTCCATTGCCGGGAAGATCTTGGCCAGAGTTTTGCTGAACCACCTGATTGACCATTTGGAAGAAGGACTATTACCTGAAAGTCAGTGCAGGTTCAGACAGGGTCGCAGCACAGTGGACATGATTTTCGCAGCACGTCAGCTCCAGGAGAAGTGTCAGGAGCAGAATGTCAGCCTCTACACCACCTTCGTGGACCTGACTAAGGCTTTCGACACTGTCTGCCGAGAGGGACTCTGGAAGATCATGGCCAAGTTCGGCTGCCCTGCAAAGTTCATTTCCCTGGTCAGGCAGTTCCATGACGGCATGCAAGCTAGCGTACAGGATGATGGAGAGCACTCAGAGCCGTTTCCTGTCACAAACGGCGTGAAACAGGGCTGTGTCCTCGCTCCGACACTCTTCAGTATGATGTTCTCGGCCATGCTGACTGACGCTTTTCGTGAGGGTGACATTGGAGTCGACTTCAGATTCCGAACTGATGGAAAGCTGTTCAACCTACGGAGACTGCAGGCAAAAACCAAAGTCCAGGATGACGTCGCCCGTGACTTTCTCTTTGCTGACGACTGCGCATTGAATGCTGGTACCCAGTCTGACATGCAGGAAAGCATGGACCAGTTCGCCAAAGCCTGCAACGACTTTGGTCTGACAATAAGCACAAAGAAGACCGAAGTGATGCACCAGCCAGCTCCTGCAACTCCTTACACAGAACCAACCATCACGGTCCACGGCGAGAAGCTGACAGTGGCGGACAAGTTTGTTTACCTTGGCAGCACACTGTCACGAACTGTCAGCATCGACGAGGAGGTGTCGTACAGGATTGCCAGGGCCAGCTCGGCCTTCGGCAGACTCAGAGACAGAGTTTGGGAGAGAAGAGGAATCAGCCTCCAGACTAAGCTAAAGGTGTACCGTGCTGTCGTCCTACCCTCTTTACTGTACGCCTGTGAAACATGGACGGTGTACAGTCGGCATGCCAGACAGCTGAACTCCTTCCACATGAGATGTCTCAGAAACCTGCTGCACATCAAATGGCAGGACAAAGTGCCAGACACAGAGGTACTCCAGAGAGCCCAGATGGAGAGTGTTCAGGCGATGCTTAAACGCTCCCAGCTCAGATGGGCAGGGCACGTTCTCCGTATGCCTGATGAGCGACTGCCAAAGAGGTTGCTGTATGGTGAACTGAAGGAAGGCAAGCGGTCTCAAGGAGGCCAGAGGAAGCGCTACAAAGACACACTGAAAGCTTCCCTGAAATGCTGCAGCATCAACCCTGACACCTGGGAAACAACGGCACAAGACCGTTGTGCATGGCGCCACGTGGTTAACTCTGGTGTGTCAGGCTACGAAGTGAGGCGTGTGGAGGAGTAGGAGCAGAAACGCCAGAGACGCAAAAGCAGAGCGACCACCACCTCCCAGCCTGGTTCGCCCCCGGCACATGCGTGTCCACACTGTAACAGACATTTTCGAGCGAGGATCGGATTGATCAGCCATCTTCACACTCACAAGACCCAGTGACACGAGAAGTTGTGGTCGTCTTCGCCACGAAGGACGAACATCATCAGATCATCAGTTAGAATGTTTTACTCCCCTAAAAGAAACTGAATTACTTTCATTAATCTCTACATCAAAAGCCTCAACTTGTGTACTAGATCCCTTACCGACATATCTATTCAAACAGATAATGCCTGGAGTAATTGAACCACTTCTAAAAATAATAAATTCTTCTCTTATGATTGGCTATGTACCCAAATCCTTTAAACTAGCAGTTATCAAACCCCTGATTAAAAAACCTGACCTTGATCCATGTCAGCTGTCCAATTATCGGCCAATATCAAACCTCCCCTTTATCTCCAAGATCCTTGAAAAAGCTGTGGCACAGCAGTTATGCTCATATTTACATAGGAATAACATCCATGAAATGTATCAGTCAGGATTTAGACCTCATCATAGCACAGAGACAGCACTGGTTAAAGTAGTAAACGACCTACTGTTGGCGTCTGATCAGGGCTGTGTCTCGCTACTTGTGTTGCTTGACCTTAGTGCAGCATTTGATACCATTGATCATTCCATTCTTCTGGATAGACTAGAAAATGTTGTGGGAGTTAAGGGAATGGCCCTCTCCTGGCTCAGGTCTTATCTAACTGATCATTATCAGTATGTTGATGTAAATGGTGATATTTCTAGACGTACCGAGGTAAAGTTTGGTGTTCCACAAGGTTCTGTCTTGGGTCCACTGCTTTTTTCTCTATATATGTTACCTCTGGGCGATATTATTCATAAACATTGTATTAGTTTCCACTGTTATGCTGATGACACACAGTTGTATGTCTCTGCAAAACCTGATGAGAGACACCAGCTTAATAGAATTGAGGAATGTGTTAAGGACATTAGATACTGGATGCTTATTAATTTCCTTCTGCTTAACTCTGACAAGACTGAAGTACTTGTACTAGGACCACATACAGCTAGAAGTAAGTTTTCTGATTATACAGTAACTCTGGATGGCCTTTCTGTATCTTCACGTGCAGCAGTAAAAGACCTCGAAGTGATTATTGACCCCAGTCTTTCATTCGAAACTCACATTGATAACATCACCCAGATAGCTTTCTTTCATCTCAGAAATATTGCAAAGATAAGAAATTTAATGTCATTGCATGATGTAGAAAAACTAGTCCATGCTTTCGTTACCTCCAGGTTGGATTATTGTAATGCCTTACTGTCTGGATGTTCCAATAAGTGCATAAATAAGCTCCAGTTAGTTCAAAATGCAGCAGCAAGAGTCCTTACTAGAACTAGAAAATATGACCACATCACGCCTGTCTTATCCACACTGCATTGGCTCTCAATCAAATTTCGTATTGATTATAAAATACTACTATTGATCTTTAAAGCACTAAATGGTCTCGCACCACAGTACCTGAGTGAACTTCTGCTCCTCTATGACCCGCCACGCCTACTTAGATCAAAAGGTGCAGGCTATCTGCTGGTACCTCGTATAGTGAAGGCTACATCAGGGGGCAGAGCCTTTTCTTACAAAGCCCCACTGTTATGGAACAGCCTTCCAAGTAATGTTCGGGAATCAGACACAGTCTCAGCATTTAAGTCTAGGCTGAAAACATATCTGTTTAGTCAAGCCTTTTGTTAATGGTGTTTATGAGGTAAAGGAGTAGATCTGGAGGGTCCTCAGACATAGAGTGTTTTGGTAAACTGGGATGTATGGATGCTGTCAGTCCCCACTCGCTTGCTCACTCGAGTTTGTTGACGGTGTAGTGGCTGGCTGCTTTATGTCCCGGGGCTCCCTCATGCCTGTGTTACCTTCTGGCTCTCTCCTTTTAGTTATGCTGTCATAGTTAGTTGCCGGAGTCCCTGCTTGTACTCGGTGCAATATGTATACTGTTCCTACTTATTCAGGTGACATTGGGCATACCTAACCACCTGTGTTTTCTTTCCCTCCCCCCACCCCAAATCTGTCCCTCTGAGTTACATGGAGTCAACAGGAAATCTTTTGGTGGAGAGGGTGGAGACCTCGACTGGCTATCGTAGCCTGCAGGGAATCGGCCGTCAGACATTCTGTCGCATGTCCCAGACCCGGTGAAATGTAACTGAATTGTCTTGGCCAGCCCTAAGGGTCCCATCTGCATCTCATCATTTGCTGAGGATTGTGCTCCCATCACCCAATCAAGCATCCAGCCAGAGCAGGTCATGATATATTTTACCATATTAACATGCCATTGTTGTGTGTTATGCCTGATGTAAAGACTCTCGTCTCTGCGAGCCTACCACACAGATTTAATACTTGTCATTTTTAGGGCATACCTAACAACCTGTGTTTTCTTCTCTCTCTCCCCCCCCCCCCCCCCAATCTGTCCCTCTGAGTTACATGTTGATCCTGGGATTGAGATGCTGGCCTCTTCTGCCCCTCGGACTTGCTTGATCCATCCTGGTGCCCTGTGTCTGGTTGGAGTTTTATCGCACCGCTCCTGTGAAGGATGGCCCCATGAGGACAGTTGAGGGTTATACCTGTTAAAACTGTTATTATAGTCAGGCTGTCTGTTGTTGCCCAAATGAGGATGGGTTCCCTTTTGAGTCTGGTTCCTCTCGAGATTTCTTCCTCATGTCGTCTGAGGGAGTTTTTCCTTGCCAGCGTCGCCACAGGCTTGCTCATTGGGGATAGATTAGGGATAAAATTAGCTCATGTTTTAAGTCGTTCAAATTCTGTAAAGCTGCTTTGCGACAATGTTTATTGTTAAAAGCGCTATACAAATAAACTTGATTTGATTTGATTTACACACACACACTGATGGAGATTATTTGACCTGCCCAAGATCAAGGTCCCCTCAATTGCACGCAAGTGAGGAGAGAAACATGTCTGACATCATAGTCTGACATCCCCCCCACACACACACACATTCCTACGCCACATTTCTACGACGCACATACATAACACACACACACCCCTATTTACGCACACACATAGCGCCAAGGTCTACGACGCACACACATAACACACACACACACATCCCACACACACACCCCTATTCACGCCAGTGATTCGCATACAGACACACACACACACACACACACACACACTCTGCCTTCACACAGATAAACAAAAAGTATCAAAAGTTTCTGTGGATTTTCCATCTTCAGCGAAAACTGTGAATAAATGACGGTGAAACCAATCTCTGGGTCTCTGTCTGTTCTTTGCGGTTTTCACCCCAGAATTCTGCTGTGGTATGAAGGCATTGATCTTGAGATGGTGTAATCGCTCCGGCTGAGTCTGAGGGCAAGAGGTGAAATAATCTTTCATGGGGGTTGTGGAGGAGTAACCAGGGAAGGCTGTGGAGGAAAAGTAATAAATCAACACCTTGAGACTCGTTAGAAGAAAGCAGACAGAAATCTGACTTTTTTATACTTTTGCGAAAGCAGGCTTCCAAACAGTGAATACCAGCATTTCACCCAGAGAAGTACTTCCTGTTTACATGCACACACTTTAATAGAATCGCTGCATGCAGGTGTTTTCCTTCTTCCCTTCATGGATGGTGGTCAGAGCATTTGGCTCTGCGGTTGTTGTCCTCGAGTTGCTTCTCTGGGTGTGTGCCATTAATAACAACACTATCTCTACACACACATACTTGTAATGACATTCCTTACCTTATATAGATGATGTTTTCCTAAAACATGCTTCTCTAAAAATCACTACTTTGCAAATTTCCTCTACACGGCCAAGGACAATAAACTCAAGGGAGTCATTCATGGCATCGAACGAAATTGATCCAACATAATTACCTGAAACATTCAAAGTAACAGGGTCAGAGACACAGGAAATGGGACTGAGTTCAGCCCTGTTCAGAACTTCAGTAACTAGGGGGCAATCTAGCTGATGCAAAGGGATGCCCAATTCTTCCACCCAGGAAGTCCTGATAAAGCTCTGGTCCGTATTGGAATCAATGAGGGCTTGAACAGACTGGACCTTGTTTTGGAATGCAATCTTCACAGTCAACATTGACCTAGCATCAGGGGAAGTGTGTGTAGAGACACCCACCCATATCCCCACATCTACTGGTGGGCACAGCCTTTTACTGGCAGCAGGAGAGGAAATGTCCAGACTGTCCACAATAAAAACAGGAACTAGTTTCTTGATGGTGTCTTCTTTCTTCTGGACTTACCTGGGTTCTGCCTAATTGTATGGGCTCTGACTCACCGGGGGTGGCACCCTCTGATGGAGAGGTGACAGTCCTGGGTTCGACCCTTCGGCTGCACCTCCGGTCCCTTCTTTGATTGCCCAGCAGAAGACACATGTCCACCCAACTGGCTGGGTCTACCAAGCCATCTAGGCTGTCAGGAAGGTCATGAGGTGCAATCTCATCCAGGATGGCATGATTTAGCCCATGAAAGAAGACATCATACAAGGCTCTCGCGTTCTAGTCAACTGCTGCAGCAAGAGTTTGGAATTTGATGGCATAATCATGAACTGAGTGGGCACCTTGCTTCAGCCCCATCAGCTGTCTCACTGCCTCCCTGCCCTTGGGGGATCAGTCAAAAACCTTCTGCATCTCCTCAGTGGACTCGAGCAGCAGGGTGCCCTGGCATCCCAAACAGCTGTTCCCCACCCCATGCCTTTCTTCTTAAGACATAGGCTAGGCAGGAGCTCTCAGATGGGAAGGCAGACACCTGAAGTTCCATGGTTAAGGAGCACTGTGAGAGGAACAAACAGCAGGTCCCAGGTGTGCCATTATATGGCTGTGGAGTGGGTAATTGACGTTCACTGGGGGGGTGAGGCTAGACCGGCCAGTTGACTAGTTGGAGCTGGTGCTGGTCAGCCCACAATTAAAGCCTGAAGGCTCTCCATCTGTGAGGAGAGTCTTTGTAGGGTATCAGTGATGGAGAACATGCTCTGGTGAACAGCTATGATCTCTTGCTGATGAGATCTGTGAACTGAGCCCTGCTTCGCCAATGCAGATTTGAGTGCATTGTAGTCTGCTGGGTCCATGGTGTAGTAGACAAATTCTGTCATGATCCGGAGGCCACAGGAACCGATTGGACCCAATATGCAACTACTGGAAATGAACTGAGGCATACCTTTTGAGGAGAACGAGGCAGGAAGCAGGCACAGCAGCACAGTCCAAAGCTGAATGAGTGAAATCCAGAAAGATAGAGCAAAAGCAAAGTGACCGATGATAATCCCAGGAAAAATCAGAGCCAGAAAAATAACAGAGTCCCAAGTCAAAGTCCCAGTCAGAAAACCCAAAAATTGTCAGGAAAAAGTCACAGTCCAGAAAACATAATCCAAGAGCCGGAAACAATAACAAAGTCCTGAATCAAAGTCCCAGCAACAAATCCCAAAAATCAGTAGGCAAAAATTGTAGTCTAAAAATGTAATCCAAATCAGGGAACAGAGTGAGAGCATGAATGTGAACGTGAACTTAACAAAATGGCAAGTATTTATCTGCAAAGAGTAAATCTCCTCAGTCTTTGTATAGTATGGCTGATGGCAAATGGATAGCAGGAGTGCTAGCACAGCAGGGGGAGAACAGGGAAAACATGGAGTGGAGCACGAAGGTGCAGGTCAGGATATGGAAGTTCCAGGCTGGATCGTGACAGGAATGGATATTTAACGACAAATGAAAGGAAGTTGACCAGACAAACCATGAAATATCTTGTGTTCATACTGTCTGTAATGAAAACAAGTCAAAATAAAATTTGAAATTATTACCTTCTTTTTTTCTTTGCATTTTTCAGACTGTCACAACATTTTTTTTTCTGATTTGGGGTTGTACCTGAAGGACATACTGCATAAATGGGGCAACAAACTGTTTCTACTTCGTGATTCCACAAATGGGTACACCTGTGACATTGTTGTAGAGCCACATAAAGCTGTACATGGGCTGAACTATCATTTTGTGATGGTAATCATGACAGAATTTTCTGGAAACATTGCTCAAGGAATAATTCAGGAGCTTTAGACTGTACAACTCAGATGCTCATAAGGAAGGTCTCTTCAACAGAGCCCTCCTTATAGTCCACAGATTAGTAATATGAGAATGATTAGTCATTTCTCATACACCAGAAAAACACCATGACCTACAGTGTACCGAGGAGATTCATTCCTACCTACAGAAGGATCTGGATCAGCCATTTCCAATTCTCTGGTGTTATCCACAGGCTCTAAACTAGTACCATCACTCAAAAGATGGGGGTGATGGTGCAGTTCAATTCAGAACAAATGCCTTCTTCCATATGGCACCTCTTGTACCAAACTTCACTATGCAGGGAGGTGTGCTGGAGTAACTCTTGTACTGGACACTCAAAGCTGCCTTTGACTGCCAGTAATCACACACAAAAAGAGGTTGAGATTTAGATGCTCTGGCAATAAGCTTGCCTGACTTGTGTTGGTGGTCAGATGACTCTGGGGTGTCCTTGCAGTTGAATCTCAGATTTCTCGCCGAGGTCATATCACCCAATTTTGTGAATCGGTTGATTGACCTTGCAGCCTTCAGTGAGGGTAAGTGTCCAGAGAATTTATTGCTGTATCTGGTACATGCCCTAATGGATTATTATGACCATGCATCCAAATCTCAGAGAAACTGTTCATGTGTTACATAACACAGCACAAGTCAAATAGATTGATCTCATTCTAACATACTACGCTTTCTGCATTTTGATCCCATTACTGGTTAGACAGACAATTAACTAAACACAGTCCTGATGTAACTGGGACACACACTTGCTACATCATCATTCAACAACTTATTTTCTACCATACTTTATTTCTGTGGCACTTTATTGAAACAGTAGGTGAGTTTTCACAGCCCTGTGATGACCTGGCGACTTGTCCAGGGTGTACCCTGCCTCTTGCCCATAGTCATATGGGATAGGCTCCAGCTTGCCCATGACCCTGCACAGGATAAGCGGTTACAAATAATGGATGGATAATGGATAGTTGAGTTTTCAGTGGAATTTCTGCTCTGAGCAAATCTACATTTGAAAGAAAGTACACTATAATTTACTTACAGCGTGGCTGGACTTACGGTATCTGAGGCAAAATATCAAAAATAACACTCAAGGCTGAAAACCCATTTTACCATGGGTCCTAAATTTTGGATTTAACAATAAGCATAAGAGGCAATTTATATATATATATATATATATATATATATATATATATATATATATATATATATATATAATTTATAATTTAAAAATTATAATTTATATTAATATAAATTTATATAATTTATATTATCTCATCTCATTATCTCATCTCATTATCTCTAGCCGCTTTATCCTGTTCTACAGGGTCGCAGGCAAGCTGGAGCCTATCCCGGCTGACTATGGGCGAAAGGCAGGGTACACCCTGGACAAGTCACCAGGTCATCACAGGGCTGACACATAGACACAGACAACCATTCACACTCACATTCACACCTACGGTCAATTTAGAGTCACCAGTTAACCTAACCTGCATGTCTTTGGACTGTGGGGGAAACCGGAGCACCCGGAGGAAACCCACGCGGACACGGGGAGAACATGCAAACTCCGCACAGAAAGGCCCTCGCCGGCCCCGGGGCTCGAACCCAGGACCTTCTTGCTGTGAGGCGACAGCGCTAACCACTACACCACCATGCCGCCCTAAATTTATATTATAGGAGGCAATTTATGTTTATATTATAGGCAGCATGGTGGTGTAGTCGTTATCACTGTTGCCTCACAGCAAGAAGGTTCCAGGTTTGAATCTTGCGGCCGACAGGGGTCGTTCTGCATGGAGTTTGTGTGGGTTTCCTCCAGGTGCTCTGGTTTCCTCCAAAGTTCAAAGACACGCAGATTCGGTACAATGGGGCTGCTGTAATTGGCCAAGCTGTAGTGGTTTCCCAGCCATAATGTATGTAAATATATAGATCTTGCTATGGCAAAGCTAATAAATCAAATCATATAATTAATGTGAGTTGTATGAAATATAAAGGTAAATATTCCAGAATAAGAGGCGGCACAGTGGTGTAGTGGTTAGCGCTGTCGCCTCACAGCAAGAAAGTCCTGGGTTCAAGCCCCGGGGCCGGCGAGGGCCTTTCTGTGTGGAGTTTGCATGTTCTCCCCATGTCCACGTGGGTTTCCTCCGGGTGCTCCGGTTTCCCCCACAGTCCAAAGACATGCAGGTTAGGTTAACTGGTGACTCTAAATTGACCGTAGGTGTGAATGTGAGTGTGAATGGTTGTCTGTGTCTATGTGTCAGCCCTGTGATGACCTGGCGACTTGTCCAGGGTGTACCCCGCCTTTCGCCTTTAGTCAGCTGGGATAGGCTCCAGCTTGCCTGCGACCCTGTAGAAGGATAAAGCGGCTAGAGATAATGAGATGAGATATTCCAGAATAATTTACACCACAATTTGTTATATACTGGCTTTATAATACTGCAATACTGGCATCACAGAAGCCTTCAATATGCAAATGGTCATTCGGGTGAATCACAGATTAATCCAGGCCTATTCTTAATAGATTCATCAGTCAGGATAGCACAAGTCTGTGGCAGTGGGGGTGTGGTCAAGCGTCGATCTGTGACAGGAGGGCGGAGTCAGGGAGGGTAAGTGGCAGAATCACTACACCTGATGTTAGTTAACCTGTGTTTGTGTGCCTTCCCCAGTGACCACGCCCTATATAAGGAGAGAGAGAGAGCAGAGGAAGAGGGCTCTCTCCCCAACCAGATGACTTATGTGTGTGTGTATGTGTGTGGCTGGGAGAGTGTGTTTGCGACTGAAAAGTGCAAATAAAAAGAGGTTTTGGAACTCAGTTCTGGCCTGCCGTACTTCTGTGCTCCACCCACCCGCTCTGATTTCTACAGTGGTGCTGAAACCCGGGACGGAGCACAAAGGAGAACAGCCCCATAGAATCCTCCCCCTTTGCAGACCTGATCCACACCCTCACCACGGCCCAACAGAGCCAGCACCTTGCGCTGCTCGCCCTCCGATAGGAGCAAGAACAATGGTTCGAGGCCCTGGTGCTTGCGAAACAGGAAGATCATCAGGTGTTCTGGCACCTCCTCGCTTCAGTGGGGTCCACCATCTCCACCGCTGCAGGCCCACTCCACCTCACCCTAATGAAGATGGGCCTGCATGACGACCCCGAGGCCTTCCTCACGCTATTTGAACAAGCAGCAGAGGCCTCAGGGTGGCCGGTGGAACAGCGCACAGCGTGCCTCCTCCCCCTGCTAAAGGGCGAGGCGCAGCTGGCCACGCTACAGCTCCCCGCCAACAGCTGGCTGGTCTATGCGGACCTGTGCCGGGCCGTCCTCCAGCGTGCGGGTCGCATCCCCGAACAACATCGTCAGCGCTTCCACGCTCTGCGCCTAGAGGAGGTTGGCCGCCCGTTTGCATTTGGCCAGTAACTCCAGGACGCCTGCAGGTGGTGGCTGAGGGCTGACAACCGCGACACCGAGGGAGTCATCAACCTGGTGGCACTGAGCAGTTCATCGTGCAACTTCCCAAAGGAACGGCGGAGTGGGTCCAGTGCCATCGTGCGGTGTCACTGGATCAGGTCATCGAGTTGGCGGAGGATCATTTGGTGGCTGTTCCCACAGCAGGATCACAGATCCCCTCTTCGCTTCTCTCTCTCTCTCTCTCTCTCTCTCTCTCTCTCTCTCCCCCTCCCCTTCTGTGTCTCGTCCTCACCCCGTTTCCCCACTGCAGAGGCGGGGGCCAGCTCCCTCACAGCCAGTCCGCCGCACCTGCAGTGCCTTCCCGTTTCCCGTTTCCTGCTTCCTGCTTCCGTGTCTGTCTCTCCCCCCCCTCAGGTGAGTGAGCCTCAGAGTACCAGTGCAGAGAGAAAGCCTGGGCCGGTTTGCTGGCGCTGCGGGGAGCCAGGGCACCTCCAGCATCAATGCTCGGCAAAGGAGGTGGGCGCGGTGGTCCGGATCCCTGATGCGCCAGGAGCCACCCTCGATCGGGCCAGATCGTATTGCATACTGGTGAGTATCCAAGGGGATACATATCAGGCTTTGGTGGACTCTGGCTGTAATCAGACCTCAATCCACCAAAGACTGGTGCAAGACGAGGCATTGGGGGGAGCACAATTGGTGAAGGTGTTGTGTGTGCACGGGGATGTTCACAACTACCCTTTAGTGTCGGTACACATTCTTTTTCGAGGGGAGAAATTTAGTGTAAAGGCTGCGGTTAATCCTCACCTTACCCACTCAATAATTTTGGGGACTGATTGGCTGGGATTTGGGGAGTTAATGAGTCATTTAGTAAAGAGTGGGTCCTGACGTAGTTCAGCAGGGGGAGGTCCCGGTGTTGCATTGGCGGGAGCAGCTGTCACAGAGCTGTCTACGTCATCTCTGCGTCAGAGTGAGGAGCAGCAGGCTCCTCCTCCCTCTCTCTGGGAATCCCTAGAGGATTTCCCACTAGAGCAGTCGCGAGACGAGAATCTGCGGCATGCGTTTGACCAAGTGAGAGTAATTGATGGTCAAACGCTCCAGCCAAACGTCACCTCGTCCTTCCCCTATTTCTCTATTATGAAAGATAGATTATACTGAGTAACGCAGGACACTCAGACTAAAGAGCAGATCACACAGCTTTTGATTCCAAAGAGCCACCAGGAATTAGTATTCCAGGTGGCTCAATTAATCCCATGGCTGGACACTTGGGGCAGGATAAGACACTAGCCCGAATAATGGCCCAGTTCTATTGGCCAGGGATTCACGGCGATGTTCGTAGGTGGTGTACGGCGTGCCGCGAATACCAGTTAGTAAATCCAGCGGCCATTCCAAAAGCGCCTTTGCGCCCGCTCCCATTAATCGAGACCCCATTTGAAAGAATTGGGATGGATCTTATCGGGCCATTAGATCGGTCAACACGAGGGTACCGCTTTATTTTAGTCCTGGTGGACTATGCAACGCGATACCCGGAAGCAGTGCCTCTGCACGATATCTCAGCACGCAGTATTGCGGAAGCGCTCTTCCACGTCATCTCCCGAATTGGAATCCCCAAAGAGATTCTGACTGATCAAGGCACCTCGTTTATGTTACGCACACTGAGCGAACTGTATGGGTTACTGGGAATCAAGCCGATCCGCACCAGCGTTTATCACCCACAAATGGACGGTTTAGTCGAACAGTTTAATCACACCCTCAAAAACATAATTAAAAAATTTGTAAGCAAGGACGCACGTAATTGGGATAAATGTCTCGAACCCCTGCTTTTCGCAGTGTGAGAGGTCCCACAAGCGTCCACGTGGTTCTCCCCATTCGAATTATTATATGGGTGTAAACCGCGTGGCATCCTAGATGTGCTGCGGGAAAATTGGGAGGAGGAACCTTCAACTAGCAAAAATACAATTCAATACGTTTTCCACCTGCGTGCAAAACTCCACACCCTCACGCACCTAACCCAGGAGAATTTGCGGCAGGCCCAAGAACAGCAAATCCACCTGTACAACAGGGGCACGCGCCTTAGGGAGTTTGCACCGGGAGATAAAGTGCTTGTGCTGTTGCCCACATCGAGCTCCAAATTGGTCGCCTTTTGGCAAGGACCCTTTGAAGTCACACGGCGAGTCGGGGACATCGACTATTAGGTGAGGCGAATGGACAGGGGCAGGGCATTACAGATTTATCACCTCAATCTGTTAAAATTCTGGAATGAGGAGGTCCCCTTGGCATTGGTGTCGCTGGTTCCAGAGAAGGCGGAGCTGGGGCCGTTGGTTCAAAAGGGAACATTGACTACCACTCCGGTCCCCTGTGGAGACCACCTCTCCTCGACCCAACTCACGGAGGTTGCCCAGTTGCAAGCCAAATTTTTGGACGGGTTCTCACCCCTGCCCGGCCGCACCCGCCTCATAGAACACCACATTGAGACGCCCCCGGGGGTGGTAGTGCGCAGCAGCCCTTACAGGCTGCCCGAACACAAAAAAAAGTGGTTTGGGAAGAACTTGAGGCCATTCTCGACATGGGCATCGTCGAGGAGTCCCACAGTGACTGGATCAGCCCGGTGGTCTTGGTTCCCAAGGCCGACGGGTTGGTCCGGTTCTGTGTGGACTATAGAAAAGTCAATGCGGTGTCTAAATTCGACGCGGATCCAATGCCTTGTATTGACGAGTTGCTTGATCGACTAGGCATGGCTCGTTTTTATTCGACACTGGATTTGACAAAGGGATATTGGCAGATCCCCTTGACTCCATTATCCCGAGAAAAAATGACCTTTTCCACACCATTTGGCTTACACCAGTTTGTCACACTTCCTTTTGGGCTGTTTGGAGCGCCCGCTACATTCCAGCGGCTGATGGATAGGGTCCTCCGCCCTCACACCACCTATGCGGCCGCATACCTCGATGATATTATTATCTATAGTAATGACTGACCGCGGCACCTGCAACATCTGAGGGTCGCCCTTAGGTCGCTGAGGCGAGTGGGTCTCACAGCCAACCCGAAGAAGTGTGCGATTGGACGGGTGGAAGTATGGTATCTGGGCTTCCACTTGGGCAATGGGCAGGTGCATCCCCAAATTAATAAGACAGCAGTGATTGCGGCCTGCCTGAGGCCCAAGACCAAAAAGGGGGTGAGACAGTTCCTGGGGCTGGCTGGCTACTATCATAGGTTTATACCTAATTATTCGGATGTCACCAGCCCGCTGACTGATCTCACTAAAAAGGGGGCACCAGATCCGGTCCAGTGGATGGAGCAATGCCAGCGGGCTTTTTCTGAGGTAAAGGCTGCACTGTGTGGGGGGCCACTGTTACACTCCCCTGACTTTTCTCTCCCCTTTATATTGCAGATGGACGCATCGGACAGAGGGCTGGGGGCTGTTTTGTCCCAGGAGGTGGAGGGGGAGGCTCGCCCAGTGCTGTACATAAGCTGGAAGCTGTCAGTGCATGAGGGGTGCTACAGCACCATAGAGAAGGAGTGCCTGGCCATCAAGTGGGTGGTCCTCGCCCTCTGCTACTACCTGCTGGGACGCCCTTTCACCCTCTGTTTGGACCACGCGCCCCTCCAGTGGCTCCACTGCATGAAGGATGCCAACGCGTGGATCACCCATTGGTATCTGGCACTCCAACCCTTTAACTTCAAGGTGGTCCACAGGCCGGGGGTGCAGATGGTCGTGGCGGACTTCCTCTCCTGTCAAGGGGGGGAGAACCCAGCCTGAGTCAGGCGGTGGGGGTATGTGGCAGTGGGGGCATGGTCAAGCATTGGTCTGTGACAGGAGGGCGGAGTCAGGGAGGGTAAGTGGCAGAATCACTACACCTGATGTTAGTTAACCTGTGTTTGTGTGTCTTCCCCAGTGACTGCGCCCTAAATAAGGAGAGAGAGAGCAGAGGAAGAGGGCTCTCTCCCCAACCAGATGACTTATGTGTGTGTGTGTGTGTATGCGTGTGGCTGGGAGAGTGTGTTTGCGACTGAAAAGTGCAAATAAAAAGAGGTTTTGGAACTCAGTTCTGGCCTGCCATACTTCTGTGCTCCACCCACCCGCTCTGATTTCTTCAAAGTCATATCACAATTTTTTATTTTTGTCCTTATCATCCAGACCTACCAACCAGAGTGATATGCTTTCACAGTTATTTTTGGCAAGTGATGTAATATAACACTGTATTTTGTGTTTATACAGTAAATGACTATACTGTAATACATTTTAATTACTAGGATGGTTCATACGCCTTAAATACATTTTTACCAGGGGGGACACCCTTCCTTTCCATACCAAATTCCTTTATGTATCCACATACACTAAAACAAGGTTTTCATACAGTTGCAGAATGCTGCCAAGTCTCTCATCCTAATTTTCTATTTGGCTTTCCTGAAGCTGAATATCTCGCTTTCCTCCCCCATGGTTTTCTGCTCATTAAGCAAACACCAGGATCCATATCAGCTGCCATTCAGATTTGTGCCAGATAAAGTTTTTGTTTTTCAGTAATAGATCTCTAGCTCACCACAGCCAGAGACATTTCATCGCACATCTTAATTAGGGGAAATGTCATGCTTTGAGCGAAAGTGAAGGAACTTGTTTACGGCTGTTCGAACATATTGGCAAGTACAGATGATACTGTTATGTATCTGTTTTAAAAGCATGTTTTTGTTTTTTTTTATTTCTTTGTTTTATTTTTTTAAGAGCACTGAGATCCTTTCTTGCTTACAAAATGCTTGTTTTAATGACAGAAAATCTGGATTAATAATAGACCATGTACTGTAGAGATCACAGCACATTAAAACATGGTCAAAAGAAGATTTCTACTGTCAAATACATTACTTACAAAGCCTTTGTAAGTAATGTATTTGAGTAATGCATGTAATGTAAAGTAATGTATTTGAGTAATGTAAATGAGAAATTAAAAATCGATAGACAAAGAACACATTAGCTAATCAAATTGGAAATGACACAGAAGGAAAGATTGTCTGTTTTTTTTGTTTTTTGCTGTTTGAATGAAAGGGATAGAGCTTTTCTGTTTGATAATAATTAATAATTTTAAGATGATAATATTGATAATTTTAAGACTCTTATCCAGAGTGGCTTTTATTATTATTATTATTATTATTATTATTATTATTATCAGTGAGACCATGGAATGAGCTGGTATTGCTCAACCTGAATAATTTAACACCAGTGCCACAACGTCTTAAAACCCAGCGTGAGAAGTTCAGCACTAACACAAAGAAGCATCCAATGCTGCAGCAAAGGCAAGAAAAAAAAATCTAGAGGAAAGCCTAAGTGAAATAAAGAACAAGACTAATAGTCTAAGTGTATTAACATGCACATGTGCACTTTTCATGAGCTAAACACCACAACACCCAAGATTCCAGATTCCAGATTGCTTTATTGTCATTGTGTAAGATACACAACGAAATTCAGTGCACTGCCTTATGAAACAGTCCTCAATATATTTATATAAATCTCTTTTATATATAAGATACAAGATTTACAAACATTACAGACATAGGGGTTTACAAAGTTACAAGATATGGACAAAATTTACAAACAAGAAAGGTATACAATGTACAGACATTCACATAACATACACTGAGCACTTGTAAAGGGTATTGCACTTGATAATAGATATTGCACTGGTAATTGATATTGTGTTCATAGATATTCCACTGGTACTGGTAATAGACATTGCACAATAGAGTATATTGCACTTGGTAATAGATAAATAACCATAAGTATAAAGATTGCACAAGATGTGGGTAGATTGATGAGTTATTGATTGTGTGTGTGTGTGTGTGTGTGTGTGTGTGTGTGTGTGTGTGAGTGACTTCAGAGCAGAGTTCAGTGTGGTGATAGGCTTGGGATAGAAACTGTTTTTGGATCTTGTGGTGTGTGTTTTGATTGAGCTGTAACGTTTACCTGAGTGCAGACATTCAAACAGCTGATGGGCAGGGTGGGATAAGTCCTTTAGGATGCAGTATGTTTTCTGCAGGCAGAGGGACATGTATACGGTATGTCCTCAAAAGCAGGCAGCTGCTTGTTGATGATCCCTGATTGTTTAATACTACATTGGTATTTTGGTATGAATATTGGATTTGGTTTTGAAAAGTACCCCCCCCAAAAAAACCTGGATTCTGTCTGAAATTAAATCAATTGATGCAGCCCTAACTAT